>NW_027397065.1:1819690-2099771 GCF_003265705.2 Callorhinus ursinus
TCTTTCTTTCTTTCTTTCTTTCTTTCTTTCTTTCTTTCTTTCTTTCTCTTTCTTTCTTTCTTTCTTTCTTTTCCTTCCTTCCTTCCTTCCTTCCTTCCTTCCTTTTATAAATCCATAACAAAGTTAGATAATCAGAACCAGAAATTTAAGGAAATATTCCCTATAGGGAGTGACTCAGTGCCATTGTAATTTAGACATAAATATAAATTATATTCATTGATTAGTGGGATCAGAGCTTTTAGAGTAGAAATAAATGACAAACTAGGGGGATTTTGCTTAATTAGACAAGGACTAGGGAGACTTTTAGGACTCCTGAACAAGGTGGAAATGTGATTGGTATTCTTCTCTAGGAAGAATCATCTAATAGCTTTATTTATATAAATGAGAGAGGAAAAAAATAGAAGACAAGGGAAATCAGATAAGAGATATTACAGTATGCCAGGTGAAAGATAGTGAGGAGGTGTACTAAAAGGTGAGAGTGAGGACAGATGAGGGAAGATGCCAAGGTATTTGGAAGCAGAATCAACAGAACCATTATGAGAAGCAAAGGAAAAGAGTTGACAATTTGATGTTTGAGGTCTCAAGAACAGAAAGAATGGAAGTGCCATTAACAGAAGAGGGGATGCTAGAGGAAGAGATGACTTCAGGGTAGAAATAGGAAGTTCAATTTCACATGAGGTGTTTTTGATATGCAGGTGTAACATCTGGATTGTCACATGGACAACTGGAAACGTAAGCTCTCAGAGGAAAGGTCTGCGTCAGGCCTGCTCACCTTGGTATCTCTGAAGCCCAGCATATAACAGATAAACAGCTGTTTAACAAACAGCTAAATGAATGACAAGTGAATGTAAGTCAGTTCAGTTCTCTGAATTCTTATGATATTTCATTGCAGTTATTTCCTGCTTCTTTCTCTTTATTTATAGATTCTGAATTTTACATATATATCTTGGATCTCCATGGCTATGTGCTTGCTATACATTAAGCTCTCAATACATGTTTGTTGAACTGATAAGTTAGGAGATATCAACTCTTAGTTTACAACCCTATTCACCATCCTCATCTCCTTTTTTTATATTCAAATAAGTTATAGCTCACAGAATGTCATTTTAATGTAAATAAATAAAAATGCATATCCATAAAATTTATTTTAAAGAAAGCATGACAGTAGTATATCATGGGTTTTCCCATTACTTTGGGAGTAACTATAGGTATTTAAACATTTGGCAATTCTGTTTGGGCTAATAGCCTACTTGCAGTTGTCAAAAATTTTATTTCCTTTCAACTATAAAAAGTCTGGAAAAGGGCGCCTGGGTGGCTCAGTTGGTTAAGCGACTGCCTTTGGCTCAGGTCATGATCCTGGAGTCCCGGGATCGAGTCCCACATCGGACTCCCTGCTCGGCAGGGAGTCTTGCTTCTCCCTCTGACCGTCTTCCCTCTCATGCTCTCTATCTCTCATTCTCTCTCTCTCAAAAAAATAAATAAAATCTTTAAAAAAAAAAAAGTCTGGAAAAGACCTTTGGGACACAGCTTGGAAATGACTGTTTAAAAGGTAAACATTTTTTAAATTTCATGAATGGTTGGAGTTCCGCATACTCAGCAGTTACACATGACTGACTTTTGTCCCCAGGACAAGCTTTCAGAGCAAATGCAGACTGCCAAACTGAGTGTCTCCCAAGGCTCCTGTGATAACAAGTTCTTCCCAAGGTCCTCTCTCTACCCCTGCAGTGTGCAGGGTCTTTCACAGCATTTCCATTTTGGGCAAACTTCTCATCCCATATTCTATGTTTGACAATATATGAACATTGTATACAGACAGTCCCCAATTTATGATGGTTCAACTTAACAACCTTTTTCCTTTATGATGGTGTGAAATTGAGGCACATTCAGTAGAAACCATACTTAGAGTTTTGGATTTTGATCTTTTTCCTGGACTAGCAAGGTGTGGTGCCATACTCCCAGGTAATGCTGGGCAGGAGCAGTGAGCTGTGGCTCCCAGTCAGCCACACAATCACGAGGGTAACAACTGATACACCTACAACCATTCTGTATCCATACAACTATTTTGTTCTTCACTTTTAGTACAGTATTCAATAAATTACATGAGATACCCAATACTTTATTATAAAGTAAACTTTGTGTTAGATGATTTTGCCCAACTGGAGGGTACTGTAAGTGTTCTAAGCACATTTAAGGGTAGGCTGGGCTAAGCTATGATATTGGGCTGGTTAGGTGTATTAAATGCATTTTTGACTCATGATGTTTTCAATTTACAATGGATTTACCAGCATGTGACCCCATCGTAGGTCGAGGAAGATCTATATAATATATTTACACTGAAAATGTCTCTTTGGTCATTAGGGATCATTTACTGGAGCTGTTCCTCCCTCATACGCATGGTTTAATAGTAAAATATAAAATTAAAAATTTTAATCTACAGCCATTTTTCACCCTTTGGGCTGAGATGGCTTCATGAAAGTTATTTTTTTTTTAAAGCAAACCTTGAAAACAATATATGGAGTTAAGTTCAGAAATTAGAACCAGATATGCTTCCTTTTTTTTTAAAGATTTTATTTATTTATTTGACAGAGAGAGACACAGCGAGAGAGGGAACACAAGCAGGGGGAGTGGGAGAGGGAGAAGCAGGCTCCCCGCGGATCAGGGAACCCGATGCGGGGCTGGATCCCAGGACCCTGCGATCATGACCTGAGCTGAAGGCAGATGCTTAACCAACTGAGCCACCCAGGTGCCCCCAGATATGCTTCCTTATCCATATTTCAGTTCACATGATAGCCTGCCAGAATGGAGAAAGGGAAAAGGTTTATTAATTTATTTTTCTTTTGTTTTTGAAGAAATAATGAAAATATTTTAATGCTCAAAGTAGTTAGGAGTCTTTTTTTAAATGAAGACTGAATATAGTTGTCCCAGAATATGTATAAAGAAATGTTAAAATTGGTATAAATTTTAGATATAGTTAGCACTATTACAATACACGTTCAGAGGATTTACTTAAGGGTTTCCTTAAGTAGCAACAGCCAAACGATATAAACTGCTAATAGATTGATTCTAAAACCAGTTTTCCAAATAATTTGTTATATGGGTTTGTAAACAAAAACAAAGAGCATTGTGGATCACCACATCAAAAACTAATGATGTATTTTATGGTGACTAACATACCATAATGAAATAAAATTTTAAAAAAACAGAGAGCAATTAACCATTTGATTCGGCCTTGTTACAAGCATTAGTACACATCCCATTCAGAATGCCATCATAAAAGAGCAAGTAGGGTTTTTGTTTTCTTAAAACTTCAACAGTGATTCATATTATGAAAAGAAGAATTAGAGATATGCGCAGAATCTTTTGGGAAGGTGATTAGTAGAATTCTAAGTTGGTATTTGCAATTTACCAAGCACTATGGAACCCATTGTGTTTTACATTTACAATAACCTTTAAGAAAACCAAACATATATTTTTCCATGTAACGGATGATAAAATTAAAATCTGCAAATGTAGTATGTTACATAGTTACTTTCATGAAGCCGATAAGTACTAGAACCTAGAACTTCTGTATCTTAGATCAGAGCTTTTTCTATTATTGCATGTTATTTTTATTGCATGATGAAAATCCAAAAACCATATCCCTAACTGGCTGGTATTTGGGGTCTAGACTGATTGCACTCAATCCTAGAAAAATCTACCTAATGCTAATCTGAAGCATTAGTATTAAAAAATAAACATATTAACATTGCACTTGGAGTATCTTTGTGGTAAGGAATCCGTTAAATCAGGAACTCATTACTTTGATGGGATATCTTTATTAGTGGATTTTTCTAATTGGCTTTGTAAATATGGTTTCATTTTCTACTTCTTCAATTGTTTTACATGTAAATTTCTCCATAATTTTTCCTTTTAAGGAATTCTACAGTCATAAAAATAAGTCCTTTGTTCATTTAAGTGTTGAAAGAGAATTAAACTATCCAATGAATATACTACATTAATAAGATTTATTTTCAGTTTTTTGAGAGGGTAAGCCAAGAAGACCTCTATTAAAATCCGCTCTACATCTCACAAATGAGAAAATTGAAAGTGCTCCTTTTTTAAAAAACATTTTATTTATTTATTTTTAAACAGAGAGAGAGAGAGAGAGAGAGAGAGCACAAGCAGGGGGAGCAGCAGGCAGAGGGAGAAGCAGACTCCCCGCTGAGCAAGGAGCCCGATGTGGGGCTCGATCCCAGGACTCTGGGATCATGACCTGAGCCAAAGGCAGCCGCTTAACTGGCTGAGCCACCCAAGTGTCTTGAGTGCTCCTCTTTTAATGTAGGGTTTTCTAAGTTTCATGGTGGCACAGCCCTTTGGCTGTTCTGTTGAGGTCAATTCCAAAGTCTCATTCTAGTATTAGATTATCAGGTGCTCCCAATAAGCATGAGCCCTGGAACTTCTTTTTCCTTTTTCTAACCCCCTTCCCAATTAATGAATAGTCAATCCTGTCTCTTTATATAGGATTAACAACAACAGTAGCAGTGGCAGCAATTAACAATAAATGTCTCTCATTGTAACAATTTTGTATTACCAGGTGTGAAAAAGCTGTAGCTGGAATGAGAAAAATCACAAAATAATGATAATGCATACTTTATAGTATATACAGTTTGGCTTACTCCTCAAAACCTATGACATAAGAAGTGAAATTTGTATTCTTTCCACACTAAAGAAATAGAGTAAGGGCTCAGAGAAGGTAAATAGGGTATGCAAGGTTCCACGGACAGTAAATGGCAGAGTTGAGTTAAGAATCCAGGCATCTCTACGCTACTGCAAATTTGCAGTGGGTTCACTCTATCAAATTCTCTAATTCTGAAGCTGCATTTAGTTTGAATAGCCAGGTGAGACAAGTGTGGGCCAGTCTGGAATTCAAGAGCTCTGAATTCCTGTCTTCACCACATCTAGACTGATTTAGTACTCTCCAGTAGCATGATATCATAGTTAAGCATGGGCTCTAGAGGCATCCAGACCTGGCTTAAGGCCCCAGTCCTCCAATTACTAGCTCAGTGAGCTTCAGCAAGTTAGTTTCTCTAGGCCTTGGTTTCCTCATCTGTAAAACAAAGATTGTTATGAAACTTATGTAAGATAACAAATGTAAAATTCTTGGCCACAATAGAGGTGTTGCATAAATCATTGCTCCCAGCATTTCACATTATGCTGATTTCTCTTCTCCCAGGAATGCTCAGCAAATGATAATGGGTAGATCAAAGTTTTTTGGAGGAAAGAAAATGAAAAGCAATGTAGGTTTCATCACACATAAAATGCTGAACACACATGGAAACCTTTCCTCTGGTCATTTACATTCTACCTCTTGAACACCTTGGAATTATTGCAAGGTCCTTGAGTCCAGATATATATGAAGTATTTCTTTGAACTGGATAAACAATATGTCTTATATTGTTATATGACTCCATCTTTTTTGTCTCTAGGTTTTCAATCTCATAATAAATAAATTTAAAACTTACTAAAAGTTTTACTGAATTCTATTATGAATTTTCTTGATCAACAAATGGTTAGAGTATCACCGTAGTTACAGATGAGGTAGGAAGGCATTGCTTTGTGAAAGTATCTGACATCGTTCAAAAGGGATAGGAAGCAAGGTTAGCTTTCAAACTTCAATCGACATGAATTTATACACATTTCTAAAATCAGGTCAAATTGATCAAAATCAATTTGATTTTGATTCTTAAAGGTTAGAGGATTCCTTTTTATTTATGGGATGGATCTATCTCCTTGAATGTATCTCAACAACTAAATCAAAATAATGTTTAATTAAATAATCATCATTAGCAATTAGTGCCGTGTTTTTTCTGTCTACTTTTAATTTTGTTACCATCCAAAAATGTAGGATTGAAATACAGTAGTTACAAATATAAAGGTGAGAAACTCGCTTGTAATTCCAACGATTCGTTCAAAGACACCCCAAAATCTTTATATTAGGTGGTGATGACTTCAACAACATGCTTGTATGCATAAATTCAGAATTTTTCTGTATCATTTAGCATCATTTAGCATGCCCTCAGTCACAAGCAATAGAAAACTCAAAATGGATGAAACATTGGGGAAATTATTGGCCTGCATAGCTGGAAATTCAGTGCTAAGTTAAACTTAGAAGGAGGAATTATCCAATGGTTCTGATTGAATTTCCCTACAGTTCTCTCAGCTCTGTTCCACTCAGGATGTGATCCTTAGAATGGAGCAGAATGGCTTCAGAAGATACAAACCTCACCACAACGAATGACCACAGGCTTGAGGGAAAAAAACAATAGCTTTCAGAACTTTCTCATAAAAGAGAGAAAACTTCCTGAAATCCCCAGCAAGCTCCCTTTTGTGTTTCTTTGGTTAAACTTCGGTTGCATGCCCACTTGTGTAGCAATGTTTGAGGCAGTACGGTGGTGGAACTGTGGCCACCCTTTGTCAATTTTCCCTGTGGTACCTGGCTGCATAATAGGAGGGGGATGAGTAAAACAAAATCGGGATTCTCTTGGGGAGGAAAAGTGGAGAACACATACTTCTGTGGAGACGACCATCAGTGTCCTCTGCCTCTTCCAGTATCTAACCATTCATTTTTCTAAGACAGATTAACTGAGTTTTACGATCCTGAAACACAAATACTCCTTCTGATATGCCCTTGTAAGAAAAGTACAAATGTTTTAAGTATTAAATAAATCGGCTGCCGCTATGAAATTCTTATACTGTTGGCAAGCCACCATGTCACATGGCATGGACAAGATTAAACTTTAATGGCTGGGTTAAGTCCAAGTATAGTAAAACAGGCCTGTGCAAATATGTTTCATGCACATATAATGGTGCATATTGCCTCTTAAAAATGTAAACCAAAAGATTGCTTGCAAACTAATGTTAAACAAGAAAAATTAGATTTCTCAGCTTTGGGATAGGCCTGCAGGAGTGGAATGGTATTAAGATTTCTATAATGCTAGATATTACTGTGATCGATGGATTGATTTCAGCCAGTGATCTGTCCAGAATCCAGTAACAAAAAAGAACCTTGCTGGAAATGAGATATTACTGATAAGAAGATTTATATGCAACTGGTAATATTCACCACAATTTTTAAAAAATGAGAAATTAGAATTTTCAGAGCTGTAATGGATCCAAATATAGATTTTCTGGAAATGGTATTTTGGGCCTTGATGACTGCATCAAAGTAGGAAATATTTGTTTTATTTTAGAATTTCTTTTTGTTCACTGCCCTATAATTGTTCTTAAAGTGCTTCCCAATCTTTATCCCAAAGAGGCAGTTGGACTTTTCTCTAAAACTAATGTTAGTTTGAAAAATAATCAATTTTTATTGTAGTTGATTATTTAAATATTTATGCAACAGGCACTATCTGCTCAGAAAGAATTATAATGAAATGCATAGTTCCTGTGCTTAAAGAATTTAAAATCTATTTGAGGGCGTCAATCCAAAAAATATAAGAAATGATTAGTAAACAATAAAAGATAGCATTTAACTAACCACTACATTGTGACTCAGGACATATTGATGTAGAGAAGACCAGAGAAGGAAAATCATGTGCTTCAGAGAAATTGCAGAATCTTTACCATTACATTAACATCTATTAAACACTCCCCATGTACCCAATATATTTAATGGTACATCATTTAATCTCACAACAGCCCTATAAATTCCAATCGTTATCATCAATATTATACAGACAAAGAAATTGAGGCTTAGAGAGATTAACTTGCCCAAAGTTGAAAGGTAGGATTAGGCATTGAGCACATATAGTCAATTCCTACAGTGTCGTTGCTTGGCTACTAAAGTATTTTGCCTTCCTGGAATAAAACGAACTTGAGTACTCTGTAGACTTAGCAGTCCTTAATCAAGGAGGACAAAGAAGGGTATTTTAGGAAGGGGCACCAGCACGAGTGAAGGCATAGTCACCGGAGTGTCCATAATATATACTGGGACCCTTAAAGAAACTACCCCAATTGAGACCAAAGTTTAGACGAGGGCAAAGAGAAAGAAAAGCTTGCACAAATCCAGTGGAGCTGAACCATAGAGATTAATAAAGGCATCGAGGAGTTTTACAAAACGATTGCCCAGTAGAAAGTAACTGCTGAAGCTCGTCACCTCTCTTTCTCATCCTCGGCTCTATCTTCAAACTCCAGAGGCCTTGAAATCAATCACTGGAGACCACACAACATCTTTCAGACACGTAGATTAAACTCGAAAGTGGAGAAGTGTTCTTCATAGCTAAAAGGTTAATACTTTTCAAATCCTGGGTCAGACGACCCGAGGGAGCAAGCCAGGGACCTTCTGGTGACCTGGAAATCCCGGCCGGCCCCCGGTGCCCTCCCAGGGCTGCTCCTGCACATTCCAAGCATTTTGCAGTCTCCCATCGCCATGGCAGCTTGAAATGGAACGCAGGCTCCCATGGCGGCACAACTAAAATTCTCCTTCTCATTTGAAGTGAAAGGAGCTTCAAAATTGAAATAGTTCATACGTGCGTTTTTATAAATATGTGGATAATCTCTGGCAAAAAAAACATAAAAACTGGTCATTGCCATGGCCTCTGGGAAAGACAGCTGGGTGCTTAGAGGACATTCAAAGAGAGGAGACTTACTTTTCCTTACCAGCCCTTTGTACTTTTTCAATTTAGAAGGCTCTACGTGCTTTGTTATGTACTCGAAAATATGTATATTGCAAATGACTTGACTTCCTAGTGGCCTTTTTGCCTGTCCCATGGTGCATTCAGAGCATAATTGCTAGTTAATCTTTCCCGAAGCACAGTTCCCATCACATGCTACCTCTAGTCCAAAACCTTTTGAGGTGGCCTATCACTAATAATACCTAATTGACAAGGTTGACAAGAATTGACTTACTGGTGTGATTTATATTTCACACCGTATTTTGAAGTAGGTGACACCTCACACGACAAGTAGGAAAATGGCATGTAGGGAATTTAAAAGGTTTGTCCAGGGCTACACCACCGACTGGACTGGTAGGACTGTTGAGACTTAAGCCTGGCATACTTGCCCCTTTCTGTGATATAGCACTTCCTCATCCTGCCTCTCACACGCTGCTTGTTGAATTACATCAGACTCTTTAGCTGGCCTTTGATCTTTAGCCTCCCTTAGAAGTTTTCTCATACAAATCCCCAACACCTCTCCTTTGTTCCAGGTAAACTACTTAAACACTAGTTCTTGAAATACCTCTCCTGTTTCTAGCCATGTACCTTTCCTCATGTCCTTTCTTACCCTGAGAATGGCTCTCCACTTCATTTATCACCTATGCCAATCTTCCATGGCTAACCACAGATGGTCCTCTTTAGTGCAACTTCCTCTCACTCTCCCAAGGTTCCAGTATTTCCCTTCCCAGCACTGTATTTGTACCACGCATAAAACTGCATGTTAATCTTAAATTATAGTTGTATTGGTGTTTGTCCTAACCTGACGGCAAAGCTGTAAACTTTGGAAACAAAGATCATAGCTATCCATGTTCAGATTTTCCAAATATCTAGTGAACTGCTTTTCCCTTATTAAGGGAAAAGGGCTCAAAAATATTTGTTTAATTGGGTTTGAGAACTGATTTTCTGGGGCACCAGAGGTGCACTGTTAGGTGAAGTGGACTTTGGAGAGAACCCAGAAACTCATTTTACAACTGCCATCACAAACTCTCTGAAATACAGATGTATTGTGTTAGCACTGGGCTTGTTTCTTTTTGTGATTTAGTTTTTAATTTGAATTACTTGCCAGCATTTAAAATCAGAAGATTTCATATAAAAATCTGGATTCCTAGGTTTTCCTGAAAATGGGAAAATCTAACAACACTGAAGCTGCCCTACCACATGAAAAAGTTGTCTGGAGTTGGTAATACCTGTCTGGTTTTTGTTTTTTTTTTAAGATTTTATTTATTTATTTGACACAGAGAGAGAGCACATAAGCAGGGGGAGCTGCAAGCAGAGGGAGAAGGAGAAGCAGTCCTCCCCGCTGAGCAGAGAGTCTGACGCGGGACTCAATCCCAGAATCCTAGGATCATGACCTGAACTCAAGGCAGCTGCTTAACCAACTGAGCCAGCCAGGCGCCCCTACCTTTCCATTTTTAATGAGGTCCAGGCTGCCTGGTGAGCCACCACTCACTGCTGTCCTACACCTGGCTGGCTATACTGATTTGTAATACCTGTTAGATGCCATATATTTACATTTGCAATTCCTCCTAGAAATGTTGATCCTTTTTCTTTCAGAGAAAAACTCCCAAAGATTCATCTCCTCTTCCCAGAGCTTTATGCCCAGTTTAACAATGGCCTGGTGAAAGCAATTTTCTCAATCAGCCTTGAAAGAGTAATTCACCCTCTCCCTGCAGGAAACCTCACGCAAAAGGTAAGCCAATTGTTACATTCAGGAATGTTAATGGAAATACACGGAAATTCTATACACAGGAAAAAAAAACTCATTTGAACCACAGGATTTCACATTGAGACATTGCCAGTGAAGTTACCTACTAGTGTCCCACAAGTGGGGAGACCCCTCATAAACCCCTCATTCTCATAGACTACAATGAAGGTGACAGAATTGCATGGCCTGAAGGACTCTAAAGAAGGACAATCCAGTGCTTTAATTATTTGTGTGACATTCCTACCAAGTTGCTTTCTAAAATCTTCAGCTCTCCGGTGAGGGCAAGCTGTTTTAATTTTCACAGTTTGTGCTGCACAAGCATTCTCTCTCATGTGTAGGGAAAGATGATTTACTGTCACTTTCCCTCATTGGCCCTTCATTTTCCCTCTGGAATAACAATAATCACGTGGGGACTTTTTGATATATAAAGACTATGGTCATGTTACCTCAAAGTCTTCCATTCTTCAGGTGAAATACCTATGGTTTCTGGTTAGTAATGCCCTCATAACTGGTTTGTTAAGTCTTCTCTGGTTTGTTACATTCCATCAAGATTTTTGGCACCCCAAACTAGACATAGCATTACAGGTATTGTCTGGTCCAACAAGGTATAGCAGAAATGTATTGAATCACTTCATTACTATAACTTTATTTATGCAGCCTCAAAGCTTAATTAGGTTTTTTGGCAGCTATAAATCTCTGTTGACTCACATTATGATTGCAGTCAACTGGAATCCCCCAAGTTCTGTTAAAGCTCATCTTCCTCATCATGTGCTTCCACAGTTGGATTTTTAGGCTTCATATTTATCCCTGTTAAATCTCATCATGTTTATATTGGCCTATTATTTCAACTGTCAAAGTCTTTTGGGATTGGATTTGCAAATTCTCCCTTCTTGATTTCTGTCTCTGCAAATTTAGTGTGTATGTAGTTAAATCTTTCCTCCAGGCCACTAGAAAACAAGCAGAATGGCAAAGACCTGACTTAAGTCCTCTCTCATGGTTTCCAGATTAAAGCTGGCCCCTCAATATTTCTTTAAAGAGTAGTCATTTACCTGTCACTGATCCACCTTACTCCTGTGTTAGTTGTCTCATCTTGTCTTCAAGTTTCTGTAAAGAAAGCATTGGATTTCTCACATGCATGTATATCCAAACAAATAGGCATTTTCTTTGGGAGAGGACTCATAGCTTCCACTGGGTTTTCAGAAAGTTTCCTGACATAAAAAAAGATCAAAACCACTAATTTAGTAAATTATTCTGATATACAATACATAAAAATAATTCTGCTTTTTAAATCTTTAGTGATCCTTATTTATTGAGTGCCTATTATATGCCAGGAATGCTCTAGATATTGAGGATACAGTTATGAACAAAATAGACCAAGACTCTGTCCTCATGGTGTTTATATTCTAATAAAGGGAGAACGCTAGACTACAATGACTGAGATTAATAAAGAAATAGATAATATTTTTAATAGTGAGAAGTGCTAGGGAACAAACATAAAGCAGAGCGAGGAAATATGAAGTAATCGGTGAGAAGACTGTCTCCCTGGGAAGATGACATTTGTGTAAAGACCTATAAGAACAGAGGTAACTTGATGGGTAGAGATTTCTATCAGGTAGAGATAACAGCAAGTTCAAGGCACCTGGAGGGCAAGATTGTTAGCCTCTCCCAGAAACAGCAAGCTGACTATGACAGAATAAACCAAAGGCAAGTAGGTGGAGATGTGTTAAGGGAGGAGTATGAATAGGGAAGCTAAAATGGCTCTCCAGCCAGGGATGGGGGAAGGGCGGCCCCTGCAAAGTGTATTTAGAAATGTTGCGGTAAGATATTCTTTGGTTGTCGCAATGACTCTGGGACTCTACTAGCACTTAGGGAGAGCAGAGATAACAAAGATTTTGTAATCTCCAAGACATTTTGTGCAGTGAAAAACTGTTTTGCACGAAATGCCAACATCATCCTCATTCAGAGATCGTTTAGCCATTTATATAAACTTTGGATTTTCCTCTGAACGAGATGAGAAGCCAGTGGAGACCTCAATGCAGAAGAGTGAATGGTCCAACTTATATTTTTTAGTAAGTCTCAGCCTTGCCGTTGTGCTGGAGGGAAAGTAGACCAAGGCAAGGCGGAGAGACCAGTTAAGAAGCTGTCACAGTAATTAAGGCAGGAGATGATGATAGCTGGACAGGTTGGCAGGACGGAGGAGATGATAACTAGCTGGATTCTGAGTAAATACTTCAGATAGAGCCAGTAGGTATTGCTGATGCATGAGAGCAGAGTGCTAGAGGAAGAGAGGAGTAGAGGATGAATCTAAGATTTTAGGCCTGGTCAAAATCTGTCATTTGGAAAGAGAATTGCCATTTGTGGTTGTGATGGGAAACACAGGGGGAAAACAATTCTGGTTGAAGGCAGAGGGATTAGGAAGACTGCATCAGATGCCACTTAGGTTGTCAGTTGTGCATAAGGATATGTAATGTATATACGGATATGTATGCAAGTATGTAAGGGTGCGTAATGTATGTTGATATAGTTAGAGAGATGAAGACATGGATATTAGTATTCTCGTGGACAAAATACAGAGATAGAGATACAGAAATGTAGGAAGAAATCTAAAAGAGATCAGAAATGTTAAATTAGCTATCTCTAGTTTTTGAGCTCATTGATGATTTTTCTCTTACGTGCTTCCTAATTTATTTATATTAAACATGTCTTAATTTTATGAAATGGAAAAATGTTTCATATCTACAACATTACTTTCTAAAGCTCACTTGTGACAGAGCTCTGATTTGATTTCTCTTCTTATAGACTCTCTATTCTCTCTCCAACTGCTTACTCATCAGCTACCAATGGACTCGCCACTTATGGATGCCACTTTGAGGGATTTTAAATCTCAGCTTCACTCGCTCTACTGTGGTCATTATAACCATGCAATACATTTCCAGACCCTCAGGATTTTCATTCCAAGGAGAAATGGCAGAATTGTTAGCAGCTGGATCCTCTTTGAAAGAGCAAGCCACACATATTTACTGAGGCTTTGGGGGATTGTAGGAGGAGAGAAACAATTGTCACTTGGGTCCCCTTTCCTGGCAGCACCTCAAAGGTTACCAAGTGAGAACAGCAGTGCCCAGCTGCCCTGAAAAGCCAAAGAAAGAGTGAAATTTAAAACTTGAATTGCCTCTCTCTTCTCATTATGTATTATTTGTCAATCATGGATAAAAAGTGGTTTTTGCCCTCCAGCTGCTAGCCCTGGGGTGCATATATCACTCAGTGGTGCCACTTTCCTGGGGAACATTGCAGGAAAAAAATCAGTGATTGCACCTTTCTTTCTTTTTCTCATTTTTCCCCCCATTTTTAACCCGGTGGTTTAAACTAAGAAGGCAAATCTCTTTGGGGGAAAAAATGTATATTTTGTTTTTTTGGTGATAGACATCTTAGATATTGAAATAAGGTATATTAGAACACATATGAAGAAATTTTTCCCTCTTTTCCTATTGGAACCAAAATGTCTGAAATTTAATGGATTGCTGCAGCCTGTGGAAGGGGGGATATTCTATTCCTTTGTACTGGGCCTTGGAAATGAACAATAAAACGCACATTACCACTCCATATGAAATGCAGACCTTTAAAAATAGATTCATTTTGATGCCTGCCTTTCAGACTTATTTTACAATATGAAAACACATTGCCTTCCCTTGTACATTTTATTCATGTGACATAGAAAGTGCTTTTTAAGTTTCTTTGAGCACCATTTTAGGACCTAAGTTACTTTTTATGGTACTATGAAGGGAAGCGAAGACAGAGAGCTCAGGTGTGTTTTAAGTTGTTGTAATAAATACACATTAAACCATATTACACATGACTTTCTGTCTAATGCTTCTAAACGAAGCACCAAAGCATCACCTCACCTAATCAAGCATATTCAAATAGGAATCACTTTAGCATCTATTTGGTTTTAAAGTTTGCATCTTTAGTTTTTATAAAGGAGAAAAATCCCAATAGAGGCAATGCTGAAATTTCTTAAGATTTCTTTCAGCAAAAAAGTGCACTAAAAGCATTAGTCGTCACAGCTTTTATTCTTTTGTAAGTTAAATACTACTCACAATTCAGAATTGTGATAAATGGATCCATTGTACAGGTGAATCAAAATGCTAACATAATTGATAATCTGCAATTAAACATCCTGTTCAGTAAGATGAGGCGTTTTCTCTCTCTTTTTTTTTTTTCCATAATTCTGTCTAGGAACAGAAGTTGATGCCAACTGGAAAAATCCAATAATGGGAGCCCAAAGAAGTCAAACCTCTCCTTTCATGCTCTGATTTACATGGAAATATGGGGTGATCGCATCTGTCATAAATTTTATAAAACATAGGTTTGGACAGTGAGGGTAGTGCAATAGTTTGGGCCCACCTATTTCTTCAAGCTTCTTATTTTCTGTGGGCAGGATAGGCACCCTGCAGTAAGCTCAGGATCAAATGGAAATAAAACCGCTGAGAGAGAGCTGGTGGAAGGCACTGAGCCGGCCAGCCTTACGGCTAAAACTGTTCAATGCCCTGGCATTTCATATGGTTTCCATCTGAAGCCACAAAGGACTGGGGCATGCCTGTCTGACCTATGGATGCATGTTTGCAGGCCACCACACTGGCTGGTTCTGATTTATGCCTAACTTTCTCCAGGCTCCCTAGAAGTGAACTTCATACAAGTTCAGTGTTCTTTAACCAAACCTGAAATTCCAGAAGTCTTGTCTGGGAGTCAATTTCAAAATGAGGACATGTCTTCCCAAGGTACATGTTTCCGACTATTGTTAATTATTTGGCCCCAGAATCTATCATGTTTAATGTTGTACATTCCTGAATAACTAGATAATTTAAGAGACTGGGAACTTAGAGAACCAGCATCATCGGAGTGGGTTGGTTGTAGGACACCTAAATTTCAAAGTCGGCCTCACACAAGAGCTTCCAAATAAATGAGGATTCTGTGGTGGTCCTCGGCAATAAGCATCTGTTAGCTGCTTTTGACACTCCTCTTTTCTCTTTGTATCTCCTCTCGTTCCCCAGCCTACCCAACAGACCTGAAATGAGAAGTCAGCCAAACCAAACGCTTCTCTTGCTTGTTGCTGCTTTCTGAGCTCCCAACTTTATTCATGGAGCTTTTCCTGACCCTGTCAACTGGAAATAATTCTTCCTGTAACTGAACTTCCATAATCCTGTTGAGTGACATCTTCACAATCATGTTATGCATATGTTATCACCCATGCTCGACCATAAGATGCTTGAGGGCAGAACTAATTCATCTTTCTACCACTCAATTGTTAGAAAGATGATAGAGTCACTCAGATAATACTTGTTGAAAGAATAATGAGTGATTGAATGTAAACTGGCAGGAGTGCTTGAACATAACCTCTAAGTACTATTACAGAGGCCGAAGTGAGAGAAAGCAGTTAAGAGGGAAAGAAACGTCCAGGGCTTTTACTGCTCTCGCGTACTGTCTACGGAATGCCAATCTCCCCCGCACTGTGAGCCCCAGAAAGGCAAGCATCTCGTTGTTCTCACCCACTGTGACATCCCCGGCCTCCTAGTATGGTAACTTGCACAGAATACACAATAAATACTTGTTGGATAAATAATATATTTAAAAAGCAAGGACTCTGTATACAACGTAATTCTTTGGGCAAAAAAGGGAAATTTTAGAGATATCAAAAGAAGATAAGATAAATAAAACCAAAAAGACCTAAATAATTTTAAGGCAAATCACTAAAAATGGTCTCTCAATTTCTACTTGTGTGACCTTGTCTGAGCCTCCTTGTGCTTTGAGTTCTCCTATATAATGTCAAGTTGATGAGACAGCCACAAGTGATAATCTGTGTAAACCTAACCACTGTCTCATTAGCCCAGACAGATTATAAAAACTAATACTGGCTCTTGAGGGTATCAAGTAGCTCCTAAGCTTGATAAGATCCAAGCCTTTGGAGGAGAGATTAGCATCAGACCCAGTGGAGATTTTTAATCACATCAAAACAGCATAACGTGTTATCTGAGAGAAAATTAATCCTCACTTCTAGACTATGTTATTTATGCAACTTGACACGTGAGAATTCTTTTAAATAGTTATCTGGTCCATTTCATTTCATAGGCTTATTGTCTTGACATCTAAATATACTTATGAGTATTCAAATGGTTTTTGATTAAAAGAGCTAACAATTTTATGATTATTTCTTTTTTCATAAAAGAAATAATACAATCAAATACCTAAAGAAAGCGTATTAATATCATTTTTCCAACTAGAACTCTGGGTTTAAAACACCAGGTACTCAAAGCTGACAACATAAACAAATTTATGTAATTCTACACTTACAATTTAAAATTAGCTGGAAGAGATCTGCAGAAAATTGCATAGCAGCCTATGCTTATTCATAAAGGGATGAAGAAAGGTTGGTGCACATTTGAAGGAACTTTGTAAAACAAGTAATTGCTTGTTTAAAAATTCCTCACATTTCCAGACAGTTCTTGTGATTTTTGAAGACATCATATCCTATTTCAAAATATACAAAAACTTTATTTATTTATAGAGGTAACTATTCACACCTTTTCCTACAAATGACTTTAAATGGAGTCCTCACTCTTTTATGATTTCATTAGGAGGGGAAGGGGATGTTTACCTTTATTTAACAAACTTTATGTACTTGGTTAATGAAAATAAAAGGTAAAAATAAAATTATAAGGAAATAGTTTAAGATATTATAATACCTCAAATACCTTAAAAAATGTAATAAATATCATGTATACATCAATTACACAGCCAGGAAGCATTTCTCAACCGCTAATATTAAATGAGGCAAGCACAATCAGAAGCTGTTTCAATCCAGTTACATACCAATTATCATTATTACATTATTGCCAAATTAGATCCAGTGAATTACCAGTTATTCTTATTTACTTATTATAAAGAAAGCTAGCCCCAAAAGATTCTTTTTACCTGGCTTTTTACTGTTTATAATTGTAGTTATAGTAGCAATCAAATTCCTATAAAATCACTTAAAGTATATTTATATCACCCAGTTAGAGTAGAGATCTATAACATCAAGCATTAAAAGGTAAGAGTATAAACAAATTCATTTAGTTCTGCCACTTATTTTAGTTTAAAATGTTCCATAATTCTGGTATTTTGTGTGTGATATGCATTCTAGCAAACTACTCATAGGATGAACTCTAATCTCCAAATACAAACTATAATGACTTGTGTAATTGCATTTCTGAGTTGGGCTAGTGCAGTAAAATAGCTTCAGAATTTTTATTAGGGAAGCATTCACTCGATATTTTAGGTAATTTTTAATTTTCCATTTGAAAACACAAAGTGACTATCTCAATAATGAGTTCAAGTTTAATCAGTTTCCAAACCCATAAAGTGGGGAAGAGTCATTCCCACCTTCCTCCCCACTCTGTGTTACATAAGAGAAATTTGAGATTCAGAGAATCTAAGTTCCTCAAGATCGTACAGTTGGTAAGAAGACCCAGAGAGCCAGATAAAAGGGAAAAGGATTTGCCTGCAAAAATTAATGGAACATTAGGCATTCCAGTCAACGAGAACCACTAGCTTTCCATTTCCTATATTTTTTTCCCAAGAATCCTGACTTGCTTTCCTATGGCTTATCCTAATCTGTTTCTACTTTACTCATATGGTAGCATGTCTTCTATATGGGATCACTTTATTCCAGTCAGGTTTCTATTTTCCATTAATCTTGGATTTAAGTGTTGGTATCCTTACACAGTTGTTCTTTTCTTTTCTTTTTTTTTTTTAAGACTATTAGCTAAAGGTTCCTTCCTTTCAAAGTATGCTGTGCTTGACAGAAATCCAAAGAGCAGAAATAAAATTCAGCCAATTCAAAAACATAAGAATAAAATTGCTTTCTGTATTGTCATTTAACAAATATTCACTTGATTCCTACCGTGTATGTGTGGCAATGACCAAAGAAGTCACTACCTAATATAGATCACCTAGAGTAAGCCAATAGATGACTACAGTGTACATAGTATGTGTTTAATAAGAAGTAAGAAGTTTTGCTTACCAACCCAAGGGGGTAGGTAACACTGAAGGAGTTAGGGAGATAGAGAAGACAATCAAAATAGCCATTGAAAGATAAAAAGGAATCAGCAAAGAAGGCAAAGAAAGGCAATCCAGGCAGAGAAGAGAGTTGCCCAACCTGGTGTGGCACTTTTAAGCATCTGTCCCCTTCTGGCAGAATGGGATATGTCCCACAGTGTAGAATTTTCCATTGCATGCTCAGTTTTGCTAAACTTTTCTTCTAGAGACACCAATTTTTAACCAGTTTTGTATGACCTGTCTCTTCCCTGTTGGCTTAATAAGGAAGCCATTCGATCTTACACTTTGACACAAGCAGTGGTTTCATCTCTCAGCGTATTCATGGCGGATTCCTGAGTTACACCACCCTGGTTCATCCCAAACTCTAGCACCTTCCAATGAGCCATAGCTCCTTTAGGCATTTCTCTATCAAGTCTGCTTCATCCTCCTGGGCAGGGCCTGGAAAACTGGTGGGAAATCCCAGAGTATTGTTCAGGGACAGACAACAGTTGAAAATGGTTGGAAAATATGGAAGTTTGGGAAAAAGCAGCAAATACTAGAGATAGAAAATAAAAACAAGAACAAAACAATAATAAAACTTTATAAGCATTGAGCAGTAACTGTCAGATACCATGTCAGGTGTTTTTTATATTATCTAATTTAATCCTCACAGCAATTCTGTGAAATAGATAATGTTACTATCCCTATTTTACAAATGAAGTGACTCAAGTTCAGAGAGGTAGAGTAATTCCCTAAAATCATACAACCGGTGAAAGGAATAAGTGTTCTCCCACCCACACTCCAGAACCCCAACTCTTAAGTTATATGTCTCCCAAATATAGGTTGGGTTGGCTTGCAGACCCCCATTTTATGCCTCATTAAAAATCTGAACCTGATCCTGATGAGGTGAGCGATGGGAGGTTTTTAAGCAGGACTGTGTTTGGACTTGAATTTTAGAAAGATCATTCTGGGGGTATAGGATGGAATGGAGAGAATGTAGAGAGTTCAAGACCATTGCTTGACCCCATCATTAGAAGATGAGGGCCTCAACTTGTGTGGTAGCAGTGGCAAAGGAGGAGACAAGAGTATCTGAGAAGTACCTCACTGTGCCTGTGAATGAGGAAGGTGAAATGGGGAGGATCCAAAGTCTCTGGCCCGGCTGCTGTTGGCAGCTGCCCATAGGGTCAGCAAAGAGAGGGAGGGGTTGAAGGACGAGCTGGTCTGAGAGACAAGATACCGAGTTGTGTTACAGCCCGCCACAAGACACAGTTTCTGCTGTGATCAAGCTTGCCTGTGTCCAGATTGTTCTTCCAAGTCAATTTTATAGCTGATTTTTTAAATTTTATTTTTTTATTGTTAACGTATAAGGTATTATTTGTTTCAGGGGTACAGGTCTGTGATTCATCAGTCTTACACAATACACTACAGCTATTTTTTTTTTTTTTAAGTATCCTTCTTAGGGGTGCCCGCACCCAGTTGGTTGGTTAAGTGCTCCACTCTTGATTTTGGCTCAGGTCATGATTTCAGGGTCCCAGCATGGGGCTCCACACTCAGTGGGGAGAATGCTTGAGGATTCTCTCTCTTCCTCTCTCTCTGCCCCATCCCCCTCTTCTCTCTCAAATAAATAAATAAATCTTAAAAAAAAGAAAAAGTAACCTTCCTAGAGACCTATCAAAGACTATAAAATACTTGAGGACTAAGAACATGTGGACTGTCTGTTATGATGAGTTTGTCTTCACATCCCCTTCCTACTCCATTTTCTAGAATATTTGTAGGCACCACAAAGAGAATCCACTGTTGTCTTCCAAATCAGCATCCAGGCTTTACAGGAAAAGAGCCCACCCAGCAGGTTTTTAATTGCCTCTATATTTAACCAGCCAAATAGCCTTGTTATCTTCTCTCTCTCTCTCTTTTTTTTTTTTTTTGGTGAATGCCATGACTCATCAGACCACCAGGTAAAAAGCTCCAGGTCAGCAAGCCAGCAGCAGCCAGGGAGAGCACAGAAAGGATAGAGAATGGCTTCTGAAGTCTGTCATTTCAAAAAGACGTTTGTAACTCATTCTTGCTGTGCAGAAAGCAGATTTTGAGTGGTTCAATTTATTGAGATACCACAAGGCTGAAACAGTTGAGATTCATCCTAATATGAAAATATGAATTGGTTTTCCATGCTAAGAAAAACAAAACTAGTGCCATTTTCTCAGAGCCAAATATTTCATCACATGAACTGAAGCCTCTGTCTTCGTTGTAGGTTATGTGTCAACAAGAGGGTTGTTTATTTTTTTTCCCCGTGTGGCACAGGACCCAACTGCATCATCTATAATACTTTTCTGGAGTGAACCAGTCAACCATGACCCTCTCCTAAACACAAATACTGAGGCTAAGTCAAATGGGCAGCTGCTCTGTGTTTCTGAATGGGCTGTTATAATTTAAATGTCTCATTCCATTGGGACTGGGGGAGGTGACCTAAGCCAGAAGAAGTTTGGAAGTGAGAGTGTTTGTGGGGGTGGCTGAACTGCGTGACCCTTAAGGTCTGCCCTCCAGTTCTGTCTCTGGTAGTCAATGAGTGTACTTCAGGAGTGTTAGGCACTCAGGGCAAGCTTCTTGGGAGGTTTATTTGAAAGGAAAAGAAAGGTTAGTCTGCAAGTAGGTGGATATGATGAAAGGTTTTCTTGACATCATCTTGCACAGAAAGGATTTTTAAGTAGCTAGTTAAATTGTGGATGTCTGCTATGTTCTGTATTATGAGAAAAAAAAAAAAAGTTCATTTGCCTGTACCAAATCCATACTACAATGGAGGGTGCAACAGGCAGAGATCAAGTTGATTCTAATACTTCACTTGAATTTAGCTAAGAAGAATATCATTAGGCATCCAATACTTTCTGTTGTTTAAAAAAACAAGTAGAGATAATTAAAGGAAACTTAGAAGCTGATGTACAAACTCTCACTTCAGTGTTGTGGTTAAATTTTCTCTTGAAGGGTGGATCTTAATTTTTAGTCTAAAATTTTAATCCTTAAATTATACATAGAGACAGTTTTTCTGTGTACTAAATGATATTCAGTTAGCATTCAACAATTGTTAATAAAATATCATATAATTATCTCAATACATGTAGAAAAAGCATCTGATAAGATGATAAGATTCAAAACTCTTTCATGATAAAAAATCCTCAACAAACTGGAAACAGAAGGAAACTACCTCAACATAATAAAAGTCATTTATGAAAAGCTCATAGCTAACATCATACACAACAGTAAATGCCAAAAGTTTTTCTTCTAAGATCAGGAACAATACAAGAGTGCTCACTATCACCACTTCTATTCAACGTAATACTAGAAGTCCTACCCAGATCAACCGGGGGGAAAAAAAAGGAACATTAAATTGGCAAGTAAGAAGTCAAATTGTCTGTGTTTGCAGATGATATGATCATCTGATGATATAGAAAACTCCAAAGACTCCACCAAAAAAACTATTCAGTAATAAATTCAGTGAAGTTGCAGAACGCAAAGTCAACACAACAAAATCAACTGTGTTCCCATACACTAACAATGAACTATCTGAAAAAGAAATTAAGAAAACAGTCCCATTTATCTCCCTCTTTGCAGATGACATGATACTTTATGTGGACAACCCAAAAGACTCCACCCCAAAATTACTAGAACTCATACAACAATTCAGCAATGTGGCAGGATACACAATTAATGCACAGAAATCAGTTGCTTTTCTATATGCTAGCAATGTAACTGTAGAAAGAGAAATTTTAAGGAATCCATTCCATTCACAATAGCAACAAAGACCATAAGATACCTAGGAATAAACCTAACTAAAGAGGTAAAGGATCTATACTCTAGAAACTACAGAACACTTATGAAAGAAATTGAGGAAGACGCAAAAAGATGGAAAAACATTCCATGTTCATGGACTGGAGGAACAAATATTGTTAAAATGTCTATCCTGCCCAGAGCAATTTACACTTTCAATGCCATCCCTATTAAAATATCATTGGCATTTTTCAAAGAGCTGGAACAAAAAATCCTAAAATTTGTATGGAACCAGAAAAGACCCCAAATCACCGAGGGAATGATGAAAAAGAAAAACAAAGCTGGGGGCATCACGTTGCCTGACTTCAAGCTGTATTACAAAGCTGTGATCACCAAGACAGCATGGTATTGGCACAAAAACAGACATATAGACCAATGGAACAGAAAATGGACACTCAACTCTATGGTCAACTAATCTTTGACAAATCAGGAAAAAATATCCAATGGAAAAAAAAGATAGTCTCTTCAATAAGTGGTGCTGGGAAAATTGGACAGCTACATACAGAAGAATGAAACTGGACCATTCCCTTACACCATACACAAAGATGAACTCAAAATGAATAAAAGACTTCATGAACTGAAGCCTCTGTCCTCAGCATTTAAAAAAAAAAAGTATGGTGATTAATGTAACAATAAAAAATTAAAACAAATAATACAATATATGTTAAAAAAAAAAAAAGAAAAACAGGAGGGGAAGAATGAAGGGGGGAAATCGGAGGGGGAGACGAACCATGAGAGACTATGGACTCTGAGAAACAAACTGAGGGTTCTAGAGGGGAGGGGGGGTGGGAGGTTGGGTTAACCTGGTGATGGGTATTAAAGAGGGCACGTTCTGCGTGGAGCACTGGGTGTTATAAGCAAACAATGAATCATGAAACACTACATCAAAAACTACTGATGTAATGTATGGTGATTAACATAACAATAAGAATTTTTTTAAAATGAGATTGCATCAAATGAAAAAGCTTTTCTCTACCAAAGGAAATGATCAACACACTAAAGAGACAGTCTACAGAATGGGAGAAAATATTTTCAAGCCATCTGTCTAATAAGGGGTCAATGTCCAAAATACGAAAGGGACTCAAACAGGTTAATTGCAAGAAAGCAAATAACCCAGTTAAAAAATGGACAAAGAACATGCATAGACATTTCTCAAAAGTAGGCATACAAATGGCCAACAGGTATATGAAAAGGTGGTCAACATCACTAATCATCAGGGAGATGAAACCAAAACCACAATGAGCTATCACCTCTCACCTGTTAGAATGTCTGTCATCAGAAAGATAAAGATAACAAGTGTTGGTGATGATGTGGAGAAAAGGGAACCCTGGCCTACTATTGGTGGGAATGTAAATTGGTACAGCTGCTATGGAAAACAGGACGGTGTTCCCTCCACTTAAAAATAGAATTACCATCTGGTCCATCAATCCCGCTTTTGGGTATATGTCCAAAGGAAATGAAATCAATATATCAAAGAGGTATCTGTGCTTCCATGTTCATTGCAGCATTATTTACAGTACCCAACATATGGAAACAACCTAAGTGTCCATCTGTTACATATGAATGGATAAAGAAAATGTGATGTGTTTATGCAGTAAGATATTACTCTTAAAAAAGAAAGAAATCCCATCACTTGTAACATGGACGACCCTGGGGACATTATGCAAAGTGAAATAAGCCAAACACAGAAAGACAAATCTCACTTTTATGTGGATCTCACTTGTATGTGGAATCTACAAAGGTTGAACTATTAGAAGCAGAAATTGGAACAGTAGTTACCGGGGGATGAGGGTGGGGGAAATGGGGAGATATTGGTCAAAGGATATAAAGTTTCAGTTACAGAGGATACATAAGTTCTAGAGATTTAATATAAAGCATGGTAACTGTACTTAATAATTTGTATTATATACTTAAAATTAGCTAAGAAAGTATATCTTACTCTTTCACATACACATGTATGTGTATACATGCACATGAAAGGTAACAATGTAAAGTGGTGGATATATTAACTACTGTGATTAACTGTGGTAATCATTTTACAATGTATATATTTATCCAAAACAGCAGGTTGCACACCTTAAATATATATAATTTTAACTTGTCAATTATGTCTCAGGAAAACTGAAAAAAGAATAATAAAAAATGCCTAATATAATTTCACTTAGAATTTGGTTTATTGTGTTATACTCCAAGAAGTATGATGCTATATAAAACTTCTAAGACATAACACTTAATATTGACTAAATATTTAAGACGGTGTTTTTACTACGCGTTATTGATATTCTTTGAAGAGAACTTATTGGTATGATCTTTTGGTTGGGCCAAGAGCATTTTATAAATGTATATTATATTCATTATATTGAGCAGTAATGTGTAAAATAAATACCTTAGAAATTTTCTATACTTTAGGCCTCTTATCCAAAAGTTAAGACTGCTATCAAAGCTAACATTTATGAAAGAACCATGATGAGATTAATAAGGTATTTAAAGACTCTGTCTCTGGAAAAGCATATAAGGTCACTGAGTATAAGGGTCTAATTTTCGTGGTATAAGGTCGTGTTCCATATCCTAGACCTTCCCATGAACTCTGAATTTATGTTCCAAGTGATATATAGTACTAATTTCAATTCCAAACGATCTAGAAGTTACTCATATTTAATCATTTATGTTCTATATTGAACCAATGTCTCACCCTCCTTGAGGACTGCCTGGTAAATTTTATGAGCCTGAAATTCCCCCAAAGGCTATCTCATGTCTATCCAAGTGTTCTGTGTTACTTGACTCAAGGTGCTCTATTTACAGCTTTTTGAAATACCACATAGCCTCATGTGATTTCTGACCACGGGTGGAAGTTTGGAAATGGGAGTGCTTGTCACATTTGTCCAGAGGACACCTGTAGACGTGAGGTCGGGTCCTGTTCTCCTCTTGCCCTTTTTTGACCCCCAAATCCAGAACTGCTAGCAGTTTACCCATTGCTCAGCTTTCAAGCTGAACACACCCGACCTAGCCTTAAAAACTGTTCCCACAGTTATACTCTGAGAGCAAGTTTGGGGATCTTTTCATGCCATCATCTGGAACTCTTTTGCAAACTAGCGCTGTTTTTTATTTAGTGGGTCCAGAATTGGAACAATTTCTCAAATACTCCGAGGTTGTCTTTGACCATGAGGAGAGAAGCAAGAAATGAATGAAACCACTGCCTCCACTAATTTCAAAGACAGAAGTGTCCTAACCAGCAGAGAGATTCAGAGACTCAGTCGCACCAACCTCCTCTAGCTCCTGCTGGCTCTTGATCAGCCTTAGTCCTTAGGTCCCGGTTTTCTTCCTGTTTGGAGGGTTTAAAAACTGTTTTTGAGCTTTTGGTTTAGCCTGGTCCTTGTCTTTCATTGCTTAAATAGAACTATTTAAAGAACACGGGTTAATGGATTCATGTTACCCTGGAAGGAGCTATATGGAAACCTGTGCAGGGTTTGTTCGCGTTCACGCCCTATTCTCATATTCATCTATTCCAGTAACTTGGATAGGACAGCATGCTTGTCAAATTTTCCAACTCTACGAGGTGAAATTGACCTAGGTCTCATATTTATTCATTACTTTGCTGCTTCAAAAAGTTTCTGCAGATAGAATCTCATTTGATTCCAAGAATGATAGGTGCAGATGATACTATAAATTTCAGTTCTGTATGAAGGACAGTTTTTCACAAATTGACCTGTCCAAAAATGAAACAGTAAGCTTCCCAAAGAAGTGAGTTTCACACAATGAAGATGTTTGCATGGAAGAGAGAAGGAGGGCGAGGAGGTAGAGACTGAGAGAGGATGGATATCAATCCAAATATGTTGTCTAGGGAGAGAGAGCAACTGAGAACACAGGCTGCAGTTTTCTCGAAATCTTCATTTGGCAGGATTATGGAACTCCTCGATACAGGTTTAAGATAGGACCTTAAGCACATGTAGTTGAGCGATTCATCATTTTTTTACATTTTGTTTCAAAAGGTCAATAAAAATCTGCAGTAGTGTAAGCTTAAATCATTATCTCCGGATTTACTGGGGATGTGGTTTATTCCTCTTGACACCAAATTGACTGAAAACTGCAGAGTTAGTGGGAATAGCGGAGGGGTAAGTGCAAGTGAGAACAAGGTGCATGTGAAGACTGAAGATGCTGCCGGACATGGGGGAGTGGGAGAGGGACAAGGAGAGCAGCCGGCTGGGGAAAACACGGGGGTGGCCAAATGAAGAGAGTAGGATTGCTAACCGGGCGTGATGGGAGGACTAGAATGAGATCACCGCTCTACGGAATTAGAAGCAGAAGAATCAAACCAAGCACAGGAGCTGGTTTGCATTAGTGCTACCACAGCTGGAAGGGATGCTTCCCTAGTTTTCTCTGAGACAAGCTCCAGTAGAATGTTTTCGTGAAATAGTCACTTGGTCTAGTCCAACTTTACCTTAAGAAATGATCATTCTATGACTTCTTAGAAGAAATGTTTGAATGATTTTGTGGTACTGGAGCAGGTAGGGCAAGGAAGGCACAGGATTCAGCAAATGAATAGACCAGAGTGTGATATTATTCGATGTGGACATCTGTTCTTTAAGAACAGAAAAATATCCTCTTAAATTCTTTTTGATTATTTGAATATGATGCAACTGTATGGTTACGGTAAAGTTAAGAAGCAATACTTGAAAACCTAATTACAATTCAGTTTCGTGGTTTAAGAAATGTTGGACTATATACCAGGCACTGTGCTTCTAACAAGTCATTAAAAACATGATCTTTAAAGATCTTACAACCTCATGAACACACAGTCAAGCCCAGTTGTTGAATTTTAATCCTTTTTCTATTTTTCAGTAGTCTCTTGTCTCTCTTGGGCCAACACATTTTCTTTACTATTCCACTGAGGTGATTTTTTGTTTCAGGTGGCGTATAATATGATATAATATAATATAATATTCTACTTGCTGACCATGTTTCATATTTGACTCACAGGAAAAGCTTGTGAGAAGTCTTAATTTGCCTGACTTAGGTACATTTTCTATCTTCCACCTGGATTGCCATTGACAGGAATGCCGCGTTAATGTCGCACGAGGCGAGAGATCCAGATACTCTTCACATTTTACAATGTGTAAGTGTGTCACTTGGAAAATGTTCAGGAAAGTATATTTTGCTTATTTTTTTTCCAAGGAAAACTGTTTATAAATTACTAATTATGCTCTAGAAAATGTTAAATATCTAGCACTCTGATCTTGTTTTTGTTGTTGTTGTCGTTTTATTGTTTGCTCGTCTTTAACCATCCTCCAAGAAAAGGAACCAGCGCTCTTTAGAGAAACGTCTTGATTCTCCGCCTAGGGTGGGAAGAATACAAAATGCCAGAAAGTAAGGAGGTTGTCAAAAACAAAACAAAGCAGAATGACAAAACAAAAGAACCCCACAAACCCACAGTGATAGGGACATGTGAAGAGAGACAGGAGCCCGCCAAAAGTGCTCCCAATGGCCCAGTCAAAGCTGAAATGATTTGAGCAACAAAGTAAATTCTATCGGATAACAACTGAAGCCTAAAATAAATATCCACAAGCCCAAACTGATTTTAAAAACATGATTGGGTTAAAAAATTAATTAGGGAAAGAGGCAAATCTTTCATGCCAAAAGAATTCCGATTAATATAGGTACATATTCTGCCCTTAAGGAGGTGGAACGTAACTCTTATTCTTTTAATTCAAACTATACACGGTGACCTCTTTTCCAAGAGTAGAGTATAAAAAGGGCACAAAAGTGTGGCTCCAGAGTATAGACACCTGACAAACACTACCTCAATCAAGTGATCAAGGTTAACATCACACAGTACATGATAAGAATGGCACTTTACCTCTATGCTTTTCCTCCCCAAAACTACAACCTAAGTCTAATCATGAAAAAAAAAGAACCAAACAAATCCCAATTGAGAGCCATTCTATAAAATGCCTGACCAGTACTCCTCCGAATTGCCAAGCTTGCTGAAAACAAGGCCAGTCTGAGAAACCATCACAGCCGAGAGGAGCCTCGGGAGACACGAAGACTAAATGTAATGTGATATCCTGGAACAGAAAAAGGAAATTTGGTTAAAAACCAAGAAAATATGAATAAAGCATGGACTTTACTTAATAACCATGTATCTGTATTGGTTCATTGTGACAGATGTACCATCCTAATGTAAGACATTAATACTTGGGGAAATTGGGAATGAGACGTATGGGAGATCCCTGAACTATCTTCCCGATTTTTCTCTAAATCTAAAACTATTCTAGAATAAAACGTTATTAAAAGAAATCTAAATATGTGATCCTGTCAGTTAGTAGAAATTTAGTTTTTCAGTCATTCATCTTTCAAAGTTGTGAGGTCAGACAAGCTCAGTGCCCAGCAATCACTAAATATTGAAGGGACAAGGGATTATATGATTCAATGCGTCAAAGAGCCCACTTTGCTATAGGGCTTTTTGAAAAATGTTTGGTAAAAACCAAAGGTGATAATCTGCTCATAGTTTGTAGCCACATCAATTCCTTCTGGTCCCTCGGGCACCATTACATGTTCTGGTAAAAAGCAGTGGATTAAATCTGCTTTGTCTAATACCCTAGATATTTATTAGCCACATGTGACAACTGAGCATTTGAAATGTGGCTGGAATAAACTGGGATGTGCCGTCAGTATAAAATACTGAATTTTGAAGACTCAATATCAACAAAAAGAATGCAAAATATTTCATTAATAATTTTTAGACTGTTTATATGATAAAGCAATGTTTTGGATATAGTGGGTTAAGTTAAATATATCATTAAAGTTTATTTGACTTGTTTCTTTTTATTTATTCCTGTGTGGCCAGTAGAAAACTTAAAATTACATATGTGGCTCATGTTACACCTCTGTTAGACAGTGCTGGATTCAGTGGATCCCAGGAGCCTGGAAGAGTTCAGGGAGCTCTCAAAAGCAAACAGGGTCCCTTCCACAGCGCATCAGATTGTTGTGGACTTCCTGGTCCCTACCACGAAGAGCCGGAACCATGCTGCATCAAGGCAATGTCTCTGAAATGACTTTTGCCACTATGTAAAACCACCCACAGAGACAACAGGTTTTCTTGACTTTGTTCCCTGTGTGTCCTCGAAGATTACACATAAAAAGGAAGGTTGGAGAGCTACTTCTTGAAGAATTGGTCAATGAGAAAATGAAAAATGCATAATGGAAATATGTGCCACTATATACAGTATCTCTTCTAATAACACCTTTACTGTGGGTTTGCCTTTGAGGTGGCATTGTAGCATCTTTCAAATTCCATTTGGAACAACATTTTTAAAAGCATGCAAATATTTTAAGGCAGGATCCGTATTATAGCAAAGCAACCAACCGGTGGAAAAACAAAATGTTGACCTATCAGTTGTTTGGGCTGTAGAGGCTGTCGAACAACCACTATGAACAATTGGTAGGAGACGTCTTGTCCCCTAAGTTTAAATTTTCTCTTGAAAGATGAGTGGAGGACAGGTTTCAGTTGGAATGTGGGGAAAATGTGTGTGTGCTTTTTTATTTTGAACACGATTTTGGCTTTTTAATTATACTTCCTTGAGTCCATTACCTTGCAAAGAAAGAGTAATAAAAGTCACACGGAATGTTTTAGTTTTACATAAGCAACACAGGTACATCTGATCATAAAAGTTTACTAAAGTTCGTCGCTATTAGCAAGATAAATTGATCGTCAATGATTATTGTTACCTTCTGCTGGGGGGCTCGTCAAAGGAAGTTATTCAGGAAGAGATAAAACCCTGTTTTTTCACATAAGAGCCTTGGGGAACAGGGTTCAGTGTGGAGTTTACCCCATTTCGATGGGTTGAACTGAGTGTGAGATGTGGGGAGGGGACAGTAGGAAAATATCATTTATGTTATAATGTACAATTGGACAATTCATTCAATTCTATTTCCATTGGCATTGCAGGAGATTCATCCTAAAAGTGTGGGAAATAACCAAGACTAGCAATTTATGTGTATACACAAGCAGGAGACAGATGAGGAAACGGAGAAAGTCCAAGTTATTTGCAGTCATACCACCATGCAGGGGGTCTTGGGCTGGAATTCCGTGACCCTGGGTTCGATGTTCTTTCCTTCCCTGCCTCCTTTACAAATACCGTACTCAGCAGACGCACCTCACCGGGTCCTGGGAGACTATGGGACATGTAATGTCAGATTAAAAACACCTGTTGGCAAAGGACAGGTAGATGGGCGTGTGATTTTTTTTTTAAGTGGAAGGAAGAAAAGCTCCCTCCCTCTATCACTGTAATCTCCTGCTGAGACCATTCTTCCTCAACTTTATGAAAACTCTGTCTGAATGGTGTTACTTTGCCTCGGAAGTTCCATTTGAGGAACTCATCTACCTATGCAGAACCCACGAAGGTTCTTGAGCAATCACTTTAGGCTCATGGTGGGAGTCTACACAAGTTCTTAGGCACACGAAGAGCATGAAACAGGTCTACTGCATTTCAGTCTGAGCAGGACAGACATGCTCACCACTCTGCCCTGGGCAGAAGCCAGCTCAGTTTGCCCCCTTTATTCCAATTCTGAAACCCAAGTCCTGTGTTAAGGGCCAGGGGAGAGGCTCAGTGTTGCATTAGGCCGGCCCTGCTGTGGATGGCTGGAGAAGCACATGAGTAATAGTTTAGCACTCAGCAACTGCAAGAGCAGAGGCCCCTGCCAAGTACCAGTCTTTGATTCTTCTCTCTACCAGGCAGTAGCTAGTTCATTCTCTGGGCACCCAGCCACATTTCAGAGAGAGCAGGAGTGGTGAGGGCTGGGACAGCACAGAGACACAGCCCCCTTAACAAGTCACTACTATGAACTAGCCTGAACCGCTAACAGTGTTAAAGAATCAAGCCATTAGCAACTAAGAGGATACAGGGGATGATTTATTGAAAGAATTATAGAGCCAGTGATAAAATATAAAGTTCTAAATAAACACATTATAATAAGTAGAACATGATTTAGAGTACTAGCTTGTAGGGTGGCTTCTAATTGAGACTCAGTTTTAAATACAGGGATTCCGGAGCTCAGTTGGTTTTCTAGTTAAGTAATGAATAAATAATTCACCATTTCCTGTCAGATCCCAGGGTGTCAGATCCCTGGATCCGAAGGGGTATCCGTCATTCCAAATGAGATAATCAATGGATTGGAGCATCTGTGGGATTCAGGGTCTATGAAACACTGGCAACCTCACCAGTGTGTGGGAAGGTCCTCACATCACCTCTACCCAATGTAAAATGTCACTCACGTCCTCCCTAATTTTTCACCCTCAATCTCATCTAGATCAAGTCCGCAATTTCAACATCAAGTCCTGTTCACTATGGCATTATTGCAGTGCTCTGTTTTTATTGGAAATGGCAGCTCTTATTCCAACAGACCTCCAGGCTTCTGTTTGTGGCAATCTGGGTTTGTGTTTGTTGTCAGCCTAAGGGGTTAAAATTCATTTTAAATAACAGCATGATGGATGCAGTCCTTCTTTTCACTTGCCTCAGGAACAGTTTGGTAATTTGCATTTAAAGTCACAGAACCTGTTTGGGTTGGAGAGCACATTTTATTCCAATTAGACTCTTTTTTTTGGAAGGTACAAAAAAAATACAATTGTTATTTAATAGACATTGAGCTAACATGGCATATTGCAGAAAAGTTTTTGAGTGCTAACGATAGGTTCAGTGTGTCATTTAAAAATAGGTGACAATGTTCTTGTAGTCACCATGTTTGAAAAATCTGTATGTATGTTTTTTCAAGAAAGAAAGAACCTTGAAGCATCCTGTGGTCTTAATATCTTAGAAGTCCTAAGGGATGCTTGAGCCAATTAATAAAGAGCCCCTGCACTCTAAGTATTTGAAAGCCAACCTTTGTGGTGAACAGGGAACATCAGTTAATCACACATTAGGGATGATTCCTTTGTTCGCTGTGTGAAAATAGTTTCTAGCAGACATTCTTATATTCTCATACACAATATTTATCTCCTCGAAGCCAAATTAATTCAAACAACCAGCGTGACCTTTTAAATAGTATTCTTTTTTCTGTCTCTTGGAAAACAATTTAAGGGGTTTCACTGTATTAGTGGGATTTTCCCTTTTTTTCTAGTCTTCAAAAGATTTTTCTTTCATCTTCTTTTCTTTCTCTCCAGCTACAAAATGTGCTCATTATGGGCCTATCTGTCAGCTCTAAAAAAGAGGAGACGCCTTCTATTTCAGTGGGTATGAATCTCAATAGCGACTTTCATCTCCAGAGAGTTCACTTCTGCTCTATTTAATAAAACCCAACACTTCAGTTATCAGTCATTAGGAGGAAGCAGGGCTGGAAGAAGGAAAGCCTTCATTTATTTTAGTGTCATATATAATTGTACTGTTTATTTCCCCCAATGGGCTCTACACTTTTCTACCTTTCTTTCTTTCAGAATATTTCTGAAGGAAAGCTCCTCACGATGGAAAATGAGAACTAAGCAGCAACAACAACAACAGTAAACACTCCTTCAGAAACCAAAGTAGTTCTAGTACTGGGCGATTAGCTCAAGTAAGGGTGGGGATGCCATTCATCTCTAACTTAAATCCCCCTGAATGTCCTTGTCACTTTATTTATTGTCTTTACCCCTCAACTAATGGGGAGCTTATTTGATGAGCCAAGTTTGCTATGGCACAGCACAAAAGGGATTTATGTTTGATAACTTTAAAGGGCCACAAGTTTCCGTGGACTGTAGATAGGACCAATGAATGTTATAAAATGTATCTTCTGAAGCTATTGTCAGAATTCCAGTATTACACTAACACATGAAAACCAAGCTCAATTAATTACTTCTAACCAACCATCCCTTGCTTAAGAAACTAAAAAAAATATAAGAAGTTGCAATTAGTTACAAGTACAAAATATCCTGAAAATTATTAGTGTTAGGTCTGTAGAGAAGATTTCAGGAGCTTTCCACCAAAGTCACCCATATCCTGGTCCCCCAGATTTCTGTGAGCTATGTGATAAGCTGTCAGCTGATCCTAACTGATATTAATTCAGATGATTTAAACAATAGAATCCTATCATCTAAGAGATTTTTTAAAGATTTTATTTACTTATTTCAGAGAGAGAGAGAGCACACACAAGTAGGGGGAGGGAGGAGCAGAGAGAGAAGCAAACTCCCCACTCAGCAGGGAGCTCGAGATCATGACCTGAGCTGAAGGCAGACGCTTAACCAACTGAACCACCCACGTGCCCCTCATCTAAGACATTTTTAATCAGAAGAAACCCCAAAAACCATGCTGTTTGGAAATTTTTAACCTAAGGTTCAAAACCTCCTAAATTAATAAGTATAATCATTTATAGGTATATGCATACTTATAGGAAGAGGATTCTTAAGTTTTATCAGCTTTCCTAAGAGATTGATGACCCAAGGAAATGTAAAAATTACTAATCTAGTTCATTGTCATCTCTGCGAGAACTTGCTATATAAGGCTGCATTTTTTCTAAAGTTCTAAGCTAATCCATCAGTTGATGATCAGTCTGCATACAGCCAGCTAGTATTATGTGACATTGTCCACATATAGCTGTTTCAGTGTATTTAATGAACAGTCAGAAACTTTGCACACAAAGCAAAATTTTCTCTAACTAGCCCTTGGTCTCCTAGGTCAATTGCTTTATTATAACCATATAGATCAACACGACAATTTTCATTCTTCAGAAATTAAAACTGGTTCTCATTGAATATCTATTCCATATGTAAAATATAATAAAAAACTAATTTTTATATAGTTCTCATATTTTTTCAATGCATTTCTAAGGTGTGCAGAGCTATAATTCCTACTCTTTCTAAGCTGAAACCGGAAATGTGAATTTCACTGAGGAGTGAACTAGAAACCTGTAAAGATTATGGATGACATATGCACCATATGGAAAACATTGTTCAAAAATCAAATTGTACCTTTCAAGTGTCTCTCACGTCTCAACGTGGTTTTGTTTTTCTGATATACAAAGGTCAAATCACTGGTATTAGGTGTCTTTTGCCTCGATCTGACATCCTACAGTACCAGGAATCTTTTTTTGGTTTTGTTTTTCCACTTCTATTTCTTCTGATGTTGGTTTACTCCTCATCTCCCCCCACCTCCCTCTCCCCTTCCTGCTCAGTCTTCCCTACCAGAAAAAAAAAAAAAAAAGAATTGAAGCTTGCTATGCCATGCAAAAGTAAACCAAAGTAAACTATTCTGACAATAATGTGGAAAACCACAAAAGCAATTAAATGATTACGATCTATATAATAAAGCAAATGTCAGAGACTCTCAGTCATCTGAAAACGAGGGGGAGGAAAAATCTTGCTTTTTAAATTTATGTAAAATATACAAGGCAAAGAAATAGATTTTAGTAGGGGGCCACAGGTAGTGGTAGTATTTCCTCCAGATCTACACAAGAAAAGGCTGCGTGGTTTAGTTGCAACTATTTCCCTGGCAGGAAGAGAATGGAGTTATAAGTGCCTCTTACTCTGTACAAAATGTATACCACTGACTTCAAAACTGATGGTGTTCATTCCATCACTTTCTTTCTTCAGTAAGACTTCCATTTATCTAGACTACATAACTCAAAGGTATATGACATGAAGAGGTCTGACCCTGGTGTGAAACCACTGAAGTCTCAGCCAGGAGCCACCACTTACCAACACCCAGTAGTCAGTCAGTCTCATGAAGCTTCAATTTATTTATCACAAAATGGTGATAATAATAGTAACTACTTTGTATATGTATTGTGAGGTTTTAATAAAATCATTAATATAAAGCAAAATGTCTGACACACTTTAAGTTTGCCATAAACATCACAATTATTAGTACTGTTATTTGTTTAAATTTTAAAAAGATTTTATTTATTTATTCGCTAATAAATAAAGCAAGCGAGAGAGCATGAGGGGGAGGGGCAAAGGAAGAGGGAGAAGCAGACTCCCCGCTGAGCAGGGAGCCTGACATGGGACTCAATCCCAGGACCATAACCCAAGCCAAAGGCAGACGCTTAACCAGCTGAGCAATCTAGGCGCCCCAGTACTATGATTTTTATTATTATTAAGCTCCATACCTTCAGCTCTTGCATCAGAAAACATTTTACAGTGCTCCTCTTCTTGAGGTTGCAACTTCAGATGTTTTTCCTCTTAGCATTCTTCTGTACTTGTGGTGAGAACCACTTTTGCCTACTTCCGAGTCACCTAGATGGCTTGTAAAAAACACAGATTACTGGACTTCATTCGCAGAGGTTCTCATTCAGAAGTCTGGGGTGGGCCCAGGATAGCATTTATAACAAGTTTCCAGATGGTAATGATGCTGCTAGTCAGGGATCATACTTGGAGCACCAACATTCTAAACCAAGATTGGCAAACTTTTTCTATGAAGCGCCAGATAGGAAATATTTCAAAAGCAGCCCTGGACAATATGTAGACAAATGAGTGTGGCAGTGTTTTAGTCAATGTTTATTTATTCACACGGATATTTGAATTTCATATAATTTTCTCATCATGAAATATTTTTTATATTTTTGACCATTAAAACATATAAAAGCCATTCTTAGCTTGTGAGTCATGTAGAAATAGGCTGTGGGCCGTAGTGTGTCAATTCCTGCTCTGTGGAGACTCAAGTGCTTCTCACCTGCCCAGTCTGAGGCAGTCATCTCCCTGCTTCCCTGGCTCAGCCTGAACCTCGTGGTTTACTCACTACCAGTAGGAGTCGCAACAGCAGCTTGTCAGAAACCGCAGGGGAGCCAGCCTGCCTGTTATTGTCATTTCTAGTAAGTGCCATTCCAGTGATCCTAGCTTTTTAGTTTCAGTTTCAGCCTCCCTTAGAGCATGTGCTTTGGTATACATAAAAGAATCCGTTGTCTCTTTAGCATTGATGTCCTTCTTCTGGCCAGTGTACACTGATTTTCCTTTTGGAGATTGTGATTTCCTCCACTGGTAGTGGCCCCGTGATTTGGGCTGGTTAGGCTAATCAGAGCATCTGATTTCCTGTAGTCACAGGCATTGGGTTAGGAATGGGAACAAGACCTTGTTCAGGCCAATGAAATGTGAAGGGATTTGCTAGAAAATTATGGAAAAGGAGTTTATATGCTCTTCCTCAATAGCTATGAAAGAGACCTTTTCTTTTGTTGTGGACTGTAGGCTGAGGGAGCCAGTTCTGGAATGGCTGCAGGCATTATTGCTATGATGAAATAAGGCTAAGGCAGTAGAAAAAATATGAAGGATGGAGCTGAGAAAACTATGCATTAACAATTAGGGTCCTAGTCACAGTTCTAGATCACACCTCTGGATCAAGCCACACCTGAATCTATTGGATTACTCAGGACTACTCCATTGAGTCAGTAGATTACCTTTTACTGATAAAAAAATTAAGAGTAATGTTTTCTCTTACCTGAACTTGAAATCATCCTAGCAAATGGAATTAGTGTAATCTGGAATTAACTCAATGAAAAAAAAAAAGTAGAGAAGGATCAGGATGTTTATATTCTTGTTTCAGATGGACCAATTACTAACTTCATCTCTGAAATACTCTGGGTGTTCTGGTCAAATGAGAGGAGTGGATTAGACTAGTGGTTTTTAAACATTTTCTATGAATGAAGCCCTTTCTTCAAATGAAATCTTACGCAGAATCCAAAGAATTGCTATCCAGATGGGAGCCCAAAGTGCTGACCGTTTCTTCTCTTCTGTGACTTCAAAGAAACTTTAAAAATTATCTATGGCTTCGAGGATCACAGTTTGAAAATAAATGGAAGTAGTGATCTAATGGCTGGAATTAGACTCCAAAACATAGGTCTGGTGTTCAAGAAACATGAGTTCCAACCCAAACTCTGCTGCATTCATCCTTTATGTGACCATGGATAAGTTACTAAAAGATCTTTAAGCTTCATTTTTTTTTCATCTGTAAATGGAATAATAAAAGCACCTATCCCTTTGCATGGTTTCAAAGACTAGTAAATAGTGCATTGGAAGTTCCTGGCACAGTGCCTGGCACTGTGAGTACTCAAATGTTAACTGTGATGAAGGCTTTTATAAAAGTATTTGACAAGTCTATTGTATCAAAAGGCTGTTTTGGGGGAGTGGATGGATTGTCAGGGCAAGCTGCCGGGAATTATAAGCATCCTTTGATTTCCTTTCATATATTGGATCTCATTTTAGAAAGATGACCTATCACTTATCTAGAAACATTTGGATACTTTGAGGAATCTTCCAAGAACTTTGTCCTTACTAAAGGACATGAATACACACAAAGTGCTTGGCAAATAAGCATAATTATGTCTAGAGTCATAAGTAGAGTAGATAGCATTTTAATCATGTCTTATGGCGTTTTCCAGGTTTAAAAGCATCACTTAGCTGCTGCTTAACTTCATCCTGTCCCTGTCCTAGATAGAAGATGTGAAACATTCAGCCAGCCACCTGTTCTGGAGGATGTTAATAGTCGGGGCACAGTGAGCCCTTCCTGGATTCTCCGATAGGAAATAATACTGTCTAACTGTGAACTTCTCTGGATAACTTGCATGTCCCTGAACCCTGGTTTGCCCCCATTCCAAAAGGAATGTGTTTGGAATAGTTATTTTATTTTTTATTTATTTATTTTGAAAGATTTTATTTATTTGAGAGAGAGTGAGAGCGCACAAGTGGGGCAGGGAGGGGCAGAGGGAGAAGCAGGCCCCCTTCTGAGCAGCGAGCCAAATTGGGACTTGATCCCAGGATCCCGAGATCATGACCTGAGCCAAAGGCAGACGCTTAACTGACTGAGCCACCCAGGTGCCCCTGGAATCGTTATTTTAGTTTCAAACAACAAATACAAAATTCTGCTAATTTAATTTTTTTTAAGAAAGAAAGGAGTGGGAAAGTTACTGGAAAGTTTTTGAGGGTTATCACGTGCATCTCATCAGAACACTACCTTAACTCCACTTACCTCCAAGCCTTACTCTTTCTCCAAACCAGATTTTAAATACCCAGGGGAAAGAGTATGATTGTCTCTGTTGACTGGGGGTCATCCATACCTGGACGAATCAGCCTCATGGGGGGCTGTTTTCAGAAAAGCAGGAACACTGAGTTGGGTTGGCATTCCAAAAGGATCCAGTTCAGGAAATATGTGCCAACCACACATCTCTCAAACACACGTGAACTCTGTGAAAGTGCCAGAGGTGAGGGCAAGAATCTTAGTTCCACGGAAGGAAGAAGTCTATTTTTTTGTTGAACTCAATCAGACTGGTGTGTTTGTTGCTGAGGGAAAATTCAGTACTAAGTGTACATCTGCATGTTGATGTCAGGTCATACCAGATGCCACATTGCCTTATGTTCAGTACTTTATATCTATTGAAATGGCAGAAAGATAGGAGTTGTTTAACATGTCTTCAGGGACTGGGTGACGTTAACCATAGATACTTGGTGACTTTAAGAAGGTCACCTTGGAGCCTCATTCTTACCTTGAGGTATCAGTATCACATATGGTCACCCAATTGTGACTGCTGCTTATTTACAAAATTCACCTGCCCCTGAATCCCTTTTGCCATACCACTCGCAATATAATAACTGGCCCATTTCTAAGCCTACCAGGATTTTCCGGTGAATGACCCTGGAACGCTCTCCAGCAACAAGTGAGGTAGACCTCATTCCAATGGTGGCAGGAGGAGATGCAGCTGAACTCAGTTTCCCATGGGAAATTGGATCCCTAAAGTCTCCAGGTGCCAGGCAGCTGGTAACTCCTATTATTGCCCAAAACAACTAATGGCTTATTTTGCTTGGCAGCTGAGTCCAAAACATGTATTCCTCCAACCAATGTTGCTTTCATACCTGACTTATAAAAAGGGGGCAACAGGGGGCAAGGTCCCTTTCCTGGTGCCCGTTCCTATGTACCAGCTAGACACCAGCCCGACCATGCCTGTCTGAAGGATGTGGAGTAAATAGTTCCTCACGGACCAGCTCATCTTTCTGTCCACATTCTCATCGTCATCAAGTCATGCCACTCATGTTAAATTCTGGACTTTCTGCCCAACCCATAGCTGTGCCCAACATCACATTTAGGAAGGTTAAAGAAGTCAAGAGACTTGAGGGAGAATCGGACTAGATTTGCCCCAGATTTCTGTTTTTGTTCCTACAGGGGTGTCAGAGTAATGATTGTTAAAGTTCTTAAGAGAAAAAAGTGGTGTTTGGCAGAAGATTTCACTGAGGTTTGTTTTGTTTTGTTTTGTTTTGAAGGAGGTTAGCTCTTGCTTATGGGGATGTGTGTGAGCAAGGATGGAACATCTTCATAAATAAGAGTGTTCCTTCCTTTCCATTTCACATATATTTGATTCCAGTATATCTTTTTGGGTAGAAGGATGAGAGAAGAATAGCATATTCTTCCAGGGTTCTGTGTAGAGCCAGAGCAAAGGTCTTACAAGTGTGATCATCCCATTGTCATTCTTCTGGAAAAATGATGTTGCTTCCTATTTTCCTGCTACATAGCCCAAGTTTCCAAATTCCTACTCTGATTTAATTTCCACTTGTCAGGTGTGCCATTTCTTTACAATCTACTGGAACTTTATCGAAGGGAATGGGAAAGCATGACTGGGCACTTTTGATGGATATTTTTTGCTTTGATGGCTGGTTAGCATTTGAACCCTCTTGTGGTAGGACCCTTTCGCTGCTACAGAAGTCAAAAGGGCCAGACACTTGCTCTACTCATCCCCTTGGCAGCTAGGGCACTATCACAAGGCTTGAACTTGACCAATAGGAATTATCACTAGAATAAATAAAAATATTAGCCCCATTTCTTCGTCACATTCTGTGTCCATGACTTGTGCTACGTGACTTCATGGCTCTTCTCATTAGAGGTGCAATGCTCTTCACTGGCTACTTGACTTTGGGCTTGCCATATAACTTGTATTTGCTGATGGAATATAGGTAGACTTGATATGGCAGAGGTTTGAAATGTATGGTTTGGCTTGCTATCTTGGAACTTCTGCCATCACCTTGAGAAGAAAGGTCAGGCATCTCACTGATCCAATCAGAGTAAGAGATAAGGATTGAAATGGAACCTAACTTGAAGTTTGGAGCCAAGTACAGCCAAGCACAGCTTAGATCAGCTACTCTCAGCTGACCCACATACAAATAAGCAAAAATAAACTATCGTTGTTGTAAGTCACTGATTTTTTGGAGTGGTTTCTTTATGCAGCTCTTGGTGTGGCAGCAATTGACCAAGACACTTAATCTTGGGACTTTGAATTTGTAGTACATGATGCGTGGAAGCAGAGAAAGTGAAGAATTTATATTGTCTACAGAGATACTACCTTCAGGACCACCTGACACGGTACTAATGACAATGCCCAGGGTTCAGCCATGGCATCAGTTTCGCTGAGGTCTCAGCTCCCCCATGTTCTTCTTTCAGTTTCTTCTTTGGTTTCCCAACCTTCTGAGTTATTCTACAAGATAACTAATATCCTTAGGAGATAACTAATATCCTTCCAATAAATTTGTTTTCTGCTTAATTTGGTCTGGGTCGAGCTGTGTTGTTTGCAAATAAGAACCCTGTCAGAATCAGCCCTTATATTTCACTGGAAGTGGAGGATTTGGAAAAGCAGAGAGTGAAACTGGCCAATAGCGGAAGAAGCAGGGACATTCGTCCATAAGTCCACAATTCTGTGGCGTGGTGTGCAGGAGAATCTCTGTACGGTGTGAGGCAGGCTTTTTATTTTATGCCTCTGAGAATGTGCAACAGTTCCTACTTTGTCAGGGTGCACATGAGTCACGGGGTCGGTCAGCAGGCTATCTTTCAAAAGGAGTGACCAGCGTTCTTCAATCAGTAAGCTATGTCCATCAACAATCCTAAAACTAATAGATTATGCCTCATTGAAATTCTTAATCTCAGGAAACAAACTGAGTGTTACTGGTGTGGTTGGGGGTGAGAGGGATGGGGTGGCTGGGTGATAGACATTGGGGAGGGTATGTGCTACGGTGAGTGCTGTGAATTGTGCAAGACTGTTGAATCACAGATCTGTACTTCTGAAACAAATAACGCAACATATTTTAAGAAAAAAGAAAAAGAAGAAGATAACAGGAGAGGAAGAATGAAGGGGAGTAAGTCAGAGGGGGAGACGAACCATGAGAGATGATGGACTCTGAAAAACAAACTGAGGGTTCTAGAGGGGAGGAGGGTAGGGGGATGGGTTAGCCTGGTGGTGGGTATTGAGGAGGGCACGTTCTGCATGGAGCACTGGGTGTTATGAACAAACAATGAATCATGGAACACTGCATCAAAAACTAATGATGTAATATATGGTGATTAACATAACAATAGAAAAATTAAAATAAAAAAATAAAGATTATGCCTCATTGACACTTCTGTTCCTTACCTAATTGTTAATACTTAGATGTCTTTTTGATATGCTAAGAACTTCTAGTGAGGAAGGTGGAATATGTGATCAGATTAGAGAGACTGTAGTCATTAGCCACAACTCCTATGTAATGGGCTTCTTCAACATGCCATCCATTAACCAGGTTTTATTACATAAAATTTTTTTAAATGTCTAAAGCCATATACAACTACTACAAAATCACTCATGCAGTTTTTTTAATAAGACTTGTCAAATATTTCATTTTTTCTAAAGCCTCAAAGTATACATAATTGAATGGTGTAATAAATACCAAATTCTCCAGTGTTTTATAAAGTATGGAAAGTGAATGGAGTTATGTTTACCATTATTGTCATAAAGCAGAGAATCAGGAATATTTATGAAGTTGACGTCCTTGTGCCATGTAATCTCAGATAGATGCATTTCATTTCATTTAAGGTAGAAGAGAAGTGAGTTTCATCACTCAGAAAATAAGCTCATTTACTTGGCATTAGTTTTATATTCAACCCAAGACATTTATTTCTGGAACTTGGATCACATTTACTCTACTGTATATGTAAAACGTTCACTGACTAGTATATACATTTTAAGTTTATTATCTTTTGCCTTTACACAAAACCCTTGGCAGACTATTCTTAATGCATATATGTTAGAGATAACAGAGTCTGTTTCTTGTCAGTTCTAAATTTAAATGATTTACTTTCTTGGTTGAAAATGCTTGAAGTCAGGGCATTAGGGGGCAAATCAGTCCATTTGTGCTTCTTCAAAGAATTAAGAATTTACATGATAGATGAAAGTTTACTAAATACTGTTCACAAAGGCAAATGAGGAGTGACCACCCTTAAATACTTTAAGTTCATTTGAAACATCTAGTTTGAGAAGCAAGTGGGAAAAAGGGGAGATAGAGAAACAGAATTGGAGATAAAATGACAAAGACCTTTCATATTCTCGTGGGAATGAAACAAAGAGGAAAAAATCAATAAAGCTAGTTGCATCAAGAGCCTGATGGTCTGAAAATAACAAGCACGAAGAAAAAAAGTAGAGCATGAAATTCAAATGTCCCTTCTTAGCATTTGTTTTAATCATAGATCTTCACCATAAAAATACAGATTCAAAAAAGTAAAAGGAAATAAAAACCATTGTTATTCCTACCTCCTAGAGAAAGCCATTATTAGCATGTTGGAATGCATTTTTTTAAATGTGTGTGTGTGTGTGTGTGTGTGTGTGTATGAACAAATATATTTTTTATACTAATGAATCATTTTATAGTGTTTTGTAACATGATTTCATCACTTAATATATTGTGTGCATCCCTTCATATCAAAAATATACTTCAACATACACTTAATGGCTGCACAAACATTTCATTTTGTAGAATAAACAAATAAATGAATTCTACCAATATTTTCTGTAAATTTCCCTCCTACAACTTCCATTATTAAAATGAAGCTATAGCCTCACTGCACCCTGAATGACTGAAAAACTGTAGAATTAATGGTGTCAGTAAGATAGATCGCCTTCTGATATCAGGCTGTTGAATCCAGAGGTGTTTTGGCTAAGTCTGAATGATCTGCAGCGTGCCCACAGCCTGGGCTCACTTTTCAAGCTCCTGTGTCTGTTTTTAGTCTGTCTCTCTCAGATGCTTCATTTCTTTTGCACAGCCTGGGGAACATCTCTGTTTTGCTCAGTGTCCTGCAATGTTTAATAGAACTGGATTCAAATGTGGTACTTCAGTGCTGATCCCCTCGCCTAATGCATGCAGATACTTCGTTGAAGACTCAAGGTGGTAGGGGAGGGAATTACTTAAATTGCATTGTGCCCTACTCTATTAAAGGTCCATAAAATATGAATGTTAAGCTTCTTAAGGGTGTGATTTTAGTTTGCAAGTAGAGGTGGAGTGGAGAGAAATTTCCAAGTGCCCTTGAAATAATGAGCAGTAAGTAGTCAAGTCTTGTGCCTACACGTGCTTCTTATCCTAAACAAAAGACTGTGCATGCAGAGCTACTTAGAAACTTGGGATATCCATTTCACGAAAAGTAAAAAGCAACCTTAGAGGCCACTGATGTGATTTGTGCTGTGCTGTCCTTTAAATGTATCATTTCTGAAGAGGAAACAATGTAATTGTCCAGTAACAGACTATAGGTCAAATAAATTGTTGTATTCTATAGTGGGATACTTCCCAATTATTCAAGAATGGTATAATTGCAAAAGTCTATAATACGTGTAAAGATATTCATGTTAAATGGGGAGGCTATAAAATAGTGTGTACTATTTTTTGTCCCATTTTGTAAAAATAAATTATGTATATTTTATCTTTACATCGAATATCTTTACATCAGTCATTAATGGTGGTTATTTCGGACTGGTAAGATTACTGGAAACCTTTCTTTCTTTTTGTGTATTTGCATTTCCTACATTTTCTTTAACAATTTAAATTTTGTAGCCAGCAAAAACATTTTTAATCATTTCTAGGTATGAGACTAAAGGTGCTTTGGAATTTTGTCTCCCATATGATTCTGAAGGGCTTCATTGCGCCATCTCTCAAGCACAGGGCTTGTCATTCAGACATCACCAGCCTCATAGAAGGAAGAATAAACTAAAATAGAAGCATCTCTTGTCCAGTGAGTCATACTGTGCTAGGGTGGTTAGAGATGAGGGGCAGCTACATTAGCATATTACTTTGGATCATAATGAGTAAAAACTTATGGAGAGCACAGAGCAAGGGAAAATGAGAAGCAGTTAAAAGCCTAGAAGTAATTTTCTTCTTGTTTTTTCTCCTTTTCTTTTTTTCAGGTTGATGTGGATATTTCCCTGAGCCTGGTGTAGCCAGTGGGTGAGTTGATTCTTGCTGATATTCATAGATAAGGTTAATCTCAGGATTAGGGAAAGAGAGGAGTAACAAGCACATGCCCCCTGAATGTTTTCTACTGAAGTGACCACTCTTGTTAATACACAGTGTTTCCTGTAACTCTTCAAAAAGACAGAAGTGAGCCCTCACATAATTTCTGGCAAGGTGAAGTCCTAGGTATATTTCACAAAGTAGAACTTCCAACCACAGTGGAATTTCCAGGAACGTACCTGGAAAAAAACAAAACAAAACAAAAAACAAACAACCCACGAGTGAATTATCATTCTCTAAAAGCTCTTTGTCTACATTTAAGCAACTACTGAGAAAGAGAAGTAGGGGGTCAGTGCAGAACGACTTCACTATACTATAAATACAGGACAGTCATTGGTTTTCAGAGCAACACATCTTTCAGACATCTTCTAACCCAAACCTGTGGGAAATGAGACTTGCCCCGAAGTTCGGGATCTATCACTCTCCCATCACGTACCCCTTAGGTAAATGGAAAACAACAACAGTACTCACTTTCTTAGGCTGGAGTTCTATTCCTCATTCATATATTTTTCATAAGGCCTTTTGGTATTTGTGCCATAACTGCGAGTATATACATACTTCAGTGGAAGGAAGAAGTGGGAGTAGGAAGTGTACCATGACCCATACTTACATCATGTGGACAGAAATACTAACTGGGGTGTATTGTGTGATATTGTCCCCTTTAAGAGGACATTAGACATAAGAATTGAATATGTTTCAGTCTTAAATCTCAACAACTTTCTTTTCTGAGAGCCAATTTCTCTACATTTCCATGACTAATTAAAAGATGACAAATCTGGATGGGGCAGGGAAAGTCCCTATGGAATAGTGTCAATATGCTTAAGTAGAAGGGAAACTTCTGGAAGAATTAGTGATACATGACTCAGGTTCTGTCAAGTCTGCTGACCAGACCGGCACCAGCTCACTAGTACCTTCCAATGACCACTTATTTCCTTGTAGCTCCATTGGGTGTGATATTCAGAGCGTCCAAGATCATCGATCATTTTGCTGGACTTCTTCACAGCCCTTCTGCTTCCTGGCTGAGTTATTTATGTAACATTATTCCACATGGGAAAGCCCAGCTGTTCAAGTTTTAGAATCAGGAATAAGAACACATTTTTATTAGATCTTTCATCTTGTCTACAGTATGTTTTTCTTGGTTTAAATAATGATAACAGCATGCTAGTGCCTCCACCATAACTCATTTGCCTGTACATGCCTTTGGAGGGGAGAGCTGCCCATTGTACTTCTGGGGTTCCAAAATGGGGCAGATCGCAAACTGAATATGAAATCAGTGTGTGGGGTTGTATGATCACCTGGTGGGTTTGAACTCAATACGCCTGGGGTAAGCACTTCAGAGGTAAAAACGCTAGAACTAAGTTACATATTGGTGGGAGCAAGATGGGAATATGAGAGAAAAAGAGTTTAGGGAATTAGAAAGTTTTGATCATAGAAGAAAAGTTGTACTATTTAGAAAAATAGGGAAACCCAGAAAGAGGAGGAGGAGGAGGAGGTTTAGAAGGGAAGACGAAGAGCTTTGTCATATGCAGTTGGAGTCGCTGGGGAGAGATCCAGGTAAAAGGGTCTTAGAGGGCATGATGACCTTGTGATGTGTCAGCTTGGTTAGGCTAACCTACATTTCTTAGAATTCCCTTCCCTGTAAGGTTCTGGTGAGAATGGGCCACTGGAGAGTCTTGTATGAAATTCGGAGGGCAGAGGTAAAGCAGTGGTCCTCTTATTAGCTCACACATGTTGTCACAGATATGCTGATGAACTTGTTGTTGAGGGGACAGCTGGGCCTACTACTGTTCTTACCTTTTCCTTCAGCTTCTCTGACTCCTGTGCCACGTGTATTTTTAGCTCTGGCCACTGGCTTCTTTCTGCAGGATATCCACAGCACCAAGACAGAGCAACAATTGACATGGATTTTTAGCCCACTTTGCAGCTTCTAGCCCTCCCTTCTTGACTATCTCCCCTGTGGATTTCAGCTCCAATATAGCAAATACATTAGCCTTACAGAGACTACTATACCTGCGCTGGTTGTGGAAGGTCAGATCCTCTGCATGAGCTGGCTGGCCTTTTCTGTGGTTCGAAGAACTGCATGGTTTGGTCTGTTTACACCATTCTTGGTCTTAGTAACATTCCTCATGCCAGTTTCTTATCAATTTCTCCACCACGTCAATCCTCAAGTCCTTTCCGATTGACTCCATAGACTGGCCTTCTCTGACCACTCCATCTAAATCATCCTTTGTTTTCCCCAAGGTCCTTACTAGAGATTGTGTTTGCTTATGTAATTTCTTGGTTAGTTGGTCTTCACAACCCAGGTTCCACGACAGCAAATATATTTGTCTTGTTCCACACTGTACACCCTGAACCTAGCACTGTAGCTGGCACACAGCCAGTTCTCAAAGGATTCTTCTAGGAATGGAAAGGGAGAGATGGAGGACCCTACTCGGTGGGGTAGGAATGTCAAAGGGATTAGTTTTCCATTCCTTGAGGGGCACATGTATTATCCTGAGTTCTACCCCTATTTCTGTTCTTCATGGTAAGTCAGACTAATTGCCTAGGGATTCAGAAGACATCTCAGTAGTTCCCTATATCCAATTTCTAAGTGTTAACAGATTCAATTACCCTTCTTTGAAAAGATGCTTGTGATGGTTAATACTTAAAAACAACTAGTATTGGAGTTGCCAGTAGTTTGAATGCAATTTTACTTTGTGGGTTTAGAATTATGTCGCTATATGTTATTTTGGCCTTGATTCACTTAGAGGTAAGAATGTGACCCATTAATAGAGATCTGAATGAGGTTTAGAGTTCTTATAAAACTGTTTTCAGAAAACCCATCCAACTTTATTACCCTATATTTTGTGTTCCACAGCTCTCTTAATTTCATACTGCAAACTTCTTAAAACATATTTTACAAGTCGAAGTACTCTCATCATTTTCCAAGATTTAATAAAGTTTCCATTTGTGAATAACACACTAGTTAAAAAGGAAGCAAAGAGTTTACTTATTAAATAAAATCAAAAGGAAAATGCTATCTTCTGGTTTTTTAGGAGCCCTAATGAAATGTTATTGAGTATTCTATCTTTATAACTTTCAATTTCCAATGTCCAATCTTTTCGTGTTACCCTGAGCCTGTAGGTCACTTTTCTTTAACACTTCAATACCGGAAATATTCCTTCAATGCTGGCCTTGAAATCCTTCATGGCTTAATGGTTCATTACTTTTTTTTCCCCTTACTTTTTAAATAGTATCTTTGCACATCATTTTTCCAACATTTAGTCTAGACATAATACTTGATCAAAAATGTTGAAATGACTCATAAATTACACGTTTTGGCAATTTGGCTACACACCTTCAATAACTACACATTTGCTCCTAGGTTACTTCCCTTACCAAATAAAAAACAGTAGTAGTGTCTGGTACTTTGCAGTTCTTGCGTGTTCTTGTCTTCCACATGGTGTGTGTGAAGCGATTTACCCTTATTTCCAATCTGTTATGCTTAGGGATATTGATACAAACCCTCTGAATTGAAAACAAAAATTCAATGGTCTCAAGCAAAGCCATTTTTAATTGTTTTGACCTGAGTTAGGAATCAGAAATTTAGTGATTTTTCTCTCTAAAGTCTCAGATCAACTGGTAGTTATGATGGAGCAGTGAGGGAGGTTTACAATATACATTGAAGGAAATAACTAACATACTGTTTTTCTATTCATACCTGAAAATGTTTTTTGAGTTCAAAGTTCAACTAAAAAAATTGTTCCAATTCATTTGGTTAAGTAAATCCTTTCTAGTTACAGGTGTAACAAAAGTTTATCTCTGTCAGTTCAGTGCTGGAAAGATAACAGTAGAAAGACCATGCTGTGCAAAGTACATAGTATATATAGACTTTGTCATATTTCTTAATAAATGGCATAAACTGAATAACTGATGGACACTGCTCACAGATTTTGGATTGAATGTTTGGGTATCTCAGGGCTCTTAGTGGAGGACAAGGTTAAAGTAACTGTCAACAATTAATGCTGTCACTTTCATTCAGAATCCAATTTCTGCTGTATCTGGGGGTGTGTGAATCAATGACTTCCTATCTAAAGTAAGTCATTTAGGTTCTTGAAGTTTCCTTCAGAGAAATGGCAATATAATATAACAGCTTTAAGATGCAAAACAACAAATTCCCCCAAAAGAATCTTGACCAGCCGTGAATTAAAATGCGGGTAAAATGAACAGAAACACTTCTCTTTTCCCATCTTACTCAAAAGGTGCCAATTTCAATTTTTTAACATCTGACAGTAAGACAAAATTGGGAGGCTCTTGAGAGTTCGTTCTGATTTTTATTACACACCATAGACATGTTCACTAACCAGAGGATGATTCTGTTCTCTTAAAATCACAGGAAATGGATTTCCACTTTCCTCCTTTTTTTGATGTCGGAGGTGCATTTCAGATTATTTTGGGATTAGTTTAGGGCAAAGTAAAAGAAATCATGGGAGACAGTATATAAATGACGTAATTATGAAGCTATTTTTGGAAGCCAGTGGTAACTTGCTGATTGAGACTAACAAGGCTATCGTATTCACAACGCTATTACTCAGTTACTTCTATTTTGAACATGTACTGTTTACTGAACACCAAATAAAGTTCAAAGTGGTCCCTAAGAATCTTCAATTCCTTTCAGCTTCCTACGATCCAGCACCTTCCCAAAGCTTTTGAAGAGAGTACAAGTCCTTGCTTACTAGAAATCTTTCCTGTGCATCCGGGAAACGTAGACAGTGTAACCACCTCCACTTCTTGTACAGATGTGTGCTCTGAGAATCATGGCTGCTTTAGGCATTGACGGAGTATGAGCTGAAAATACTTGACCTGACTAATGTTACCTTGGCTTTATATACTACACAGGGGAGTCTCTGGAGAGCATACTATTGTATTCCTGGTCCAAATTAAGGTTGGCATGGATATACTTAACCTTGTTTACACATACAGCAAAGTTCCCCCCGCTTCCCCAGGCAGGAGGGAACATATATTCAACTTCAATTTTGAGGTAGGTAATAGCGAGAAAAAATACAAGACCCTCTAGGATCTAACCTCTGTCCACCTTTATAGGCTTATTGTCTTAATACTCCCGAAGTGGCACAACAAGCTAGGTGCTTATGGTTCATAACATACCACTGGTGCTTTTGCACCTGGCTCTTAAATTCAGCTTAAGCACTGCTTCTCTGTCAGGAAATTCTTACCTCTTAAGTTGTCACCCTTATTTTCTTCCAATATCCTGGCATTATTTCAATAATAAACGCTATCACATTGCACTTTGTATAAGTAATTTCATCTCTCTCATCTACTGCACTGTGCACTACTAGAGGACAGAAATTAATGTACTTGTTTTTCTGTCTTCAGTGATAAGGTACTGTATGCTCCATAAATGCTTCTTGAAAGAAGGGTCAAATGTATAAATTCTATTTACAAATGCTAGGTCTTTCCCACAAAACTAGGCAGAGACCATTTTTCACTCTGTCCACCTGGAGAAGTCACTTCATTCTGACCTCTTCTATTGATGTGCATATTACTAAGATGCAGAAATCCGTTACAGATGACCTATTTCTATTATCCCTAGTGTGAAGAGGCTGTTTTGAACTTGAACATGGAAAGTGCCTGGCACAGGGGCACAGGCATTTACAAGACACTGGACTTGAGTCCAAATTTTTTTAAGCTCCTGAGGGAATTCAACAGACTAAGTGGCCTTTTAACTGACCATCTTTTAAGACTGCCCAGAAGGAAGACCAGCTCCTGCCATGGACAAAGCTGAGGCCATTCAGGAACCAAGTATCAGCACAGAACAATTTCCAGGAGAGATGGAATCAAAAATTCTGGAGCCAGGAAAGAGGTTAGGGATAGTATCCAAACCTTGGACGCTGTGGACCTCCATGCCCACCATCCACCCCTTCCGGCCCTGCAGTAAGACTATGTGACAGAGGCAGTCTGTCTGGTGCTAAATTGATCCTTAATCCTCTTCTGCATCCTACCACCCCACCAAGACCACAACAGGAATATCTGAATATTCTGTGGGCCTAAAACTACCTCTGCTGCCCTTTGGGGGTAGAGAACAGGATTCAGTGTTTGAAAAAAGTACATTAAAGAAAATGTTAATTGCTTTTCTTCATAGAATCCTGTCTTTCCTCTATCTCCCAAAGAGCTTGTGTTTCAAAAGGTCACAGTGTCTGGGGTCAGAAATAAGCTGCCTCCCACTCTGTTGAGCATCTACACACAGCAAGATTTTTTGTATGTTACTACAAATTTTTCAAAGAAATTATTTCTTCCTCCACTTACCACCTACCTTCTCCAAAATGCCAAAATTAAAGAAGTGCCCTAGAACTGATTATCTATTCTTCCCTTTATTCATATTAGATTTGTGTTAGCATATAAAAAATTAGTTGACATAGCTTTTGGAAAGTCTAGTTGGCAACAGAGTGGGACAACAGATGGCCACTCTGGAGCCAGACCCAGAAAGGTGACTAACTCTGCATGTATACACTGATAAGAGTCCTATTTTTAGGATACCCTGAAAATTCTTGACCTGACGCAAAGCCCAAGAGAGTTCAGAGTAGGCACAATGATCATAACCTGATTCCCTGCCTAAAGCAAAATATACAACTTTTAGCAAGCGAGATATGCCAAAAATAGAAAATAAACAATTATACTGATAGCCTACAGCAGCTTTTATCTTTTGTAAGAGGCAATACTTAACAAGCTTTTCTTACGTGTTTCCTAGAATTCTTTTCAAGTACTTTAAAAGTGCTCTTTAAAAATAGATGGCTTTTAGTTCCAAACTTTGTTTCTACAGAAAGAGCTACTGGCAGACTCATTTTCAAATACTTCTAATATTCTTTTCTTAAAAAAAGAAAAGGAATTAATAGCTGAGGACAATATCTAATTAGTACTACCTATGATGGGCAATTTTTAGCTAAGTGTTTAAGTTCCTCTTAGCTTTGAAATTCTAACAGAATTTCAGTTGAAACTTAAGAAATGATAACTAAACTTATAATAAACTGCTCTACTGCAAAATTTTTAAGTCACATTCCAAACGTTTCCCTTGCTTTGATGGAAACTGTTGAAGCTCTTTCTTTATCAAAACTCAAAGACACTTAATGACAAGGTATATGGATAAGCAGATTTGAAAACTGTTATCATCACCTACTAGTTATGCAGCAGATTCTAGTTCAAGTTGACACACAAAAAGTAAACTAGATTTAAAGTGCTGTATTTAAAAACAAACAAAATACAGTTTGTGTTTTGGGGCAATTAAAATAAGTGGAGACCTGACACTAAAAAGAATAAAAGAATGAAAAACACAAATAGGATAACCATTCTGTAATTGTTCTATTTTGCTATTTTCACTCTAAGAATGCAGTCTTATTTAGAGAATGACATCTGGTCAGATTTATGCTTCAGATGTTTATCCATACTTATGCAGAGTTTTCAGAGCCCACTATGCCAGTCAGCTATTCTAAACTCTTTATGCTAAGTGTGAACATCTTCCCGATACTACTCTTAAGTCTGATCTCATTTATCTTCTTCCTTAAGAACTGCATAGGCTTGTTATAACAGGCTGAAACACCTGGGATACACTAGAGAGTCTGCTTCGAGGTACTCTGTTAATGCTCTGCTGTGACCAGAGGAAAAGCAAGCATTATTAAATATGAATGCAATCCTTACCAACACAAATGGAACCTTTTTTTTCTCCCCCAATAAAAAAGCTAGTCCAGAAAAATGTCTCATTCTATAAGGATTTATCATTCCCAAATCACAGTGAAAGAAACTTGGGTCATTTACCAATTTTGTTTTCTATTATGCGCCTTAGAGATACCTCACTAAAAACTGGTATCTGACATAACAGAATAACATTTGCAGAACGTAGTATTGTAGTGACAGTACTGAGGTTGATTGTTACAGGCATATTTAACTCTTTGAGTATTAAATGGTTACATCCTATTTATATAGAACATTGGTCCAATAATAAAAATAGAGAACAGCAGCTGGAAATTTATCTCATTCAATGTTCAAAGATAAAAGGGTTAACCATTCCTTCCATTATTTTCTGTAAATAAGTCCTTTTTTCATACTGAAATCTGATAGCAATTAGATTCTGATATTCTTCCAAGCTACTGTATGAAGAGGATGCTGAAGGCCATCACTACACAGCATACTGCAACGTAAGGACTCTTCCGTTCACCTGTTGAAAAAAAGGGGGAGATATTCATGTTGATTAAGTGAGTTTAAGTTAACATGGATATGATAAGGTTATTACTTACTACGGGAGAGGGGTACATAAGGCTCAAGATAAAGTTCTTACCTAGGAGGCCCATACATTTGGGGGGATGGGCCAAACAAGAACTAGATGCAGCATAAAAGCAAGTACAATACAGAATGAGTTAAATCATGCTGATTTATTTCTAAGACCACCTCCTTTCCCTGTGTTTAGAAAACCCTCAATGCACCAATTCCTGTGCCACTGCACAAACCCAGATACAAAATACAACATAGAATGTAGGACACAGATCCAAGTCAAATGATCTCAAATAATTCAATTAAGGGCAAAAAATATTGCTTCTTTTCCTGTAAAAAAGGGAAATTTCTACCTATAAAAAGAAATTCAACATACAATTTTTAGCTATAACTTTTTTCCTCAGTGGTAGCAATTCATGATACTTAAATGGGAAAAAATAAGCATTCATGGATGAACATAAACAGAGAGCGATCAGTAAAACTTCACTTGAAAAATGGGCGTAAGCTACAAACCAAGAACGAGACTCTTAACTATAGGGAACTGATGGTTACCCGAGGGGAGGTGGGTCGGGGGAATGGGTGAAACACGTGATGGGGATGAAGGGGTACGCTTGTCCTGATGAGCACCACCTGATGTATGGAAGTGTTGAATCACTATATTGTACATCTGAAACTAGTATTACACAATGTTAACTAGAATCTAAAGAAAGACTTCAGGATTACTCTTGGGTTAGAAGTGTAGAACTTAAAACAACCACTTATTTATATAAGTCAATTTTCACATGTATTTAATAAGGGTTTTTACTTGGGAGACTTTCCTTTGCATGAAGTAGAATGGAGTTGGCTTGTGAAACTGTCTTGCAAACAGACAGAGACCCTGTAATTGTGTTATCCCAAACTCATCTCATTCTTTCCTGCTTTTCATTCATTGAAGGGCTACACAATTATTGAAGGGCTGTACAAAGCACCAGGCATTTATGCTGCTCGGGGGGATGCATAAGAAAGGGAGAAGGAAGAAGAGGGAGTGATGTGCTACTTCTAGAAATAACCAGACATATACCTGGTGTCCTGTAGTAGAGACTGTTTTTGTGTTTTTCTATGATGTTTAAAATCAGCTCTCTTCCAGTAACTAAGTTTCTTCAGCAAGGAACTATTTTATTTGGCAAGTTTAATTACCTCTGGAAAATGTCAATCTCAACCATCCTCATCAACTAAAATCCTCAACGTTATTTTTATTTTCAGAGCTTCCTCAAAGATCTCACAAGGTCATATTGCTATTAATCTTACCTTTGTGTCTACTCAATGACAACATTCACAGAAGATATTACACACATACAAGTAAAAGAAACATTTGTTGTTTGTCTGAAAGTGTTTTTCTATCCATAGACACTGGGCTGTGTTCTAGCTAAAGGAAAATTTAAAAAGTGAGACAAAAGCATTTTCACAATGCCACTCTCTCAACTGGAAAAAAACATTTTTTAAACTAAAAAAATAACTTTGGTCATCATTATTAACTAATGTTAATTTTCTGGGCAACAGCCTAAGTTATCAAACCAAACCAAACCATTCAGACATAATTTTCAGGTGGATTTCATAAGCAAACCACTCTAATTAGGGCTAGATACTCTAATGGTCAATATTGTCTTATTAAACACCTAAAAAAAGAAATTAATATTGCCCTAAATTTTCCATCTGCTGAAAATTAAGTTTTGAGAAATTTCTTCTCTTCCTCATCTTCCAACTTAGAACGCTATAATTTACATATGGGTTTCATTTTCCTGTTTTTAATTTTCTTAAAAGAGATTGCCATGTGGTAGAACTCAACATCTTTGGTTCAACTTGGGTAAGAATGTTACTTCTTGTCTGGTCTTAGGTCTGTTTAAGTGAATGTGAAACAGTTGCTGTAACATGATGTGTAACATGATAAGATGATTTGGCTGGGCCTTTTCCTATTAAAACCGCATCCTTTCTTGGTGGATATATTCTGTGTCAAGATAAGAGAGGAGCATATGGCTGAGAAAGCAGCCTATCAGCATCAACATATTCTGAGCCATTTTGCCAAAATGAAAAGCTAATGCTTTCACATAATTGGCATCAATGAATACTTTAATTGAACCATTTAACCCATGGCATTCGTACAGTCAAGAGAAAAAAATGAAAATAACTGACCAAGCAAAAAGAAAGGCACAGTTTATAATTAGACAAAAAAACAGATGATACTACAGGAAATCATTGAGAGAGCTACAAACTAGATCCCTTAAACTTTCAGCTTTACTTTTAAGTAACAATTGTGAAAAGGGTCACCTGGGTTGGCTACTGAATGAAGCTGTACATCTTTATTACACAAAATGGATTTAAAATACCTTAACATTTAAAATCCCTTAAAATCTTTTATTTACGAATTAGCAACTTCATAATATTAAGGTGAAAGCTCTACCTCCTAATTCCAGACTTTTTATATTTTTACCAATGAATATTCAGTATTACTCTGATCCAGAGAATTTCACTGTATTAGAACGGTCTTGTTCTTCCATTATGTTCTCTCTTTGAAGTTTTCTTGAGGTACTCTTTCCACTCTGTTCCTTGACAATATTATTTCATTTTCTCGGCGACTTGGCTTTGAAACAAGCAGTTTGGTTTACATGTATTTACATTTACTACTAGCTATCAGAATTGGCCATCAAGGGTGCTCTTCTGTCTCTTTATCTCTCCCTTCTTGGTTATTTTTAAAGTGATTAAGATTTCTACTGTTATTTCAGGCTTTGCAGCTGTTGAGCATGACTGGATGTCAGATAAGTCTGTACCACAAATCTCTATAAATCTAGGTTGGGCCCTCTCAACTTTGGCACTACTGACATTTTGGGCTAATTCTATGTAAGGCGCTGTTCTGTGCATTGTAGGATGTTAAGCAACATCCATGATTTATATTCAGTATATGTCCCCCCACTCTAGTTGTGACAAACAAAAATGTCTCCAGACACAGTTAAATGTCCTGATTGATAACCACTTATCTAGGGCTTACCTTTCTAAAGTCAGTGATCGTCTCTATAAAAGAAAGATTCACATGTCTATCACCCTATGAGATATCAAGTATGACAAAGAACAATGAGGAAGGACAGGTTAACATGTTAAAAGCACTAAGGATTCTCAAGATGTCTCTTTCAATGGTCAATACATTAGATTGAGGGCCCCAAAAGTACTCTTCTCTGAAACTATTTATAGTACACTGTCATTTTCTATAGCAAGACACCTGAAAGGCCAATAAATCTTATAATCTCATTGTAACAGATTTTAAAAGGAGTTCTATATAATTTAGTATGACGCTTACAACTTCCACTGTTAATGGGTCTTGCCGATCACCAAAAGCTCAAGGGAAGAAAACCTGCTCCTTCATACTTATTTATATTAGTGACTAACAACATATTTCCAAAATATGTTTTATTTAGAAAAATTTCTAAATGTTACAAAATCTTAGTTTGTAGTTTTTAATCTTTAATCAATTTTGTTTCCTGTTATGGACCATCTTCTAAATTTTCCATTATCTATGATAAATGAATCCAAAAGAAAACAATACTCTAGATAGAAAGCAGCTTATCTAAGGGACATGACTCCTAAACTCCCCCTTCCTATTTAAAGTGATTTATTGGGGTGGGTAATTCAGGCTGTTGTCAGACTGGCTAACAAGACTAACCATCAAATGCAGCAACATTTTTCTCTTATTATGAAAGTCTCATAACTTTATAAAAGAAAAAAAACAGTTACATACAAATTAAATACTGGAAGAGTACTAAAATCTAACTTTTTTTGGAGGGAGTCATGTAAATAATTCCAAAGAGGAGAAATATTCATTTTGTGCCATCCAAGTGGAACAATCACAAATGCTCTGTAATGTTTTTTTTTGGAACTAGCTATGTTAAAAAGGGTATAACCTATTATTTGAGAATACTGGCAAATTACATCATTAAAATACATTTTAATTCATTCACTTGCCAATCCTTTGAGAGTCTGCCATGAACTGGGCACTGTGCTAAATGTTATATACATATAGGGATGGGATAAGAGTATATTATTATTTAAACATAAACACACGATGACACTAATTTTATTATGAAAAGTTAGAAGATAGTCATATTTAACTTTAATCAATTAGAACAAAACTCAGCTATGATCACGAATTTGATAGGTGAAACAGTTAATGCTTTCCAAAAGCAACAAATAACATTCTAACATTCTTGGACTTAGCATAGGGGACTAAAATGAGTATGTTTAGATGGTTGCTTAGCAAGCCTTTCATTAGATGGGAAAGTTATCCTTAGTTATAAAAATAGTACACATTATACAGAGTAGCATGTTCTATACTATAAGCATGTGTGCATAAAACTGTACACATTTGTCTGAAATCTCAACACTAGGGAATGCATAGAATTTGATATCTGAATTAGATTTTTCTTGTAGTTTCCATCTTCCTGCTAAGTATTATGAGGTATCTACCACGTCTAGTTTTAAATAGTGTAAGGAAAGAGTTTGGGGAATTCTACAAACTTGCAGAAGTGCACAAAATTGGGAAGCCTGCAGTTTTAAAACTGACATTTGACTTGTGGGAATATGGCATAAGTAAATTGCCCAACAATTTACAGCTGAAGATGTGGAGATTATAATAGACACTTACCAATTCTGGCACACTTCCAAAATATACCCAACAATCTGCATAGAATAAAAAAGGAAAAAGTAGCTATTGATTATTGGGAAAGGTAAATCATTTTCTCAGTATCCTAGAGAGCATTCATTACCAACTGGCATTTTTACCTTCTGGTACTTCGGAAACTGAAATTTATTTGATATTGATCCACCATTTGTGTAGGAAAGTAGGACACACTTGCTAACCAAATGTTAGTGTATATAAACTGTTACAAACTGGAATACATGTGGTATCCTAGGTTAAACCCAGGGTAAACTAACATGCAGCAAAAATGTGCACAGGGCTTTTTATTGTAAATTAATTCAGTCAACTTCAAGTGCTTTACTCTTAAAAGTAGAAAATATATATGCCATTTTACATAAACATTAATTTTGAGAAAATGGTAAATGAACACAGTTGGTTCGGGTGTTTTTGACATTAAAAAATAAAACTCTCAAACTAAAGAAATTACTTTTTACAGAATGTAGTTCTATATTTAAATGATTTATAACCATGAACTCCAATGATAGCATTTACATAACTATGTCAACTCAATAAGGAAGGATATAAAAAAAATATGTGCTTAGAGTACACTGTGTATGAGTCAACTAAATATGGCATTTAAAACACATACATTCTGGAAATAAGAATTAGAATGAAGATGTTCATTGCAATTCTATGAATGAATATACTATGAATTAAATACAAATTATATGCGTATTTCACTTATTCAGCATGTATAAAAAGTACGAGCTTTAGAAGAAAATCAACTGAGTCATTCAATGAATAGAGATAGCTAAAAGATATAAAAACATTGTAGACAACTATTTTGTTGCTCTGACAAAAGAAGAGAATTATAAATGATACAAGGCTACAAATCAAGATAAATTAGTGGTACTTAGTGGTACTTATTGCATATGTTAGGACTGGTGTAACAAAACAGAAATATGTAAATTCCAGGGAAATTTATGTCATGCTTTTTTTTTTTTTTTTTTGCCCTAAGAGATGGCTGGCTGATGAATAATTATATATGTGTGGTAAAGACTGAAAGAAATTACTGTTTGATTAAGTTCTATATATATTCCTCCTCTGAAGTATAACTTCCTGACCTCAAAGCAAAAAGTCTCTTAGTTCAGATGACATGAAATGGGCAAAAATACAAGTTGTTTATTTTGAAGGATGGACATTCTGACAGGTGCAACAGTTTTACTATAGGAATAAAAGGACAAAAATCAAATATACTCTTGAAAATAATGTAGGATAACATAAAGGCCAGACTGTGCCTAAGTTTAATCCTACTTAATTGGTTGCATAACTGTGAGCAAGTTATTTTCTCTTTAATAGCACTCACCCTCATAGGCTTGTTATAAGGATTAAGTGTGTTATTACACACAAATTCTTCAGAATAGTAACTAACATGTGCTGTGTTCAGTAATACATAGGTTAAAGGCACATGTGACAGTAACTTCAGATATCACTTAAAATTGGCTTACATGTCATCAGAAAATGGAAGACAATTGGTTAATCATCTGCAATGCCATGGTTCCTTGATTCTAAAAACCTACTGATTATAACATGCACATTGATTTAAAGCTACTCTGGATGAGGGACTCAAGAGGCAGGACACCCGAAGCTCCTCCACGGGAAGCTTAGAGTCCCACAGAACATAATCTAAAACCATATGATCACAATCAGGGTCATTTCAGGTTTGATAACCTAGAAATAACTCAAAGTATCATTAGGAAATTGTTACAACACATATACTAAAAACTATACAAATGAAAAAAGTTTCCTAACTCAGGCAACTTAGAGATTTATCATTACCACTTTGGCCTTTCCCATATTTCCCTACCTAGACATATTTCTGTCATATGCCAAATGCTATTTATTAAAACACAAGAACTTTATTAGTTAGGAAAAACCAATACAATTACATTGCTTGGTTTCTATGGCTATAAGCCAATAGGTATATCTGCTGATAAAACTAATCAGGTCTATGATAATAGGAAATGAGGCAAAGTACCAACTGCTTATTGCTGCTTTTTAGTTCTATATTATTTGAAGCAGCAAAGAAATTGTTATTTTCAAGAGTGAATTCATCAAGAACCTGCTTTATCTAATTAGGCTAGATATCTCTACTTAAACATGGAATATTCACTATAATGAAAGGGCAGTTTAATGAGTCTCATAAAAACATATATTGTAACAGAAAGGGACAATAGCCTGTTAAGAATTTCTCCCAGAGAAAATAAAATATTTCTTATATACAAGTGAAAATAAAATGGTGCCTAACATTTATATAAATAGAAGTAAAATTTTTTAAAAATCCTTTAAATGGTTGACTGTTATCAGTATATGGTTCAAAATATAGAACTAGGCATGCTATTTCTTTGGTATTACATGTAGGAGAAATATACTACTACTCAACCTCTACTGTAAGGTTGGCAGCCCTGAGAACTCCTTTTTTTAATGTAGCATGTAATGGATGTAGTCCTGCTCCCCAAAGAATGAGGAGCAGACTTTTCCACATGCAACCTACTTTCTTCACAACAGCATCAGACAAGCATAAATATTCTATTCTACTATGTGATTGTTTTTATAATGAAATAAACAGTTAAATATCTTATTAGCTAGATGTTATGTATTATATTACAATACCAAGCAACACATCAATGAGGATGTTTACTGCTTTCCACCATATGCTTTAAGTCAATAGTCAGGGGTTGCAGAAGGGAAGGAAGAAATAAAACAATCTGGTTGGGTGGAAAGGCTTCACGCACAACTAAGCAACAAGTAAGATTATACAACTTCAACAAAGGGACAATGTACTATATAATTTCAAAAAATGGACAAAGTGAGTGAAGACTAAGTGCAAGAGGACTTCAGAGGAAAAAAACGTGATGAAAAGTCAATGTTTACAAAGGAAGAAGGGCATTGTCATAAAAACTGATGGACAAATAACATCAGTAGGTTAAATAAAATCCCTCAGGCTAATAGCAACAGATGATCAGTTTATTAGAACAGGATTAGGGATTTTTAATATTTGAAACTTGTTAAAGGTTCTATTTATTCCTTTATACATGTTTGAACAACGCTAGGAAATAAGGAAGAAATGGTAACAAAAGCCAAATAATTTAGATGACAGAATGTCTGAATAAATGCTAATTATGTCCTCAAAGACAGCATGGAGGTGAAGGAAAGGGAAGCAGAAATTATTATTCTCATAGCTGACTATCACCTTGCCTCTTGTAGATTTTTATTAGTGGAAAAACAGAATTTGATGTTGCAGGATCCTTATTTGGCCCAATACAGGTGCTGGAGATAATTATTCCTATGTGCAGTGTTCTTTCATTCTTTTATTTCTTAAAATGATTAAGAGGTATAGGCTTTTATTAAGAAAGGATTAAGATAATTTTTCATAGAAATTAATAAATATGCAAGGTGAAAATTTACATAGCTTCCACCACATAGTCTCTGTTTTTTTTTATATACTTTTCCTTTTGGTTGAATTCAACATATATTTTTGTGTTATGAAGATGGCACTTTAAAATTTTTAATTCTGTGTGGTATCATGTTGAGCTCAAATTTTTTCAGGGTGTGAACATATAATACAAGAGATGTGTCAAGCCCAAGACTTAATTTTTATTACTGCTTTATGTAAGTGAAATAAATTTCTCCAAAGATGTTTGCTTTCTGATACTAATAGGGAGCCCATATGATTAGAGCAGTCTTGGACTGGAGAGGGAAATGTCTACATTATATTTTTATGGACACAGTGCTTGCAAACTGTTTTATGCTTCAAAAACATGAAAACCAACTTTTTTTTTTAATAACCAACTTTACTAATTATTGCATAAAAAATTAAGGCCAAACACTATCTTTGAAAGTGTTAAACTGTATTTCTAATTCCAGAAAAAAACCTGTCGTATCTTTTTAAGTATAGTTTTTATTGACACATGTCCGGTCCCTTCTGATATTTATCTTTTTATTTATTAAGATTCTGTACATACAAAGTTTTCAGATTTTTAAAAATAGAGGGAGAATATAAAAAGTTATTACGAAACTAAGTTACATATAGGAATTAAATTATTTAATGACTTTTATGGTAATTTACCTTCAATGTCTATAGGACCTAATTTGGGTGATTAGATATCATTAGTAACATACCCAGTTTTATTTCTGTCCAGGAGGCTGGGTGCCAAGGATCGGATATAAGCACAGGTACATATAAGCAGCAAGATTACAGTCAACAGACTCTGAAAATTGAAAATGGCAGACTAAAAAGAGAAAAAGAAAAATTAATATCACAAGAAAAACAGCATAGGTAAAAATTGCTAGGCAATTCTGTATTAAGAATTGTACTTTTGTTCTTCTCAACGACAAACGGAATGGCATGTCTGAGAACACTTAAAACCCCAAATCATAAGGTATTCCGAGAGTGTACTTTCCTCTCCATTCTTTGAGCTAAGGAATGCAGGAGATGCAAGAAAAATTCTAAATTCGAGAACTTGAAAACAATACCAAAAATGTCATGAATCTAAAATATCTCACCAAAACTGAATCAGTATGTAATTAATACAGATGTTCTAGGAGCCCAGACTACTAGGCAGGACATAAAGTTGACAAGCTCTGAGCGTAGCTGGCCGTATGACTTCGGCTGAACCATTAAACCTCAGTCTCTCTTTCATATCCGTAAAACTGGGTGGAGAGTGGGGATATAGACTAAATGTTGGCTAAGGTTTCTTTCAATTCTGAAATTCTATTAGGATAAGAATGCTTCACATTTAAGCAATCATGTTGCATGCACTGACTAATACTAAGCTATGAGGTTTTGGTGAAGAAAAACCACTTGCTCTTTCACTGCTCATTCTTTAAAAGCTATTCAAAAAATTTAACATAGGAATCACAGGAAATCAGTTTTCCAGTCAAAGGAAAATGGAGGTGGACTCAATCTATTCAAAATTCAGCTCAAGCATCATCTTCTCCAGGAAGTCTCCTTGAACCCATCGACCTCCCTCTCCTTTTTTTCACACAGAACTCTCCTTTCTGTTCTCACAGGAACTGTTATACATTTTATAATACTCATCCCTGAAAGTGGACAACGTCTCATCAGGCTCTGAACTCCAGGATATGACTGTGTACCTACCACACAGTAGACCAATAAGTAGTGGCCGAATAAATAAAACAATTTTTTGAACATGCAGGAATACCATTATATATATATATATAACAATAATATTTCCATTACATAAGGTAGATAAAATATATCAGTCTCACACAGTAGCTAGCAATATGCTTTAGTAAACTCAGAAGGACCTTCTATGGTGTCTTAAGTTAGACAATAAGAGTTACAAAATTTTTTGAGAAAGGCAAAACTGTTAACTTACAAATAGTAAGTACTACCTGAAAAGCCCAAAAGAATCCAGTGAAAAATGATTATACACAACAAGGGAATTGAGTAAGGTGGCTGGGTACATAACTAAAATATTTAGATCAACAGCCTTCAGAATTATGTTACCAACTAGCTGAAAGACATAATGGAAAAAAAGTTTCTATTTATAATAGCAAGTAGAACAAAAAGCTGAAATATTGAGGAATAAGCTTAACAAGAAGTACAGCACTGGCATTAAAGAACAAAACTGAGAAAACCTTTAAATGTACTGAAAACATAAAAGTAGAATGGAGTGGTATACCATGTTCTTACATTGGAAGGCAACATCATAAAGCTAATCTATAAATTTAAAGTGAACTCAATACCAGTTATTTCTGAAATACACAACTGATTCTGAAGCTCTTATGTAAAAATAAATAAGCAAGAACAGCCAGGAGAATCCTAAAACAAGAACTAACCTTGTCAGAAACTGTCAATATTTTTTAACCTGTTATATATTTCTATGATAAGTATTTATAAACTATTCAAAACATTAAGAAATAATACATGGTATTTACCAATATTCTTAAAGACCAAAAATGCTTAGGTGCAATGCTAAGCAGTGGGGAAAACAGCACACAAAATTTCATAATCAGCATATCTTCAGCTATGTAAACGTTTATGCGAACAAGAGGGGGGAATGCATTATCTTTGGAAGGTTTTTGGCCCAATTCTCAACTTTTCTGGATTTCTCAAATTATTTTTATGGTTTGAAAAAGATAAAATTTATTTGTAATTACTATCTTAATAGTTGTTTTGTATGCAAATCATTTCTTCATGGATATACAAAGGACAATGTTTAGTATGTCTTGGTTTCTTATTGAATTAGATTTTAATTTTACATTTGTGAAACTTAAGTCGTACAAATTTTATTATAACTTGAAATAAACCAATAAATCAACTCTAAGTTCTATATAGAAAACAGTAAGTTTTTCACAATGTTTATCTTTCAAAGATATTTTGAACATGTATGTGAATATATTAATATAGTACTTGATAACAACCTCATGAAATACAAAGCAGATTTCTTTCCAGCCAACATAACTAAACCTGTATCGAATAAGTACTCTGTCTGGACCATGAGGCTAGACACAGGATTAAAAAGGTACATAGCAGGATTCCTTCCCTCCAGGAGTCTATAGCTAACAATAATAACTGATATTCACTGAAGGCTTATTTTAGATTATTTTATTTATCCTCATATATTTGAGGTAGGTGTTACTAATATCTGTATTTTATATATGAGACAACTGAGGCATACAGCAGTTATAATCAAGTTAGAACGGGACATATATTTTAAAAATAACTAGCAATTCTTTGTAGCATGTATTAAGTGGCGACTGAACCATACTGGCAAAAAATGCTGTTTTCATAAAGAAAGTCAGGAAAAGCTTCAAGGAGAAAGCAAGGACTAAGTGAAGTCAAGAAAGGGCACAATTAGATTGGCAAATAGAGAGCAGGCTCCATAAGAGACAAAAGCATGGAAAACATCCTCACAGAATCAGGAATTTGCACGTTTAAGGAATAATGAGCAGGCTTATTGTATTAAACAAAGGACTGATGTAGTAGAGTGGCTGGAAAATCAATTTGCAAAGTAGGTTTATCATGTTCCTAATGGAGTATCTAAATTTCACAATTTTGCAATGTGTACTTTTTCTTTCCCTGAATGAATAGTGAAAAAAAAAATGCTTAAATGATACGATGTCTGGGATTGATTTCTAAATAATTCATTATGTGTGGTGGGAGGTGTGGGGTTGATGACGAAATGCTGAGGATGTGAGGCTTCATTATACTCTTCTTTCTACCTCTGTATGTTTGAATTTTTATATAATAAAAGATTTTAAGAGGCACTTAAAGACATGCCTATTATTACAGAAGTGGGGTGTGTATATATACATTTGTGTTTGAAACCATTTATAAACGAAAACCATTTACAAGTGTGCAATATATGATACATACAACTTTGTTTCTGGGGTTTATAGACCCTAAAATTTAAACAAATAATCTTAGGCGGTAAAGTCTTTTAGATGTACTCAAACTCTGACCAAACAAGAATGTTTCAAAGCTATAGACATTAGCCTACCATTTCTTACCCTACCTAAGTATTCCTTTTAATGCTTAGCATCTGTTGTCCACCGATATAAAATTTTCGTCTCAGTTTTAAAAGAAACAGATGTTCCTATTCTTGTAGAAAAAATAATTGGGATTTTCAATAGGAAAATGTTATTAAAAAGGAAGAAGTTAAGAAAAAAAGCAAGCACAGTCGATCACAAAATAGAGGAAAAGATGATTTAAAAAAGGTAATGGAAGTAAAATTCATTTACTGTTTAATTTTTTTCAGATCATGACATCTTTTTCAAGGTACTCTGTGTTTCTGCACAGGCCATCTATTTTTGACTGCCTGGTGAACTGACTTAATCTTCGGGTTTCAACTCAAGAGTCACCTCCTCTGTGAAGTCTTCCCTGTCCCCACTTGCCATACCAAGCAGTCAGGATTGTTGTGCAGGTGTGTATCATAGATAGCACCCATCAAACTGTATTGTAATGGTCTCCTCTATTTTACTGAGGTTCACATCGACCCCTTGTGCCTATTAAAATAGTGCACAGAAGTCACTGAAAAATGCTGAATGAACAGGAACTTGAAAACAACTGCAAATAATGAACATTTCAACAAATTCAAGAGCATACTTAAATTCCAAATTAACAATGCATGTATTAAAAAATGTAGATTAGACTGAATATATTTGACTATTCAAGAGAAACCGCCACACATGGCTCTGCATTGATACTTGTCAATGATATTTTGGAAAATGCAGATGGAAGAAACAAATACCCTGATGTTTATGTTAAGGACCCAGGCTGGAGGGTAAAATAAAGGCCTGAGGTAATTCCCTCTCAACATTTCAATCTTCTTATATCACCAACTGGAATTCAGGGAAAGTTCTACCAAGAAGTCAGCTTCAAGGTACTTGCATATGGGACAATGAGTGTTTTTGACTCCACTTAATTTGTTAAGAGATACACATCTTCCAGAGGTGTGGATGACCTGACCAGAGTAGGCTAGCTGGCTGGCATCAAATTCCACAACCTCAATTCTCAAATCTAAGGTTTACGTACTTTTCAGTCAGGCAGTGCCAGGGAGTTTAACAAGTTTAGCTAACTATTAAATATCAAGTAATGTACACTGCAACTAAGGAGTTATAAAATACTACTCATTCCTTCTGGAGGCTCTAGGAAAAGAATCTGTTTTCTTGCCTTCTCCAGTTTCTACAGGCTGTCTGCAATCCTTAGCTAGTGACCCCTCATCACACTGACCTTGATACTTCTTTTGTGACTATGACCCTACTGCCTCCCTCTTAAAGGGAAACTTGTGATGAATTGTTCCCCCTCCCCATTCCAAATTTCTTAATCACATATGTCGGGTCTCTTTTGCCAAGTAAGATAACATTTACAGGGTTTTATTTTTATTTTTAAGTGGGGGAGGACATTTTGCTATACCAATGAACACTTCCGTTTTATTAAGAGGTATCCAATAACATTCCCTAGACTCTCTGGAGCACAACCTCAAATATAATCAGAATGGTAACACTTGGGGTTGTGGAATACAGCAGCCTTGCCCTTTTGACGGTTACTCTCGCAGTTGTGTTCATTCTTCTAAAAAACCGCAATGGACATCCTAAACTGTTTTTCTCCAAAGGCCCCTTTTATTATCCCTCCACATTCCAGACCTATCTACTACTCATGACTTTGATATGCTTCAAATAATTAGTACTATTATACTAAATTAAATTATGCAAACCAGAAAGAAACTTGATGAGTCACTTTGTATAATCATTCTGAAGTAAATCACAATTTGTTAGGCCTTCTGAAATAATGAAAATAATTCAGACTTTCATCCGGCCACCACTACAGTAGATGAAATAATTTATCAGTGAATAGATGAAGATTTGCTGATGCAAAGCTTAGTGCTAAAACAAAAAACTACTTGCGATGTTAACACATCTTTTCAAAAACTCTCTATTCTCAAGTCAATCTGAAGTTAGGAATATTTATTTCAGATTCAATTTTTATCATTTTATCTATGAAGATACAATTTCTTGTTTTCAGTCACAAGTGAATGTTAAAACTATATTCATTAAGCTTGGTTATAAAGGCAAGAATTCAGCGTAAGATTTTGTTTTTAGATGTATATATAAAAACAGTTTAAGAAACCATCCAAAACATTAGGAATAGAGAGAACACAGGGAAAAAGATCCCAGCAGTATAAAGGCACAAAGAAACAATGAGAAAGGCAGCAGAAATATACATATTAATATGTTGAACAGCTGTCTGTGGAGTGCTCAGTGACTGGTTGCTAACTGTACTTAATCTACAGAAAAGACTAAGCCAACAGTCTTCATTAGTCCTGGATCACTTGAGCTCCCTACAGCTTATTTATTTTTAGCATTATCAAAATAAACTGTTTAACCAATATGTGGATTAAGGGCCTTCTTTATGCATAACACTGCATGGGAGCTTCAAATGTTGATTGCATCTTATGTGGAATTAACATATTAATTCCTCCGTTTAACTGGAATTCACTTTAAAACAAGAATTGAATACCAAAGACTTACAATTTTTAAAACTCCAAATGGTAACAATTTTACTTGTTTTAAGACTTACGGCTTTTACACAAAACTAGTCATTTATTCCTCTCAGAAGGTAAAAGAACCCAGAAATGATATTCCTGACCTAATTGTGATAAAAACTATACAGTACTGCAAAAGTGGGTCAGCATTTTATCACATACAAATCTAGGTCAGGGCAGCATTTTCCAACTAGTTTCTACTTATAAATTTTATGTACCATTCTTTTCTCTTAAAATGGAAAACATGGAAATGCAGGGATAAATGAAGCCTGTATATAAATGTGCAAACACACCTCTCCCCACTTGCCCAAGATAAGTGACCACAGGTGATTAATATTTCCATTAACACACAGAAATACTGACATTTTATTTTGTGTTATTAGCACGTAAGTTCAACCTTTGTTGCTTACTGTAAGGCAGCACTGAAATTGTACCCCATATGCAGATTATTTTGGTTTAATTTGAAACCAAGAAACCAGGATTACTTAATGTCTTGATGTTAAAAACCTCTTAACACCAGTGGCCATTAAACATTTGCTTTATTTAGGAAATAATCCAGTGTATTAATTTGTCCTTGGATAAATGTGCACCTCTATATTATCAGTTTAATTTCACTTGTAAAATGAGGAGCTGGACTAAATAGCCATTTGATCTCATTGGTCCTGTTTCAAAAATGTAGACCTTTTCTTTTTTTTTTTTTTTTTAAAGATTTTATTTATTTATTTGAGAGAGAGAGAGAAAGAGCATGAGAGGGGAGAAGGTCAGAGGGAGAAGCAGGCTCCCCGCTGAGCCGGGAGCCTGATGTGGGACTCGATCCCAGGACTCCGGGATCATGACCTGAGCCGAAGGCAGTCGATTAACCAAATGAGCCACCCAGGCGCCCTATGTAGACCTTTTCTGTTTAACCTTTCCACTTAAAATTAAGAACTTTCATGACTACGAGGAAAGGTACAGTTCAGAGTAGAAGCACCTCAGTTCTGCTCTCCACTGGCAACATAGGTGGTCATTTGCACTTATTTTCATCTCATTGTCATGGTATCTATAATGTATTTGCTATGTTTGTGTTGCTTAGTTGCAGAGCGATTTTATAGACACCAGAGATCTAAATATAAAACAAGGGGATCAAAGGTATTAATAGGAGAAAGTATACATAGAACCATGATAAGCAGTAGACTTAAAAAAAAATATGAAGCAATAAATATTTCACATGTTGATAATTTGATAAGACAAAAGTATTCCAAAGGGCAAAGTGCAAATCCTGTTATGAAGAAAAGTGTTCTGACCATGCAATCGGAAACAACAAAGATTGATAAAAGGGTAAAACTTTTCAATATTTGGCGTCAAATGTGGTATGAAGCCTGGCTGTTCATAAGAATCACTTGAAGCTTTTGGGCGCCTGGGTGGCTCAGTCGGTTAAGTGTCTATCTTTGGCTCAGGTCATGATCCCATGGTTCTGGAATCGAGTCCCACATTGTTGGGCTCCTCCCTCTGCCCCTCCCCCCACTCATTCTCTCAATCTTTCTCTCTCTCAAATAATAAATAAAATCTAAAAAAAAAAAAAATTATCACTTGAAGCTTTTAAAAACTATCGATGCCCAGAAATTTGGACTGAATTGTTTGGCCATCTTCATTTCTCAGAGCTCTATCCACTACACGTTGTTTCTCTTTATCGTAACAGAAAACACGTGGAGGAGCACCTGGGTGGCTCAGTTGGTTATGCGACTGCCTTCCGCTCGGGTCATGATCCTGGAGTCCCGGGATCGAGTCCCGCATCGGGCTCCCTGCTCAGCAGGGAGTCTGCTTCTCCCTCTGACCCTCCCCCCTCTCATGTTCTATCTCATTCTCTCTCAAATAAATAAAATCTTTAAAAAAAAACGTGGAATTTACTTATTTAATAATCTCCCTCAGTGGACTGTGAAGTCCTTAAAGACACCTAGCGTATTTTACATGACTCTGGTTCCCCAGATGTGCAATCATTTGAGTACTAACTCTACCTGTCATTGTGATGTAGATATTAGAAGACCTGGTCTCTATTTTAGAAAACTCCAGCTAGAGGGAAGAAATATATGCAACAATGTACTGCTGTTTTTTTTTTGTGGTAAGTGCTGGAGGTGCATCCAGCATCCACAGTCATGTATATACCTCCATAGGGCTGGAGGTACACTGGAGGTATATACATGGACTGTGGATGCCCAAATGCAGACCCAGGAGAAGAATATAGAAGGGGTAGGGAAGGTTTTTTGGGAAGAGATGAAATCTGAGATAAATCTTGAAGGATACTAAGAGGGAGAACAAGGCACTCTGAAGTTCTTAAAAGTTTAAATACTGTTTATCTTAAACACAGTATCTGTCTTGCTATTAGCTAGTTCATAAAACACTAAGATGATGAAAATGGACCTTTGACTTGTACTCTGAGTAGAATAACTAAACTTCAGCATCTAGGAAGAAGTACAAGACTTAAGAGTGACAATTTCTAGGGGCACCTGGCTGGCTCAGTCATTAGAGCATGTCTCTTGTTACAGAGATTACTTAAAAAAAAAAAAAAAAAAAGAAAAGAGTAACAGTCTCTATTCTTTTTAAATTGAAAAAGGAATCAAATTCTCTTAGTTAAATAATAGTTCTCTGACACTCTTTAAGACCAAGTATACTCATCCGATCGTGTGGTAGGTAGGCAAAGCAGCTGGAGTACATTCTTGGCTAAGGAAGGAATAACCTGTCAAAAGACTGCCATTTTCTCTTTAAGTTCTCCTGGAAAGACCCTGTGACTTATGCCCCATTTATAATCAAAGTAGTTGGGCTAAAGCAAGAAACAATGAGTTTTCGATTAAATGTCTAAGGGTTTAGTGTTGTATGGGGTTCTGCAGGAACCTCTGGAAACATAAGCTCAGTAACTTTCACCCCACAATAGCTTTTTGGGGGGTCATGTTTGCTTTTGATACTGTAATCAAAGGCATGCATCCTTTCCCCATAAATATGCTCATAAATGCAACATTTGGCCCGTGGGTTTCATTAAGTTCACCCGGTGTAGAGGCGGTTGGCATTTACGATAACAAAGGTAAAAGGGCTTCACACATCTTGGGAGATTTCAGTATTACTACTACTGTTATCTGTCCTCCGGCCATGCTGACTCCACCTTTTTTTCCTCTGCCTGAAAACGTAGGCATTTCTTTTGAAAACTTTTCATGACTCATTTTAAATTTTCCTAAGAGGCCCAAACTACCAAAGAATCTGCAATAACACAAAATCATACATACAACCGTAAAAATGTGTGAGGAAGGAAGGTCCGAGGCCAAACGCCACCCTAAGTACATTCCTAGAAGAAAAACCACTTCTCCAGAGATCGCCAATGTTTTAAAATCTAGTTTGTATTGTAGGAAGAGCCTGAAAGGTCACTAACTCAATAGATGAAAATTAAGAGGTGGAGCTTGGGGTTTCTAACGACAACAATGAAACACCTGGGCCAGGCCCTCAGAGACATTAGAGAACGCGAAATAACAAGCGCAAACTCAAGAAGCTCCACGCCTCCAAGGGTCAATGACCATAGAGTCTGTATAAACGATTGGGTTAAGCCAACCAGCGCACTTCTTCGAAACAAGTCAGAAAGGTGGAGTGTGCGGGAGGCGCTGGGACCTGCGACCGCGGGGTCTCTCTTGGGCGGTGGGCGCTGGTTCTCCCTGGCTGGGCGTGCAGGGGCCACATGGTTCCCGGGCCTGAGCATCTTCCGAGCCCCGGCCGAATCAAGCTAGTGACAGCTCTCCCTGGCCCGCGCACCAAGGGCCGCCGCCCAATCCTCCAGCCCTAGCTCGCGCCCACAGCCCCTTCACAAAGCCAGGCTGCGACCCCACCACCCCAATTCTTACCATAGTGAGGCCGGCGAAGCCCCAGCCACATCACCCTTCCGGGCCCAGGGCGGAAGAGGCGTGCACGCCCCGCCTGCCCTTCTCGCTCCCTCCCCGCGTCCGGTTGGGCCTGTCAGGGTACCTCCTCCCGAGCCGCGCGCCCCGGACACGAGGATAGGCTCCTCGCAACCGGAAAAGGCGGAGCTAAAAGACGTCAGGCGCCCTTGCGGAAGTGGACGACACTCTCATTGGCTGCGGAACGTCTGTCTGCGGGAGCGGGCCTTTTGTAGGAGACCGGAAGTGGAGGAACTGAGAGGTAGGGTCCGGAAGCGTGAGCTGCGTATTTTAGTAATAGTAAATTAATGATAGTAATAGTCCTTTGTTTGGCCTTGTTTTGTTTTTCTTTCTTACTTTCCTTTTTTTTTAGTTCCCTATTATTTCCCTTTAGAACTCCTCAGTGCATGATTTTTCCCGGCTCGGATCTCCCTCAGTGTGTAAGCTCCTGGACCTTCCGTTTTTGCACTCTCGGGGGACGCCTGGGTTCCCTAAACTTACGTGCAGGGTGTGCACCTGCTACACCCCTTTTCAGTTTCTCCCTTTGCACCTGAGGGATTCTCTAGAATGCAGAGCGCCTTTGAAGTGCCCTGTAATGGTTGTGGAAGTAGGAAGACACTTGAATCCGGAGGGTTTTGTTGAGTAGGCTGTTGGACACTTTTCTGACGCTGGCCTTCTCTCTCTCCCAATCCCTCGCTCTTTGTAAACTGTTTATGGGTTTCACCTGGAGCCTGAAGCGTACTAGGCCCTTTAGGGTAAGGGATGAACTTTCTGTAGTAACAAATGGAAAGAAACTGCCCTTTCCTGAGTTGAATAGTTGCATAGGTGTTCTAGAGAAGTGGTCCATCAGCGAGAGGAATTACATGCCAACTTTCTCTTTTAATCAGTAGTATTATTTAGCTTCTTTCAGTTTTGATAATCCCATTAGCTGAGGGTTTATTTTCCACCCGATTTTGTCTTTGCATAATATAAGTGGAGAAACAGGTGTTTTGACGTGTTCAGTTCGCATAGTTCTTGGGAACTCAATATAAGGTTTTTGAATTGAAGTGGTATCGCTTTTTTACCACTAGTCAGCCTCCCTCATCCCCCACCCCCTTTCACTTTGTATCTAGTGTTGATAACGTTAAGAGTTTCCTTTCGTATGATTTCCTTTTTTTTTTATTCACTGATGGTCACACATACATTAAAAGGTAGTGGTTTTATTTAATTGCTTGTTTTCTCTAATCCTAAACTAGCCTCCGTAGTTTAAGATTAAGGCTCTTTGTGTTCTAGTGTTTGTCTTTGTCCTTCTCCCCTCCCCCCTGTTTTTTATATTCTTTCCCCGTGGCTCTTAGATTAAGACCCATTTTTGACCTTCATGTTATTTCTTTTACTTTAAGAACTGCTTCTCTTAACCTCTTTCCACTTCTAACCCCATTTATTCCTCTTCTGAACAAAAATCCTCTAAGGATTTTATGTTCCAAATCCCAATTCTTCTTTTTCTATTCTTTCTTGAGATCATTCCAGCATGGTTTTGCTCCCACCCTTCCCCAAAATCCTCTTCTTAGTGTCACCAGTGGTCTCCAGGTGTTGATTATTCCGTCTTTTTCCTGTTTGAGCTATCAGCAACCTTTGGTGCAGTTAATCACTTCCTTCTTCATGATGTATTTTCTTCATTTCCAGGACATCACACTCTCTTGGTTTTCCTTCTACCTCATTGGTTCCTTCTGTCTTCCTTCTGTTCTTCCTGATCTCTTATTGTTGAGTGTTCCAGGGCTCAATCTTTGCTTCTCTTCTTTTCCTCTTTACTTCCTTTTGATTATATCATCAAGTCTTAATGACTTTAAATAACCATCTGTATACTGAAGCCTCCCAAGTTCATATTCTTAATTCCCTGTCTTTCTGAACGCCAGACGTTAATATTAGAGGAAACTGGGTGAGATGTATATGGGAACTCTGTGTTATCTTTGCAGCTTTCCTGTAAATTCGGTATTACTCCAAAATAAAAAGTTTATTGGAAGGGAATGTAACATTACTTCTTTGCTTAAAAACACTGTATGACTTCTCATTTGATTCACGATAAAAGCTGACATCCTGACATTGTCCTACAAAACTCTACATGATCTGGTTTCCTATTACCTCCTTGACTTCAGCCTTTGTGTGCTCTCCCCTCACTCTGTCCCAGCCACACTGGCTTCCTTGTTTCTTAAATACACTAAGCCCACTTCTGCCTTAGGGCCTTTGCACTGGCTGCTTCATCTGCTTGGAATGCTTTTTTCCAGATATCCACACAGCTGATCTTTATGTATGTGCTCATATATCACCTTTTCAATAAAGCCTACCTCAACCTCCTATTTAAAATTACAGCTTTGCAACTATCCCCTATTCCCCCCCTGGCCTCTGTACTCCCAGTTTTCTCTATCCTGTCTTGTCTTCTCCTTTTACTCTAGCACTTATCACCTTACTATGTATTTTACATATTTATTATGTGGCTTTTCATTTTTGGTCTCCTATTAAAATACAAATTTTAAAAGGAAAGAATTGTTATCTGCTTTGTTTCCTTATGCCATGTTCTAAAGCACTGTCTGATGCACAGAAGTGCACATGCTTTGGTTGAATGAATGAACTTGACTGGGTATCTGAATTTTAGTCACCCTTGATTGGCAGTCATTGTGAAACATTGAATTGTTTATCGTGTCCAGGTATTATGCTGTTTCTTGCCTCCAAGCTTTTCATCATGCAGGGTCTTCTGCATGGAATGCCTTTTCTTATCTTTCCTTTTCACCTTTTAAGATTCATATCAGGTGTAGCTCAGGGAAGCCTTCCCTGAAATGTCAGGCTGGCTTAAGTGAACTCTTGAGAGGAGGTATCACCCTGCCTCTGCACTTTACAAGCTTGTAAAGTATTTTTGGGTTTTATCTCACTCGAGAGGTGGGAATGTGTCTTAACTCATTCTGGGGATATCAAAGCCCTGTACATAGGAAGCAGTCAGTGAATGTTTTTAATGCATTAATAGCATGACCAAAGTCACTCAGCTATGAAGCAGTAGAGTTTTGATCTCAAAAAACTGATGGTCTATTTGCTATACCTTGTTTTCTAGGAAAAGGTGGCTGTCCTTAAATTAATAGAAGGATAGTTTTTAGGTAGGAGGTAGTTAATGCATTTTATAGTCCAGGGCAATTTGTTCCTTGTCATTTGTGAAGCTGCTAGCGCTGATGAGAACATGAGTTGTGCTTTTTTTCCTAAGACATTGGCTGAAATAGATGAACAGAGGGTTATTATAGTCAGCAGTTTTTAATGTTGATGAGACGGGGCTCTTTTTGGAAGAACACCCTTGAGACTTTTGTTGCCTCAAAGGGGAAATCCATGCTGGAATTCCAAACTGCTCATGAGACATCCATGTTTTTGCTAGATGCCAGTACTGCCAGTGGTTTTAAGTTAAACTTTTGGTTGTATGCCGTTGGGAAATCCCAGTCTATTTTCAAGATATTGTGAAGATTTTTCTCACAATGACATGGAAATTTGTTGTTAAGGTTGAGTTAAAGATAATTAGTTTGTTAACATAATTTCTGATAGTTGGCACAAAAATTAGGTGAAGTAATTTTGTATTTAAAACAGTTTAATTGTAGATAATGAACCAGACCTTGAACTACCTTTCATGGTAAACATTCTGAATTTAAACTGTCCCCTGAATATTATCATCATTGTTGTAGTCCGTAAACCAATCTTTTTGTAATGTTGTATAGCCTTTAGGACTAACAGAAAAAGAAATAATCTGGCTCTATAAATTTTGAAAAGGCCTCAGCAGTTTTTGGCCGCAGCAGTGGGGTTGAAATGATGATTAGGCTTGGGATTAAGTAATCAAAAACGACTATTCCTAAATTTGTGCCTTGTTTCTTTGAACTTTACTAACCCTGTAAAAGTGTCCAAAATGTTGAAATAAGCCAGAAAGTCAATCTGGTCTTTGTGTGAGAGGATGCTGTTGAATAAAGAAAGACCTTGCTCAATTGGAACAGAAGTGGCTGCTAAGAAATAAGATGCAGCCATTGTTGAGGAGACTCATCAAAGTGTTGGCAGTATAAATATTGACATGCTGAGATACGTCAATATTTACCATGGAATTTGGAAGTTGCCAAGTTCCTGTTTAAGAAATGTGACACTAGCATTGAACACAGTATATCAATAAATAAGGAACATGTCCAATGAACAGCTGCTCAGAGAAAGTAGGATAACATCTGTCTAAACTTTGGAGCACTTAAAGTTGAATTTAAAAAATTTATTGACAGTTCTTTGTTAATTTGTAGGTAGATGCTTGTATAACATAGTATACTAATACAGTTCCATTTGTGGGCTTAACTTACGTGTTTTTAAAAAATGACAGCCTGGTTGCAATTTATAATTTTGTAAATTACTTGTGCAATGATAACTCATCTATAAATTGAATAAAAAACTCTTGCCTTAATCCTGTGTTTAGGAACCAACCTCATTTTACATATTATTCTTAAAAAAATTGGCTCACCTCAAGACTCAGAAATTACTTTTGGGAACCAAAAGTTTATGCTCTGAGAACTTAGCAATAGAGAAAACAAAATAAGTTTCTGAAGTTTAAATGTGATAAGATTTGTTCTGATTATTTGACAGCTATATATCTCGGAAGAAAATGAGTGGATTAAAGAGCAAGTAAAGTTGGTATGTTTGGTTGAATATCACAGATTACCACTTTTAATTCCCATATGAATATCACTGTAATAGAGCATTTGATGCAAAGTAAAGACACATTTGAAGCTTTTTTATCAAGTCATTGGAACCATACAAACAGTCTTACATCTGTTTTGCAGACGTCTAGAAGGTTAAACTGAGCATTGTTTGAATGATATTCCTAAAACAGTCCTAGAAGAGCATGAACCATGAGTATCAGGACTAGTTCTCTCATTGCTTTTCTAGTAACAGAGACTGATGGCTTTTATATAGTAATCTAGTTGTTTAACCACATCACACTCTTAAGTTTATATTGTGAAGAATGAATGCAAAGTATAGTTGAGGTCATATGTTTGGCCAGGAGCTACATTTATTGCTATAAATATTTTATAAACAAATTTTCAAATATGAAAAATAAATTGTATTAGAGGTTCATAAAAGGCTTTTAATGTGTTTTTTTTAGTGTATTAAGGATGGAAGGGAAAGAAACAATTTTAAAATTTAAATTGATTGGAGCCCTCTTTTAGAGCACATTTGCCAATATTTTGAGGTAAGCTGTTGAGTTTTAAGGAGAAACATTAAATTTATTAATGATTTTAAAACTTGAAAAACATTTTTTTTGCATGTAACCAAGACTTGAACCTTTGTTTTGAATAGACATTTTTTTTCTAGAATCATTAGGGCCTTCTGGAAAATATTCACCAGTTGTCTTCTTGAACCACCTGTTACCAGTTATTTATCACGTAGTGATAACAAAGTTGCCCAGTGCTTTCAAATGTCACGTATTTTAGAACTGATGAGAGTGTAAACATATTAAGCTGAAAATGTGAAACTTGCTGTTTGGTGTTAAATATTATGAGTTTAATATAGTGTTTCCCAAAGTTTGGTCCTCATGCCAATGATGGAATACACACATTGCTGATTGACAACTGTTTTGCAGGTACTAGGAGATAATTGAGGTTTAGAGAATTAAATAATTTGCTGAAGTCCACACAACCAAGAAATGACAGTGAGGATTCATACTGAAGTCTGACTGATTCCAAAGCCTGAAACCAAGTAGCTTAAACAGGAAGGAACTTCTTGGCCTCATACCTAAAATATATTTGATTAGATCTAGATTCTGGTGTTGCTGGAACCAGATCTGAGCTGCTGCCCACACCTCAGTTTCACTTTCTGCTCTGTTGGTTTTGTTGTCAGCAGCTTCAGGCTCAGGATTTGTTATGGCATCAAATCCAGTAGAGAAGAATCTATATCCTTAAGTCGTGGAATTAGGCTTCACTGGTCTTATTTGTCCTAACTTGAATCATGTGCTCATCTCTGAGTCAGTCATCACAGCATTACATCCCAGTATTTCAGGTGTCAAGCTTATCAGATAAAGACTATTTACCAAAGTCAACACTGAACTTAATATTTCTTAAATAGGCTCCTAAGTTTTGAAGTATTGAATTATATATTTAAGAATAAATTTCTAATAGGTGACTTTGTCTCTTTTTACAAAGGTACTCTGTAACAATATAATCAGCCTGATGGTCCAATAATACTTAACTATTTTCTTTTTATTCATTTTATTGTAGAAAATTTCAAACATATATAAAGGTAGAACATAATGGATTCCTGTGTACCCATCACCTACCACAATTATCAGCTCGTGAATCTTTTGCTTTTATCTTGGAACATCCTCCCACTACAGTCCAAAATATGTTCAGGGATGTGGTTGAAAATGACTTAGAGTCAAAAATCACAGCATGGGAAATAAATAGTAATTATTCATCCAATTTGGAATGTGCTGTTTATAACTTGCTGTCATTCAAACCATGTGAAATTGCCATTTTTTTGTAGGTTAAACATTGTTAAATACCGGCAGTTTCGCATAGTTCCTAAATTTTTTTGAGCGGCTGAATTAGGTACTGTCACCAGTTAAGGATATGTTATAGGGTTCTTTTTTTCAGGATTAACTCTCATTTGTACCCCAGTCTTATCATTCATCCCCTGTTTGCCATTTGAAATAGGCAGATAAATGGGTACAGTTGTAAGTAAATGGTGGGTTTGTGAGTAAGGGAAAAAGTACAGTGCAAGTCCTGTTTCTTTTCCATACAAATGCTTTTAGTTACATTTCAGTTCTGAGCAGCACATTTTTGAAGTAGAAAAGACTGCATATACACTTAACTGATGGTATTTCATAGGAACACCCTCGGTCTTCTGAAATTAAAATACGAGAGAGGTGTCAAAATTTCATGGCTTAAGAAATCAAAATTACTACATTCTTAATGAAGAAAGACTGTTGTTTAGCTAATGCTATATTTCAGGTATTATCTTATCTCTTCAGTTCTGTTAAGTGTCATTCTCACAGGAAACTCTGCAGTTAGGACTGAAGTGTTCTTGTGAAAGTTTAGAAAGTTTCCAAAATGATAAGTATGCTCTCATCCTTTCTGCCAAGTTTATTTGTAATTAAGAGTGTCCATTTGATGAATAGAAAGGAAGTCCTGGAACTCTGGGTCCAATTTTTAGGGCATTTTGGATCTAGGTGTTAGATTTTATGTGGGAAATTTAGTCAAGCTATTTTACTGTTTTAAAATACTTAGTTCATTGGGTAAAGAAAAAAGAAAGAAGAGGAAGTGAACTTGAATCACTGAAACTAATGATTACTAATGGTATTTGTAAAAGATAAGTAGAGGAAATGAGTAGTAATATGATATTTGGAATGGCTGCAGGTGGCATTCCACAGCCATTAAGGGGTAACTGAGAATGGACTATGACCATGGCAAAGATGCCTTACTTTTTAGACTAATTTTATAGTTCTAATGCTTTATTCCTGAAGCATCAGACTGTTAACCTGACATCTAACTTAAACATGAGCTGTGTTTTACAAGTTTTTGAACAAAATTACATCCATAGTCTTAACTGTATTTTACTCTTACTTTGGGTGACCATCCATCCTAGTTGGCCTGAGGTTGGGAGGTTTCTAGCACCTGGGACTTGGAAAGTTGAAACCAAGAAAATCTCAGGGAAACCTGGACAGCTGGTCACCTTACTTAAATTTCTAAATTAATAGAATAGAGGTAATATTGACATGATTAGAAAAGTATTTAATAATACTATAAATTCTTTACCCTTAAAGTTTAGATAATTGGAACTTGAAAATATTCTTTCAAGAAAGCATTTCTTCTATAGAAAGTTAGCTTGATATTTTTGTTTAATTGCTTTGGAAATTTAAAGGTAAATTGATTTTGATTTTGTGGTCATTTAGAAAAAAAAAAAAGACTTAATTTACCCTTTAGTCAGATAGATAACTCCAACCAGCAAGTTGACATGCTATTAATGAAAATTATAGGAAAGAAATAAATGCTAGGAATCAATTATTAATTTAAAAAAAAGTCTTCGGTGTGGGAATTCTGGTAAGATAGAACATTAATAACCAATGCTTTTTAAAAATACTTAACAAACAGGAAAATCATCATTTTCTTTGCACTTAGTTTTCTGACTTGTGTGATGTTTTTCTTATTAAAAGTAAAGTAAATAGCCCAGTGGTTGTTGCATAAGACTTTCCTTTTTATTTAGCAGTATAATATAAAAGAAGATATCAAGGGTTCTACCCTTGAATTTTTATAATATGATAGAACTTTAAAAAAAATTATCACCATACTTTCAATTTAGAATTTACATTTTTTTCTTTTCTTCCCTTTTTTTTAAAAAATAAGGTTAAACAAAATAATATGATCAGGAATCTAATTACAGACTTAACAGTGTGCTGTGTGCTAATCTTTATTCTGAATTCACTTTAGGTATCAGCCTACTTTTCTGAACAAGGGGGCACTTAAGTTAATTGCTTCATTAGAAACATGCATTTAGTCCTTTCTGATCTGTAAGTACAACTCCTTGGCATAGTTGCAGAAGTTTGAACACCTGCAGCCAAGCAGCTTGAAAAGACCCCGTAACTTAGCTATAAAGGAAAATAAAAGAAGCTCAAGTTCAAAATGGTGTTATCAATGATATAGTGTTGTCACTAACTTGAGCTGACCTAAGAGAGTTGGCTTCTGCACTGCTCCTTATCAGCATCCAAAAGGGCATACAAAATTCTTTGTAAACTAATTTAAAAAGCGTCTTGTTTATTCAGAGGCAACTGTGAATGGTATTTGTTCAGAGTGTAGATCACATCAACTGCATACCAGCCAACAACTTATTTCTCTTCTAAGAAGGAAGCCAAGTATCAAAGGCACAAAGTACTAAAGATAAGCTTCTCAATTCTCAACTGTTCTGAGCTCTCAATAAAGCTACTGATGTACAAATTGGGGTGGGACTCAACTGTTTACATCTGCAGGCTTGTCTTAGCTCCTGGGCTCTGGCTGGGAGAGGTGCTGATACTAGTGCGACCTTTAGTGCCCTTAGAAAATAAAACACGCTTTCTTATGGCCCTAATCGATCAGTCCCTCTCAAGAGGATTCCACCCCTTTCTTCAAGTATTCTTGGGGCAGAAAAATTATGGCTGACTATTCCCATTTACAGGGCTGCTGAAAGCAAAGAGATCATTGGTTTGCTCTTAGGATTCTTGAAAGACCTGGCAAGTCATCCTTTTTCCTATTTTTGTGGTTGGTTCTTAGATATTTTGTCCTTGGTATTTAATGAGGGGGTGACTTCAGTAAGTAGAAGAATGAATTTCATTCAAAAGTCATTCAAATAATATCAGGAAATTAAAACTCAGTTGATACAGAGAAAACATCTGAGGCTACTGAGGCACAAAGTATTTATAGGAGTACCTGAGTGGTCACATTTGGGCTATAAATGTTAAGTGCTTAAACATGACTCACAGCATCCAAAGTTTGAAATCTGAGTTTAGTAAAATAATGGAATCTTTAAAATAATACAATTTAATTTTAGCTTTAAAATAATACAATTTAATTTTAGACCAACCTAGAGTTGGTCAGAAAACTGGAAAATATTTGAAACACAAATAATTCAAAGATGTTATTAAAACTAATCTGATCCCTAAATGTCTTTTTAACATTACTGAGATTAAAGCCCTTTATGTCATTGTGAAAGTAGAATGAAGCATCTGGAATACTGAATTTTAAACTACTTTGTATAATTAGCAGTTTGTCACTCATTTCAAATATGGTGAAAAATAGCAGTGAAACCAATTGCTGTTTTAGAGCAATTCTAAGTGCTGAGATTTCCTTTCGCAAAATTACATTAATTGCTAACAATAGCCATGCTTCTTGAGGCACATTTAAGAAGAAATAACCTGTGCAAGTGTATCTGTGTGTTTGTATATAAATTCTAGAGAGGCAAAAAGTGGCCTTCATAAGTAGTTTCTATTACCCTTCCCACTCCAAAGTTGTGGTTTTGGGGCCTATTAGAATTATGTAAGTCTCTATGTGTCTTTTTCAATGATTGGCATAGAAAAATAGTAATACCCATTTTCCAGCAATTTTCAAATTTAAGGATTATAGAGCATGTGGGTAATTAACTGCATGTTAGGTGTTTTGACTAATTCATTTAAAAGAAAATATTCACAAATGGATAACGCATTTCAGAAGTAAGCATACTGAGGCAAGAAAGACCTCAATGTAGGAAAATTTTTGGCTAAATGAAATATTTAAAAATATATTTTTTCAATGGTTATGATGTAGTCAAACCTACAAATTTACATATTTTTAACACATAAACATGCTTAATTGATGTGGCTACAAGTATGGTTATTTTAAAACTTGGTCTTTTACTGGGAAGATAATAAACAGTCTTCTGAATACACTTTAGGTAGAAGTTAGAATTATTCTTAATTTGCCAATTTGGAAGTATCTTACACTATTAATTTTAGATATTTTCTTTTATTCTGGAAATCGCCCTGCTTCCTTGTGCTTTTTACTGTAAGATAGAATAGCTCTAGCATTCTATAATTAAGCATCCCTCCCACTCCCAGAAGATAGAGATCTGTAGTAAGTTAGTTTTGTTTTGTGAGGAGCTGACAAAGTGAGTTGTTTTTATTTTCATATTCAATTGTGTGAAGAGCTGACAAAGTGAGTTTTTCATATTCAGTTTTTATTTTCATATTCAATTGTTGAGAAAAATAATGTGCTTTATGAAAATGTAATAGTTTTAAATTGAGAAAGCAAATTAAAACTGATTTAAAAATTTGCTTTTGTTAAAACTTAGTAATCAGTTGTCAGTGAAGTGCCAATTAATAATTTGCTTTTGGATTTTTATAGCATATTATATATGCTGGTCATAAAAATTGAAGCAATTTTATACTCTTCTCCCGAATAAAAGATTGAAGAATTTTCTTTAGCTTTTTCAGGATTATCTAGGAAGAGATTCATGCTTTGTGATTAAAGAATAATTCTCTCTAGTTTTTCATCTTTGGAAGTTTGTGCTTTGTTCCTGGTTTTGACTTTTTGTAATGTTTTTTTCTTTGCATGTTTGTAATTTTTAGGGTATTTTGTTATGCATGTTAGCTTCTACAGCTTAAGCATCTCTTAATGAAGTGCACGTGGTCAGGGGATATTCCAGTATTAGAAAAAATATAGTTATTTGCTTTGAACCAAATATGTGTCGTACCACAGTTTGATAAGTTTGAGGTCAATCTGGGCAAGATTCTAGAGTAAATTACCAGAAGAATGGCTTTTGAATTCATAGAAAAAGAACCTCTAATCATTAGAAATGAAAGTGGGATCAGTAAGAAAAGCCTTTACTCTTCATATTGTTGGATATAGTAATTTTTTTCAACATTCAACTAGGGCAACTCATTTGCCATTTACGGGCCTCTGTTTTTCTTATCTGTAAAAATTATAAATCAGTTGAATAGAACTATGATTTACTGAGATTTGTGGTTGGCTAACTGTTACATGGTTTTTTTGTTTTACTTATTTCCTTGGTGCTTTGTGTAGCTGAGAGACCAATATACAAAATATCACTATACGATAGTCACGGTTTCTTACAAAAATATTAATTTTATTTTTTTATAACAGGTGACCAGAAATGGAGAGAAAAGTAAGCAGAATCTGTCTTGCTTCTGAACCTGATGTAATTCATTTTCTACAAGTGGCTTGGGAGAAAACATTAGGATCTGGTTTTGTTATTGCACTTACTGATGGTCAGTCAGCATGGACCGGGACAGGTAATATTCAAAGCAAATTTTTTAAAAGTAAAATTTCGGTAATATGCTGTTCTTCAGTCCCCAGTGACACTTCAGATTGAGGTGTTTCTTTAGTAGATTCTGGGTAAAATTAACATTGCTGTACTTGTTATTGCTGTCTAATTTACATGTAGATTTATAATATTTAATGCCAGTTTCTATAATTAATAGAAGGATAGAGAAATAAGCATGTGCCCTAGAAAATTCTGGTCACTAGTTGAGTCTTGAAACTTGGGGTTGGTCAGGGTTTTTAAATGATCTCTTTTTACAAAACATAAATAGTACTTTATACACGTATTTTTTTTTTTCAGGACCCCAGGGAAATATTGGGAGGCATAGGGAGGTGGGTTGGCTGGGCCAAGGGATTTGTTAGCTTGGTGGAGTGGGGTGGTGGTGATTTTCTTTTTATTTTAGACACTTACATTGTTTGAATTATTTTCTAGTGAACATGTATTATGTTTGTAACAAAAACAAAATAGTGTTAGAGATTTTGTAAACCAAGGTTCAAACCCACATGTGGGATGTTGGCTATTATTTCATGAAATAAACTTTAAATTTTTTGTGTCTTTGGCAGTGATCTTTTAAAAAGTCTAATGGCCCTGAAATTATTTATGGAACATGGCAGTTATAAAGTGAAAATATATAGAATTATGTTTTGCTGATATAGTGAAGTTTTCATAATCTTCTAAAGTATATTTTGAAAGATTTAAAAAACTATTTCTATAGTTATGCAACAGTCCTTTCTATAGTTATGTTGTAAATAATTTTTAGGTAAAATAATTTTGTCATGTTAATTTACATATCATTTATATATTAATTTTGAAATATTTCCCTAAAACTTGTTACTGTAATTATTATATCTTTTAAAATTACATGGTGAAATTTTGTTTCTTTCTTGGATGTTACAAATTCTGTTACACAGTATGGTCAAACTGAGTTTATAATTGCAGGGTTTTTTAAAAAAAACTCTTCTTTTATGACAGAGGGTAAGGAATGCTGATGTAAGTATTAATAAAATAAAGAAATTTCAAGGATAATGTTTGCAGTATGTATTATGGGATCTATTTAAGCTGTAAACTTCTATGTTAAGAGAAACCAGTTGTTGCTTGGTTGTTGCCATGTAGAAGTGGAAGAAAAATTTTCAGTTTAGCTCTCTGTATGCTAGGGTACCCAAGTGGCGGTAGCTCTGTTTTGGGAAGGGGGTGCACAGGGCTGAAGATAATGGCAGAAGGTTAATGCCAGTTGTCTGGAAAGAAGAGCAGTTCCAACCATACAGCCCAGGAGGCAGGTCCTAGGTGAAGTGGTTGCTTGTATGTAAGGAATACTGTATTTATAACTTAGATGTTCCCAGCTGACAAATGGCTTATTGTGTATAATTAGTTCTGATTAGACAGATGACCTTGAGATGCTTTAAGAGCCTTAATTATCAAAAGAAAATACTAAATTCTAATTTAGTTAGTAAACCTCGTTCACGAAAGCAAAGAACAATATTATGTTGTTCGAATTTTTTTTTTTTTTATCGTTAAGGATTGGGAATAAAAGAATACACTGATGAACTCTTAAATCTTGATTTAACCAGAAATTTAAGCTGAGTTTACAGTTATGGAACAATTTGTATATGTCATAAAAAATGTGCTGACAGTTGTTCTTAATATTATCAATATTGTTTCACTAGATTCATTAGGAGCAAGGAATGCATCTGATTTTTCTGTCATTCATTCTTTATAAGTATCTAGACCAGTGCCTGGGACCTACATGTTCAATAGATATTCTTTGGAAGGATGCCTCAAATGTATAAAACTTCCTAGGAAAAAAGAAAGTGAACCATTTTTTTTAGAATTAGCATTTTTTAGAGAAAACTCCAGTTTCATATTTATTTATTATTGGCATTGATCAGAAATATAGTATGCTTTGCCATTTGTTTTTTAGCTAATGAATAGTGAGAGAAAAATGTGTTAGAAAACTTCCATATCCTTTCTGTTGTTAACATTTTGGCTTGCTTACTAACCAGGCTTTCAAACAGAAAATTTTATAGTGCACCATATATAGTTGTTTTATTTTCAAAGACACTAAAGTTTTGAATCTCATAAATGTTTTATATATCTGTCATTATTCATTTCTATTTTCTTGTATACATTTCAGGGACAAAATATCAAACCAAATAATATAATTGTTTCCATGGTTAGTTGAGGTTTATTACATGAATATGATTTGGTTTGGCACTTTATAGAGAAAATAACATGATTAAGAACATTGAAACAATTACATAATTGAAACATGAAAATGGATTTCCTTCCTATACCTCATCCTGTTTTTTTTTGTACAGCTTTTTGATTGCTGCAACCTTCAATTTGGATAATTTTTTTCTCTTTTCATTTGAGTGAAATTAAAAGGATGTGGGGTTCCTTTTAATCTCCCACACACTAAATTCACTGATTTCTTTTCCATTAGTAATGTTTTATCTAATGAATGTTTTGAGGTCTAATTATCATGTGGTCTATCATCACTTCAACATAGAGGGTTGTATCGCAAAGTTAAGTCACAAAATAGGTTAATGATTGATGATTATTATGTGACCTTTATAACTCTTATCAGTCAGCAGTAAGAAACTTAAATCACCCATCTCTGGAGTAGTTCACTGAGAAGTAAACTTTATTAATACATTTATTATCAAGTAATTATATTCATTTATATTTGTTCTAAACATTGATATTTGGTGACCTATATGGAGATTATGTGACAGAGTTCAGGGGAAGAAGGATTTTTAATAAATGCATTAAAGTAGTTCCATGATGTGATACCAACAAGCTCTCTAATGTGATGATAAGGCTGTCTTCAAAGCACCAACACAAACTTAGGCTATGCACAGTCTTTGGTTCATTATACATAAGGAGCCAAAAGAAAAAAAATCTTCATTTCCTTACTTACATCTTTATCTACCCACAAATATTGTTAAAATGATGCTTTCTTGGATCCTATATGTCTGAGAACAATTCCTTGGTTTTTGGTCATGTTGGCCTGCTCACTTTTTATGCTATTATTATGTGGTTCAGCTGTATCCTTGCTGAATTTTATTATTTCCATGGCTTTTATTTCTGGTCACCAAAGTTTTTGGAGCAGTGAATGCTTACAGCTGTGCTTCTTCCAGATGTTCTTAGCACAAAATTCAAAACTGGTGACCACGTTGTTTTTCCAGGCCTGAAGTTCTAAATAGGCAGTCAAAATTTCATATTTACTATTAATGGAAATATTCAAGTAAATTTTATTCTTAATTTTTTCTCACAGTTTTTAAAGGGGAGTATAAATAGAAAATTTTCTTTCATATGTGTTTTTCTCTCAAAAATGAAATATTCCATAATAATAGAACAGCATTCACAGATGGTGTAACATAAGAGAATATCTAAGATGTCAGCACTTGAATTAGGGTACACAAGGCTGGAATTTCTGTTTGTTAAACTTTTGTATACTTGGTGCCTAGAATAGTACCTGGCACATAGTAGATGCTGAGTAAGCATTGTTTTAAATAAGTGAATCAAACCATTAAATGCTATGAAATATTTTCAGATACATATCTTTTCAGTTTAATGAAATTTAGAATGCTTTTCACTGGATGTTTTATCAGTAGGCATACTTTATTTCTTGTGTGTGTGTTTTTTTTTAAGATTTTATTTATTTATTAGGGAGAGATAGGGAGAGAGAGCATGAGCAGCGGGGAGAGGGAGAAGCAGGCTCCCCCCTGAGCAGGGAGCCTGACTCAGGGCCGGTTCCCAGGACCCCAGGATCATGACCTGAGCCAAAGGCAGACGCTTAACCGACTGTGCCAACCCAGGCGTCCTCTTTTGTATTTTCTGTAGTTGCATTAAAGGTGGTTTCTGCAGATTTATTTCCTATTTCTCTATGAAATATTTTCTCTTCTTTGGTATTTATAACTCTTCAGAATTACCCAACACAAAATATGAAATTGTTCCTTAACTAGGAAGCATTAGACTTCTTATTTTTGTTTTTCTTTTTTTTTTTTTTTTTTCAGAAGAGCTAGTAAGGTAACTGAAAGGTCAATAGATTTGATAAATAGATTTGATAGTGGTGATCATCTTAAATATGCATCTGCTTCAGAGAGATACAAAATATATGAAAGAATTTTAGAAGCTGTAAAATCACATAAAAAATATAAAAGTTTTTATTCTTACCTCTTTTTGTCATCTGTGTTGAGATTCATATTTCGCTATCAGAAATGACCAAAAATAGATAATGAAAAACATATGGATATGTTTCAAAATTCTCTTCCTCTTTGCCTGTCATGGGGCTTCCAGACATACTTGATAGGACACAGACCAAAGGTATGAAAATCTGTGTTATATTTTAGGGATTCTTTAGTCAAGCTTTTATTGATTTCTGCAGTATGTCCTACTAGTGTGTTTTTTTAATTCCGTGAAAGGAAATAGTTTTTCCAGTGTCCCATATCTGCCTCACTACAAAACCAAACAACCAAGAAGACCATAAGTATGAATCCGTTTGACCACTTAATCTACTCCATGGCCATAGACCATTATTTGATCTGAGCATCAGTTTTATCATTTGAAACATCTTTCAGTATTATAAGGAATAAAATAGATAAATGTAACATTTAAATATAAAAGTATAGAACCACATGAGTCTTTCATCATTGTACTAGTGGGAATTGACACAGGAAACCACCCAACCACATGCACACATTCCAAACAAATGTTAGATTAAATCTTATAATTTTAAAAGCAAACAGATACATTGCAGCTTTTGGATGTAAGAAAGGGAACCCTCCAGGTGCCATCTATGAAGAAGTATCTGAAAACCAAAGTGGTTAATAGGAACTAAAGTTTAACTTTAGGTTCATGGAATATCTGAATTAGATATATGTCTTAATGACTGTGGTTGTAGTACCTAAGAGGGGTGGAATGTTGAGACGGCAGGCCTCTTAAGGACCTGGAACTGAGCTCTCAATGTAAAGAAAGGAAACTGAAAGCTATCTTGTTAATGAAATCATCATAAAAAAGCAAAACAAAACAAAAACAAAAGACTACTCTCTGGTTTGAAGATGCAGCGTAGAATCAAACTAGTCACTAAGAGCTATGAGTGGATAAAAGTCCAAACAAAAATCAGAACCCTGAGTCTCTGTTATGTAGAGATGAGGGATGGGGGATTTAAGATTGAACTCTTTGCTTCAAGAGTAAAAACCAAGTTAAGAAATTAACCTTCAAAACTGGTGCAGAGCTGTTGAAACCTGTAGAGACTCCAAGAAAGGTAAACTAGCAATCTTGATTCAAGGCCAGCGCTATTGCCCAGAGCAGATGATACTCTGGCTAGGGGAGAGCCTTGTTCAAACATTGCAAAGCATGAAAGGGAAAAAAACAGAATGAGAATGTGTCAGCAGTAGAAATGGAATTAATACTCTAGGGACCATGCATAAAGACTGTCCTGAAAGAGATCTTAAATATGTTTAAAGCCTTCAAATATTTAAAGGAAGGATGTGGCAAGAACAGGATATTATGAAAAAGAAAGAGAATATCAGTCTAGAATTGAGAATATAATTGTTGAAGTAAAAATCTCTGTAGATGAGTAAAGCATCAGCTTTCAGTATACCTAGATGGGAGAACTGGAAGCCGGATCTGTGATATAATGTGTGTCAAACAGGTGACACTCCAATAAATATTAATTCCTTTCTCTTTCGTTCCTCATCACCTACCTTCATCCACCTTCTTTATTTTTTGGCATATAATGAGATGAGAAGAATGAACTCCATTTTTACTTTAATTCAACTCAGCCCATGTGAGTGAGAAATAATCTATTGACTATTTAATCTCTTCAGTAATTGAGGCAAGGAAGAAAGATGTTATAAAATGCTGAACTTATTAATCATTAAGAAATAATTTATTGGCTTTGACCTAGGAGCAGGTATATAAGATGGTAGTTTTTCTAGTAATTTACAATGCATGTATTTCATCTGAGGACAGAGAAAAAAAAATGCAAGGAGTCTAATGTTTTTCAAATGAGATTTGAGACTAATGTGTTTCTCAAAAATTTCTAGTTCAAAGGTATAATTTGACTTAAAAATGTGTGGTATTGGGATTGGTTTTATCTTTTGTTTGAAGTATCTGTTATATAAGTGATAAATTAGTAGCAATAGGTAAATAAATATGTATTCGTGTTTAGAAATTTATTTTTCATGTCGAAACTTTTTATTTATGTTTCCCATAGTTTCTGAGTCAGAGATTTCCCAAGAAGCTGATGACATGGCATTGGAAAAAGAGAAATATGTTGATGAACTGAGAAAAGCATTGGTATTAGGAGGAGGACCAGCTGATGCATACAAATTTGATTTTTCTAGAGAGTCTTGTCATTTCTCCTTTGAGAAAAACCTGAAAGATGTTTCAGTAAGTAAAACTTTCCATTAATATTATAAGTGGTAAAATGTCAGAGCACTTATTGAGGAATTATCTAAGTAACTAGCTTATTATTCCCAGAATACCTGGGAAATAGAAGTGTGAAATGTACTTGGTTTTCAAGTTGGAAGAATGCTTCATTCAACGTTGTTACTCAAGTGCTTCATACTTATGAATTGTGAAAAATAATTATTAGAAAATGTATTGAGTTTTAATGCTTTAAAAATAAGTATTATAGAGACAATTACATGAATAAGCAGTTCTACCAAGTGGGGTCAGAAATTTTAGACCGTTGAGACAGGATTTATTATAATAAGTTTTGGGAAATACTGATTTTAAGAAAGAAGATAATTTATTTACCATTGAATATTTAATAATTATAACTTATTCTCTACTAGTGTATCGAAATTACAAAATGAGATAACTAAGTGTAAGACATATCATTAGGCATTAAAGTATTTTATTTATATGTCAAACTTAGAAATACTAAAATAGAAATAACATTCAACCCAGGCTTTTGAAGGCTTGCATGCTTTATAGACAAGGATATCTGCTACTTGTCCTGTTTAGTTCCTGTACCAGTTCAGATCAAGGTGGGCGGCTTATGTATCAAAAATGTTTATCAAAATGTACTGCTTGTATATTTTGCCCAAGTTTATGGGATAATTAGAGGTTGAATTATTCACTTTTGCCAGTGGTTTATATTCTGATATGAGGTCTTTAGTAGAAGAAAGGGAGGGAAATCTTTAGCACCCTAAGGTTAGAGACAGTATTGACAATTTGTGCTGGAACTAAATTGAGTTTAAAAAAATTCCTTGAAAATGACTCTTTAATTCAGAATGATTAAAGGGATTTCACCAATTACAGAAACATGTAAAGTAACAGATGGAATCATTATTTTGAAATGTATGTTAACCTATAGAGAATAATACAGAGAGACTGGCTTCAGTAATTATTTCTGTTTAGAAGATACATACTTTTTCTACTTACCTGCCAATTTATGTAACTTTCAATATGCTGAGGTCCTTAAAATGATAGTTTAGAATGGGTTAAGAAAGATTTGAACTGGCTGCTGAAATTTGGTTATTTATCACAAAGCATTCTTTCCTATGGCCGAAGCACAATCAGATGATGTTACGTACTCTTAAGACTGCTGAGTGTTTCTTCTAATGTTTTGAAGCAGATCATTGTCAGATTGGGAGTTCTGCCATTTCCCGTTCAACGAGTATTTGTATGTAATGACTAACATTAGGTGGTTTGCTGCATCGGGGTTGGATGGAGTACTTACCATGCTTGGCAGTACATCTGATTTTGCTGCTTTTGTGAGGAACGAACTTCCAAGTATTCATAACCTACGTCTTTTACAGTTGGCTTGGCATGAATCAGCATTAAAAACTGTGACAATTATCCTGAAAGATACTTGCTTACCACCCTGAACATAATCAACTTTATTGAGTCAGAACCACCAACCACCAACCACGAACCACGAACCACGAACCACTCCCTACCTATTAACAGGTTTTCTCAAGAAGTGGAAATAGAATAAGAGATTCCAGTAATACAGAAGTGCATTGGTTCCTTAAAGGATATGTCTTAAAGCACTACACTGCAGTTTAGATAGCTGCCTCCTTATTTATTGTCTATTAAATTTGCTTATGAGAGAAAGAAATGCTATTCTCAGGACAGTTGGACAAGTTTATTTGTGACTTGACTTACTTGAGGGATATTTTTGGATATTTGAATGAAATAAAAGTTCTGCTTTGCGGTGCTGTAGTCTGCCTTATGGATGCAAATGAAAATCACAAGTTCATTTAGCCAAACTGCCATGGGGATCTTCTAGTGCTTCAGGATGTGCTTCTGCAAATTGAATTTCAGAGTGACAATATCTTGTAAATTCGTCTGCTGGCAAAAATATGCAGACAATTAGAAACATGGCAGAATACTTTTTAAGGCTTATAATGCTTTGGGTGACCTAAAAATTTAAAAGGAATTTGTAATCCTTTCCTTGATGACACAGACATCTGATTGTTGCAAAAATGACCTCTTATACTTAGAAAAAAAGAAAAGAATGAATGTAGATTCAATTCAGAAAGTTGTAGTGAATTCTGTTGTTTGTTGACATAAGGTTACTCTCCCATGGCAAAGAATATTCTATGAGTCCTAAGTACATTTACTACCAGATTCATACTCTCAGAATCATGGTTTTAGGCATTTGTTGCCATCAGTTCAAGAAGTTTTATGTTTTTAATTCTGCGTTGGAGATCACTGCATAATTTGAACACTTTGAGTACTCAAGTCATATAAGACTTGGAATTTATATAAAATGTTCTTTTTTAAAAAATTTTTTTTAAGAGGCATCTGGCTGGCTGAGCATGTGAGTCTTGATTTCGGGTTGTGAGTTCAAGCCCCATGTTGGGCGTAGAGCTTACTTAAAAAAAAAAACACCTTTTTAAAAGGAAGTAACTACTCATTTTTGTACTTAAAAAGACCTGAATTGTTGGGAATATCATCTTGTGTTTTATTAGAGTGAAAGAATTGTCAATCCAAAGCAATGAAATATTTAAAATGTATAATGTATATGTTGCACATTTTTTGGAAGGAGCATGTGCATAATTTTCATGAGATTGTTTTTGAGCTCATAACACCCAAAATTTCATTTATGCTCTAATTAGTTTTTCTTTATAGATAACATAGGTTTTTTTAATTTTAGCTTAATTCCCATTGGAATAAGTGTTGAATGACCAGCAAGACATTAACTCTTTTTCTCCATATGGGACAAACCTCTGGGACCCTTCCTGCCCCATCACCAGTGTTCTTCAGTTGGCAGTAGATTATTCTAGATGAAAACACACTCTGGTGCAAGCATTTAGAACTCATTATGTCTTTACTGTAAGTAGTAGCCCCATTCAAGAGATTATTCATATACTTTGTGTCATGGCTTTTTCTCTGCCATTCACAATTCATACTGATTTTGCAGTATATTTTTTGTCATGCAAACAATACATCTTAATAATGTTTTCCTTTTTTGCTTTTATAAGTTGATCTGTTTCTTCAGAAAAAATTATTTATGAGTTACAAAAAAAAGAACACCTAATAATTTTTGGTAAGAATAACCTTGGGCTCATAATTTGCTTGCTCATACCTCTGTTTTCTCATCGCTCAGGTTTTAAAGTGATTTCTTGGGTTCATTCCAGGTCATCTAACATACTAGTCTTATATTTCTAAAAATAGCCCTAATGAAGGAAAGCCATGAATTTTGAAGAACAAATAAACATGATACACACACACACGAGAATTGGCTACAGGTTTCTGTTAGAATTAAAGTCTATTTTCATTTCCTTTTCCTGAGAAACTGGGATACAGTTTAGGCTGAATATTTGACAACTTAAGTACTGTGGAGGCTTATTTTTCTCTGATTTAAAAATCCAAATAAGCAGTCCTGGGTTAATATAATGGCTTTATGATGTTGGAGGTCCAGGCTTCTCTAATAATGTTGCTTTGCCATTTTTAAAAGGCAGTTTTTAATCTCATGGTCCAAGAAGGCTGCTAGCTTCAGTAGGCAACAGGACTGAGTTAAGCAGAGAATAAAGAGCCTGTCCATTTTCTTTAAGGCCATCACCTAAAGTTGCATACATTGCTTTTGCTTACATCCCATTGTCTAGAACTAAGTCACAAAGCTTCACCTAGCTGCAAGGGAATCTTTAGCTGTGTCCTATGCCCAGAAATTTCCATTACTGTGTAAAGAGGGGAAGGAGGGATACTGTAGGACAACTAGCAATCTCTGCATGTTAACGTTTAAGAGAGATTGAAACGTCATTTCGAAGGGTTTACTTTTATTGTTATGGAGGTATTTCTGTAGTATTTTCCATACAAATAATTGTTTCAGTTGTATTTTAGTTACAAAAATGTTGCAAATATAGTGAGGAACAGGCTAGTTTGTATCTTGCTATATTTTGTAACTTATTAAGTAAAAAAAGTGTATTCAAAGTTCAACTTCCCTACAGTAATTGAATTTTCATTCTCAGATGTATAAAAATGAGGTAAAATAAGTTAGCCAAAAGCAGCCAAAGTTGTTTGTAAAAACACTAGTCCAGAATCCTTTATTATTACCATGTGTCCCTGTGTTTTGGGGACTTTGAATTCAAATGGGTATTTCCAGATGAAATATCAGAATTTGAGCATTTATTATGATACTCTGCAAAAGACTTTGTCAAAAATAGTAATGCCTTTCAGATTTGTGGGAGTATGGTTTGCAAATGTGTTGTTTGAAAGCCTGAAAAAAAATAGTATTCTTTATGTCTGTGATAGAAATATTTGTATACATCTGCCATTTTTATATTAAACACTTTATAATTTCCTGACCTCTTTGAAATGTGGGAACTAAATCAGTAATGTAAGTGGTACAGAAATCCTACTCAAAGTATATGCTCTCTAGTTAAGCCATAGGAAAGACATTGGAATTTGTACTTTAAGAAAATTATTAATTTTTAGCTATACTATTTAATCTTTGAGAATTTTTGCTTTTTCTTCATATTGCTCAGCTTTGATTTAAAATGTTTTCTTCTTTTAAAAGAACATCTCAAAGTGATTATATTTTAGTTTTTTAGTTAACCCAGGATGGTGCGGAAAAGAAACAGCTTAAAGACAGAAGTAGAAAATAACATGTAAAAACCATGCTCTAGAAGGACTTTTGAGTGTTAATAATACTAGTTTTTGCTTCTTACCTTTCGGTTAATCTCCTTTGACATGTACTTTCACTTCACCCTGTGGACTTGGCATTGTCACTATTTACACGTGAGGAAACAGATGCTGAAGGCCTAAGCAAGTTCTTAAGGAAAGCAGAGGTATTAAATTAGGATAGAATCTAGGCCTCTGTCTTAAAAATCGAAAACAAAATTTTTTTTTAATTTGTTGAGGTGTAATGTGTAATGTACATATGATAAAATGTACCCTGTGTTAAATACACAGTTTTCATCACTCCAGACAGTTCCTTCATGCCTTTTTTCAGTCAGTCCCCGACAACCCCCTTTGCCCCCCAACCCTGCCCACCCTTTCGGCCCCAGGCAACCACTGAACTGTTCTCTGTCCCTATAGATTAGCTTTGCCTGTTTTAGAATTCCATATAAATGGACTATACAGTGTGTATTCTCGCATGTAACTTCACATAATATAACATTTTTGAGCTTCATCATAATGTGTTGTGTATCAGCAGTTCATTTCTTTTGATTGCTGAGTAGTGTTCCATTGTGCAGATATACCACATTCACTTCTTGATGGATATGTGGGTAGTTGCCAGTTGTGGGCTCCTATGAGTAAAGCAGCTATTATTTATCTCTGCGCCAACCCCAAACTGTTTTTGAATACTTAGATTTATAATAAATACTGAAATCAGGTAGTACAAGTCCTTCAACTTTGTTCTTTTTCAGAGTTGTTTTGGATTTTTTGTATACTTCAAATTTTCTTGTGAGATTTAGAATCAATTCGCAAATTTCTACCATTAAGTTTTTTGAGATCTTGATCGGGAATGCTTTGAATCTACAGACTTGACATCTTAATATTGAGTCTTCTGTCTTGTAAACAAGATCTCTCTCTCCATTTATTTAGGTCAGTGGTCTCAAGTGGGGAAGATTTTGCTCTACCAGGGACATTTGGCAAGGAGACATTTTTGATTGTCACAGTTAGCAGCTGCTATTGGCATCCTTAGAGATGCCGCTAAACATCCTACAGTGCACAGGAACAGGCTTTTTACAACAAAGAAGTATCTGGCCCAGAACCTCATTAGTGCCAAAGTTGAGAAATACTGATTTAATATTCCTTAATCACTCAGTTGCTGTTTGAAGTTTTCAAAGTGTAGATTTTGTAAATATTTTACCAGTTTACCATTCTGAAATAGATTGATTTGAGACCTTCCTTTCTACCAATATAGTCATTTTAGGATCTTTTCTTTCAAGTGCTGCTTTAACTGCATTTCACAAATTTTGGTATGTCATTTTTTTTAATTTAGTTTATAATAAAGTACTTTCTAATTTACCTTTTAATTTTGTTTTTCACTTATGAATTATTTGGAAGCTGGTAATTTAGTTCTGATTTTTTTTTTTATATTCCAGATACTTTTCTGTTACTGGTTTTCAATTTAGTTCCATTGTTGTTATAAAATATTATATGACTTGAAACCTTTTAAGTTTATTTGGGTTCATAGTAAGGCCCTGAATATGGTTTCTCTTGTTCATTGGTCTGAGTGTACTTGAAAGAAAGATTCTGCTGTTGTTAGGTGGATTGTTTTTTAAATGTCAGATCAAGTTGGTTAATCTTGTTTAAGTTTTCTGTATTCTAGCTTCTTTTTCTTTTAGATTTTATTTATTTATTTTAGAAAGAGAGTGCAGGAGAGTGTGGAGAGGATCAAAGGGGGAGGGAGATGGAGGGGGAGAGAATCTCAAGCAGGCTTTGCACTGAGCATGGAGCCAGACTTGGGGCTAGATCTCACAACCCTGAGATCATGACCTAAGCCAAAACCAAGAGTTGGATGCTTAACCAACTAAGCCACCCAGGCACGCCGACTTACTTTCTGTTTACCTGTTCTATTAATGACTGAGAATGTGTTCAAATCTACAACTGTAATTATGGATTTGTTTACTTCTCCTTGAAGTACTATCAAGTCTCCCTTTATGTATTTTTAATTTTTGTTATAAGATGCAAAGCATTGAGGTTTGTCATGTCCTCTTCGTGATTTGACCCCTTATCGCTTGAAGTGACCTTCAAACTCTTAATATTTTTTGATCTAAAATCTACTTTATATATTAGTAATCCTACTTTTTTAATTTTTTGATAGGAGTTAGCATGGTCTTTTTCCATCCTTCTGCTTTTGACTATTTTTGTCTGTATTTAAATTGGGTTTCTTTTAAGAGACATACAGTTGGATTTTGCTTTTTAAAATTCATCTTGTCCAATCTCTGTCTTTGATTGGCTTATATAACTCATTTTTATGCTATTTTAGTGCATGCTCTAGGGTTTATAGGATACATCTTTACCTTATCACAGTCTACCTCGAAGTGATACTACTTCACAGATAGTTTAAGAATCTTACAACAACAGGGCGCCTGGGTGGCTCAGTTGGTTAAGTGATTGCCTTCGGCTCAGGTCATGATCCTGGAGTCCCAGGATCGAGTCCCGCATCAGGCTCCCTGCTCAGCAGGGAATCTGCTTCTCCCTCTGACCCTCCCCCCTCTCATGTGCTCTCTGTCTCTCTCAAATAAATAAATAAAATCTTTAAAAAAAAATTTTACAACAACAAAAAGAATCTTACAACAATACACCTGCAATATACCTCTCCTAGGTGTTATACTACTGTGGTCATTTATTTTACTTACATATGTTATAAACTACGTAACATTTTGTTATTATTTTTATTTTTAGCTTTTAACTTTTAAAGGTTAACTCTAAAAATCGTTTTGAAATGATTTTAGACTCAACAAAAAGTTTCAAAAATAATAAAGTTTCAGTGTACCCTTTACCATGCTTTCCCAATGATATAAATCATAACCATAGTACATTAGTAAAAGCAAGAAATTGACATTGGTATAGTATTATTGACTAAACTACAGACCTTATACAGATTTTACCAGTTCTTACAAGCATTCTGTTTTGTTGTTGTTGTTATTGTGTTTTGTTTTGTTTTGCTTTTGTGTGTTTATGGTTATATGAATTTTATTATATAAATGGATTCATGTAATCACCACCACAACCATAGTACAGAACTGTTCTATTACCACAAAGAAACCCCTTCATTCCCTCATGCTATACCTTTTATAGTCATACCCTCTTTCCAGTGTAACTACCAGGAGCTGTATCATTGTGGTTTTGTCATTTCAAGAATATTGTATTAATGGAATCATACAGTATGTAACTTTTAGAGATTGGCTTCCTTTTCTGTGGAGCATAATGCCCTTGAGATAGATCCGAGTTGTTTGCATGTATCACTAATTCGTTTTTATTTATTGCTTAGTAGTCTGTTGTATGAATGATGGTTTATCCGTTTACAGACTGAAGAACATTTGGGTTGTTTCCACTTTTTGGCTGTTACAAAGCTGCTTTGAACATGTATGTAGAGCCTTCTGTGTGAACGTTAAGTTTTCATTTCTCTAGTGCAAAGGTTGGCCTGTAGATTGGCCATGCATTTTGGTAAATACATAAGTGTTCCCATTTGTTTATATATTGTCTGTAGCTGCTTTTTGTGTTACAATGGGAGAGTTGAATAGTCGCAATAGAGACCTTATGGTGTGTAATGGCTAAATATTTACTTTTGGTCCTTTTAGAAAGAGTTTGCTGACCTCTGCTCTCAGATAAATATTTAGGATTGTGAATGCTGGGTTGTATGGTAGTATATGATTAATTTTATTTAGAAACTGCTAAACTGGGACACCTGGGTGTCCCACGCTCAGTCGGTTAAATGTCTGCCTTCAGCTCAGGTCATGATCTGAGTCCCACATCAGCGGGGAGCCTGCTTCCCCCTCTGCCCGCTGCTCCCCTTCCTTGTGCTTGCGTGTGCTCTCTCTCTGACAAATACATAAATAAAATCTTAAAAAAAAACAACTGCTAAACTTTTCCAAAATGGTTATACCATTTTACATTTCTACCTGAAACATAACGATAAAGTTCCACATTCTCACCAGCTGTTGGTATTGTCAGTATTTTTTATGTTAGCCATTCTAATAGGCATGCTAGATCTTATTGTGTCTTTAATTTGTATTTCCCTCATGGATAAAGATGTTGAATATCTTTTCATGTCCTTATTTGCCATCTGTATATCCCGCTTGGTTAAGTGTCTATTCAAATCTTTCACTCCTTTTCCTTTTTTTTTAAAGATTTCATTTATTTGTCAGAGAGAGAGAGCACAAGCAGGGGGAGTGGCAGGCAGAGGGAGAAGCAGACCCCCCGCTGAGCAGGGAGCCTGATGTGGGACTCGATCCCAGGATCCTGACCTGAGCCAAAGGCAGTCGCTTAACCCACTGAGCCATCCAGGCGTCTCGTTTCACACATTTTTTTAGTTGGATTGTTTTTCTTTGTCAGATACATGACTTGTAAATATCTTCTTAACAGTCTGTTGCCAATCTGTTCATTTTATTCATAGGGTCTTTTGTAGAGCAAAAATTTTTATTTTTGGTGAAGTCCAATTTGTGGACTTTTCCTTTTATGGACTATGCTTTTGGTGTCATGTCTATGAATTCTTCACCTAACTCTGGCCAGAAGATTTTCTCTATTTTTTTTTTTTTAAAAACGTTTCATAGTTTTGTGTTTTACATTTAGGTCTGTGCTCCATTTGAGTTAATTTTTGCATAGGGTGTGAGGTTTAGGTTGAGGGTAATTACCTTGATATGATATGAATGTCCAATTAAACTAACATCATTAGTTGCAAAGACTCCTTTCTTCATTGAATTGCTTTTGCACTTTTTAAAAATTCATTGGCTGTACCTGTGTGGATCTATTTCTGGCCTCTGTATTCTCTCTCATGGATCTCTGTCTATTCCTCCACCAACACCACATTGTCTTAATTACTGTAGCTGCATCTTAAGCCTTTAAATTGAGGGCGTGATTCCTCCAGCTGTATTCTTTTTTTTTTTCCAGTATTGTTTTACCAAGTACATTTTTAAAATCAGCTTTACTCTATTTACAAAAAATCCCAGTTGATTCCTGTAGTCCATGAACACAGTATGTGATATCTTTCATGAGCATTTTTTAGTTATTAATGCACAGATTCTGTACATGTTTTCTCAGATTTATTTCCAGGTGTTTCTTTCTGGAGCTATTAGAAATGGTATTGTTTTTTAATTTGAGTTTCCAGTGGTTCATTACTAGTGTATAAAAGTATAGTTTATTTTTTGTCCTGATCTTATATCCTCCAACCTTGCTAGATTGCCATATTTGTTCTAGGTTTTTTTGGTGTCTGTGTGTGGCTTTTTTTTTGTAGATTCCTTGGGATCCTTTTATGTAGACAGTAATGTTGTGTGCAAATAGGTGCAGTTTTATTTTTTTCCAATCTTTATGCCTTTTATTTCTCCTTGCCATATTTCGCTGGCTAGGACAAGAAATAACTATTTTGAACTGTAGTGGTGAGAACAGAAATCCTTACCTTATTTCCCATTTTAGGGGGAAACCATCAACCTTTCACTGTTAGTTATGATGTCAGTTGTAATTTATTTTGCTTTATGCCTCCCATCAGGTTATGGAAGTATTCTTCTATTTCTAGTTTACTGGTTGGTTTTATTGTGGATAGGTATTGAATTGTCTTAAATGGCTTTTCTGCATCAATTGATGTAGTCAAATGAGTTTTCTTTCTTTTTTTTTCACTTTTCTTTTTTATACTATTAATGTAGGGAATTATGAAGATTGAGCTTTTACCTTGTATTCCTATAATACGTCTCACTTGGTCATAGTATATGTCTGTCGTAGTAGGGAGTGCCCTCTGATTAGTGTAGGGTGCGAATGGATGATAAGTTTCTATTCACAATTTCCATGGCCACAGTATCAAGTTGGAAGAGGAAGGGACTTTACCTTATTAGTTCAGGGTTAAGATGGTGGACTAGACTTCACCTAGAATTTCCTTTCTATAGTACTAGATGAGGATAAGGATGTGGATAAGCATAGCTTGTTCTGGGTTCTTTGTCTGGACCAGAAGGGGCAGGGAAGGGTTCTAGGCAAAAGGCTTTTGTCCTTCATGGCTACCCTTTCTTGCTTCCATTGGCCAGATAGAGGTGGCTTTTCTTTTTGTTTGTGTATTTGCATTCAATGGTGTTTTCTTGTTGCAGGCTCATCTGTTATCCAGACTGGATATATAGAAGGCAACAAAATGAAACCAGTCAGGGAACTCTCTGACAAGTCTTTCCTCACATTCCAAGGTCCCCACTAAATCTTTCTTTTTTCCACCATAGAGAGTCTTTTCATAGTTGCTGTATCTTTTCAGGGTTCTTAGTTATAATTAGTGAGAGTATTGGGATGTAATGAATTATCTCCATCTTGTCTAGAATCAGAATTCTGAGTTATTTTTTAAAGTGATTTAAATGACTTTAAGAAGAAGGTTTTTATGTTTACCTGCAAAGTTTCCTCTTCCAAAGCAATTTATTCCTTTGTGTAGATTTAGATTTCCTTATAACATTTACCTTCCATCAGAAGGACTTTAGTATTTCTTTTTGTGCAGGTCTGATTGTGATCATTCAATCAGATCTGTATTTCACCCTTCTTTGAAAAGATATTTATGGGTATAAAATTCTAAGTTGACATTTTTTTCCTTTCAGTACCTAAGAATGCTTCTGTATTGTCTTCTGGCTAGACAGCTGTCATTTTTATCATTGTTCCTACCTAAGCAATGTGCCTTGTTTCTCCGGCTGCTTCTAAGATTTTTCTCTTTATCATTTCCCTTAAGCAATTTGATTGTGATGTGACTTGGTGAGTGTTCTTTTTTTATTGAGTCTCTTTGATCTGTTAGCTTATATCTTTAGTCAATTTTGGCAAAATTTTAGCCATTATTCACATAGTTTTTCTGTTTCTGTTCCTCCTTATTTGGAGACTACAAGTACGTGTATATTATGTTGCTTGAATTTATTCCACAGCTTACTAATCCCCCCCCTTTTTTTCTGTTTTCTATTTTGAATAGTTTTCATTGTTCTGTCTTCATATTCACTAATTGTTTCTTCTGCTATGTCTAATGCACCGTTAATTCCATCCAGCATATTTTTCATCTCAGACATTGTGGTTTTCATCAAAGTTCATTTGTACCTTTTAAATGTCTTTCATAACTCCTAGCATTTTTAGTCTTTTACATTGTTGAATGTGTGGATGGGATTATAATAACTTTTAAGGACCTTGTTTACTAATTCTGCAATCTATTCTTTTGGGGTAGGTTTTGATAGATTTTTCTGCTCATTGCATATCTATTTTCCTTTTTTGTTGCCTTCCTATTAATCTTTGGTTGGAATGCCAAACTTTATAAATCTCATTTTGTGTTGTATAGTTTTGTATTTCTGTAAACTTGTGCTTTTGGGACATTAGATAAGTTACTTGGAAACTATGTAATGCTTTGGGTCTTGCTTTTAAAGCTTTGTTAGAGGACCAGAACATTTATTTTAGGTCTAATTTTATACCACTCTTGAGGAGAAGTATTTCTGAGTGCCTTATCCAATCCCGACTGTTTCTACACAGGGTAGTAAAATGAAGGATTCTCTGATTGTGTGTGGCATTTCAGCTTTGTCTGCCAATTACGGTATCTTGTCGTTAGCTTCTTAAATTAGATTGCATGTTGTGGTAATTCATCTCTTAGATTGTTGCTTATTTTGTTCTTGCAGAAACTTAAAAAAATTTGAGATGATTTTCCTCCTCTAGGTAAGATGACGTAGTCTTTTAGTTATCATTACTTTGTTCTGTGTACCTACAACATTAACATTCAGGAAGAAAATCATTAGGGCACCTGAGTCAAAGTTGTGATAATCTTCATTATTTAGTTACCTTTTTTGGAATTTGGGTTTTCTTTTGATTCTCTTGACTTTCTAGCTTTAAAAAGTAAGCCATATGGTCATTAAGTTATCATCACTAAAATTAAATCTATGAAGTATTTAAGTATTTAAGGTGATTGTAGTCCTTGAAAGTCTTACTTCAGAATTTTAAATTTTCAAAATATTTTTAGGTCACCTACATTCTTAATACTGTTTTAAGTTATTGCATAGAAAAAAATTTTAGTCATACTTTGACAAATTGATTTTGTGAACAATAAAGATATATAATCCACTTTATCAATTAAATTATGTTTAGTTATTTGTTTTCTTAAATAGGCATTACTTTTTGTTACTAAAAGCAAACTGTTTATTATGAAATTCCATCAAGAGTCAGATTTTCATTTACTATTACTGTCCTGAAGTTATAAGTAAATGACCAGTTAAGAAAATCAATAAAATCTAAAACATTTTAGGAACATCTAAAATCAGATGGTGATAAGAATGATAATGATGGCATATACTTTTCTGTTAACAGGAAAAATTGTGGAAAGTAATTGCTAATTAAATTGATATTAAAACTCAGTTATTCTTTAAATGGATACAGAATAGAAATCTTCACTGTTGATAAGTAAATCACAACTAATATTATAATTAGACCACCTAGGATGTTTCAGTGGGTAAGTTTGGAAGAGATGCAATGTAGGATAGCTGTGTACCTCCTCAAAAAATTACTGAATTTAGGAAGTTTATAGAGGGAGAAATACTGTTCAAATGATGTTAAAACTATTACATGTTTTTGAATGCCTATACTTTTATACTTTAAAATATTACTGCTGAAACAGTTCATAGCCATGAGAATCCTATTGCATATCAGTAACCCATTCTGGACATTTTATTGTCCAAATGCTTAGTAGTGATAAACATTAGCCCAACTACCTAATTTGAATCTCAGCTCTTTACTTACTAGGTATGACTGTGGGCGGCTTATTTAATTGTTTGTTCTCAGTTTTTATTTTATAATTTGAAAATAATACTAATACCTAACCATAGGGTGGTTGTAAGGATTTAATAAATTAGTATATGGGGGTGTGTGTGGGTACATTTTTTCTAGGACAGGCTTTGTTATAAAAGGCACTTCATAAGTGTTTAATTTTTTACTTGAGTGTCTCTTCCATTATACAGTAAATTCCTTGAGGTCAGTGACCATGTCTTAGCTGAACTTGAAATTACAGCAGATCCAGATGTTTTGGGGATGACCTTCTGTTGAGAGGAAATACAGCATAGTGGAAATAACTTAAGATCTTGGTTTGAGTCTTGAATCTATTTCTAATTATATGGGTTTCAGCAAATCATTTATGTTTATTTTATGAAAAAACCAAGTTCAAATAGGCTAATAATGCTAACTCACAGGGCTTATGGTTGTGGGTACTCGGATTGATGTGTGTGCAAATGTTTTGACTGTGAATTGGTATACCATGTGTCCTATCTCAGGAGGCCATTGAGTTGATGCCTTGCATTCAGAAGGGCCTCAAGCATATACTTGTGATATTACCTGTAAATAAATTTATACACATGGTCATAGTAGACTTTTTTCATACCAGTTTAAAATTGTGTAATACAAGCCATACTGCTTGAAGTACATTAGGAATAGCATCAATTTAAATATGTCAATACAATTTTTATAACCTTGTTTTGACTTTTAATATATCTGGCAACTAAAAAATTGGGCATAGCTTGGATCTCCCTTGACCTCAGAGAAGCCTTGTTAAACAGATGTTTGTTGTTGTTATGCTGTATACTCTATTAGATATAAGTTTTTGTTTTCTTTATTGAATTTTATGGTATAGTACATATCATTAATTAAAATTGACCACATAGTAAATAACTTTTATTCAAAACTAGAAGCATCCACACAAAACAGTTGTTTTTAAAAAATATATCATTGTAATAATTGCTTTATTTGTACATATTCCTAGAGGGAATATGATATTTCTAGCTACAAATGGTCCAAAACCAGTTCAATAGTGGGGATATGCCCATAGTGACTAGGACCATAATGGTGGATTATGATAATATTTCCCTGATTTTTTATGGTTATTGGTTTATATTTTTTGTCAGCTATCTTTTTTAACACTTTAATTTTAGACTTAGGAAAAGTGGCTAAAATAGTAAAGAGAATTCTTGCATACCCTTTACATCCCTAATATTCACATTTTACATAACCATGATATAATTATTAAAATTAAGAAATTAACATTGACATGGTAATCTATAGATTTTATTTGAATTTCACCATTTTTTCCCACTGTCTGTTATGGAAGCCAAAGTTTGCTTTGGCTTCCATAACAAAATGCCATAGACTAGGTGGCTTAAACAATTAGGAATTTATTTCTCATAGTTCTGGAGGGAGGGAAGTCTAAGATAAAGGTACCAGCAGATTCAGTTTTTGGTGAGGGCCTTGCTCCTATCCTCTTGTGGTGGAGACAGAGCCAGCTCTAGGGTCTTCTTGTTATAAGGAAACTAATCCCATCATGAGGGTCCTTTCCTTGTGAACTCATCTAAACCAAATTATCTCTTAAAGGCTCCACCTCTGAATATACTCACATTGTTGGGGGGCAGGGCTTCAACATGAATTCTGCATAGGGAAGTCACAAACATTGAGTCCGTAGCACCCACTGAAGTTCTTTTTCTGGTCTAGAATACAATTAAGTGTGTTATATTGCATTTAATGGTCTAACTAATCTTTTACAGTCTGTGAAAGTCTTTCAGTCTTTGTCTCTCATGACTTTGACACTTCTGAAGAGTACTGGCCAGTTATTTTGTAGAATGTCCTACAGTTTGTGTTTGTCTGATGTTTTCTCATGGTTAGGTTGAGTTTATAGATTTTTGACAATAATACCATAGAAGTGATGCACCATATTGGGAGGTATATGATATCTAATACATGCGTTACTGTGGGTGGTATTAATTTCAAATACTTGGTTAAGGTGGTGTCTGCCAGATTTCGCCATTGTGAACCTAGTTTTTTTTTTATTATTAATAAATATCTTATGTGGAGATATTTTAGCAGTATACAAACATCCTATTTTTTAAAATCATACTTTTGTCCACTAATTTTAGCACCCATTGACGATTTTTTTTCTCCAACAGTTATTACTATGATATACTTATGATTTTCCATTTTATTGTTTTTACTTTATTAATTGGATTCCTACCATAGGTAAAACTACCTTCTACTCCATTTATTTTTTCACTTATTTATTTATATCAGCATGTACTCTTGTGAGTACATTTATTTTCTTCTCTGGATTAAATTTCTCTCATTATTTATTTTGTTGCTCAAATTGTTCTGGATGTGGCCAGTGGGAACTTCTTCAACTTGGCTACTGTGTCTTTAAGATACGTCTCCATTACTTTGAGCCCTTCCTTGCTTTCTGGCACCACAAGATGTACAAGGGTCATCTTGTGTTACCTACTCCAGCCATAGAATCAGCCATTTATCTAAAGAGCCACAGTTCATTTTATTTGAGACTGTATTTTGTTTGTTTTTAAAGATTTTATTTATTTATTAGAGAGAGAGAGAGAGAGCATGAACAGGGAGAGTGGCAGAGGGAGAGGCGGAAGCAGACTTCCCGCTGAACAGGGAGCCCGATGCAGGGCTCGATCCCAGGACCCCAGGATCATGATCTGAGCCAAAGGCAGACGCTTAACTGACTGAACCCCCAGGTGCCCCTGAGACTGGCATGCTCATTGCTACTGGGGTGCTGTTGCTCTGGGTCCTCTCGGCAGACTAGTAGAGCTAGCAAATATATGTGTATATTTATACATATATGTGCACACATCTGTATTTCTCCATCTGTGCATAGGTTAAAAGCCATTTTTCAGTCCAGTGTCATAGAGTTCATCCTTCCCTACTTTCTTGTTGGTAACTTTGTCTCATGGTGAAAAGTCTGGCTTTCCTTTTCTACAGTGTTTACGTATTTACCGCAATGCTTGTATACATGTAAAGTAGTTTCAGAATTGCTAATACATATCCCTGTGAAAAGCAAATTTTCTGAATACAGTATACTATTTGTATATTCTTCTTACAGTATACATTCAAAATATGATTTTCCAAAATGTCTTAAATTAGTTCTATTCCTTCCCATCCCCTCTAATGTCCTTGTTCCATTTAGGGTTCATCTCACATTATCATTGTTATTAATTATTTATTTTTGTTGCTATGTGAACAATTACCAAGAATCAGAGCTATATAAAAAGGTATATTCAAAGGAGGGTTACTTTTCCCTCATCCCTACTACTCTCTTCCCATTCCCATACTTTTTTGTTACATTTCCAGCCACCTCCTCTAGATAAGCAAGTTCTTTAGTTTCTGGTTTATGGGTCCTTTCTTTTGTATAAATGAGCACATGTGTTTTCTTGTATTCTGCTTTTTTCTTATATGAATGGTAGTACACTATAAACACTTTGATTTTTTTCACATAACAACATATCCTGGAAATCACTCCATGTCAATTCATAAAAATTTTTCACTTTCAGTTTTAGCGGGGCTTCATACTCTAATTGTATGGCTATATCAATTTTCAACCACTCTCTTGTGTATGAGCTTTTAAGCTTTTTCCAGTATTTTGTAAATTCAAATAATGCTGAAGTGAATTATCTATGTATTTTTGTGTTGTTGGAGGTTTGTCCTCAGGATAAATTCCTAGGTGTGAGATTGCTCGAAAATAAGTGCATATATTGTTTTCTTAGATATTACCAGATTCCCCTCCAGAAGAGTTGGACTAATTTTCATTACCACCAGCAGTATATGAAATTGTCTAGCTCCCTGCAGCCTCACTAACAGAATGTGCTGTTACACTTTTTAATTTTCTCCAATCTGATAGGTGTGAAATGTATCCCAGTGTTGTTTTAATTTGCATTTCTCTGATTCTGAGTAAATTTGAACACGTTCTCATACGTTCAAGGATCATTTTCAGATTTTTTTGTCCTTTTTCATTTTTTTCTTTTGGTTTTTGGTCCTTTCTCAAATTTTAATAATTCTTTATATATTAGAGACATTAGCCCTTTGTATGAGTATTACTTACTTTAAAGCACTGCACCTGATATTTATTCATTCAGTGTGCTTCTTTGTGTTAAACTTCCCAAAATATTAATCTGGAACAAGTTAGGTCTCAGATATTCTAGATAAATAGTCTTGCACTGAAAAAAATAATGCTATTTCAATTTCTTTGTGACAGAAAATCCTACATTTTGGTCACCTCTTTATGGTCCATGTTATTCTCTAAATATCTTTTATTTATACTGTCCCATACTTGGAAAGTGCATATTTCTCTGGGTTTGTGGCAATGCCTGATGTTCAAGAGGTTTTCACTTACTTCCATTTTAATTTGAAGTAAAAGTACTTTTATTGCCTTTCTTGGTATTCCTATAGGTTTTCTGTATTTCATAATTCCATTTACATTGAATTGTGTTCAGCTATTACAGTTTCCTAAGGTCTAGGGCCTTGTCATTGTCATATTTTACTCCTTTACTGTGCTTTATAATGGATCTGACCACTGTGTGCCATACATTATATTACATGCAACCGTGATAATTTTATGAAATAGGTTCTCTTTATCATTTTAATATTATGGATGAGGAAACTAACACTCAGTTACTATATAACTCAGTAAGTTATATATATGGTATATAACTTACCCAAAGCCAAGTAACTTGTGAGTGGCAGAGCTGGGATGGAGCATAGGTGATGTGATTTCAAAGCATTTGGGGCTAATTATTACCATGCTATATATAATGTCTCTTAATTTTGTATGTAGTTGCTGTGCTCAAATTTTTATTGAATTCATCTATTAAAGTTCTGTGGGGCAAAAAAAAAAAAAAACCCCAAAACAAAAACAAAACCAAAACCCACCAATGTCTGTGGTATTCACGATATTCCAGGTATAAAGTTGGGAGGGCCTTAGCTAAGGATGCTGCAGTAAAACGAGAGTCATAGCAAGACATATTGCATATCCACATGCAGTCCAGTATACACTGAGCTAATCTGGCCAAGTTTGTAAGGATCGTTGCAGTTTTGTCACGGTGAGCCTCCTTGATTTTTAAGAAATTATCATTGATTCTGATTACGTTGGCACAAGAAACCGATTTTGTACATGGCTACTGGAAAGGTGACATCCCAGAGAAACCCATTTTCTTTACGTGTTGTTTAAAACTTGCTAGTTAGAGAGATCCCAGCTGTCATTAGATGTTTTTAAAATTTCCTTCAGAGAAATTGTTTAAATAATTTTCATAAATCTTTGATTAACATAAATGTTTTTCAGTGGGTTTTCATGTCAATTTGGGATACAGTGCTTATGATAAAATTTTGATTACATAAGGTGATCTTTATAGCCTTTGATGCCATTTAAATATAGAGTTTTAAAAAAGTTATCAGTGATAGAATACTTTTTGATGAAAAATGATAACTTTTTTCCACATTATTTTACAGGCCTCTTATAACTCAGTGGAAGAGGTATTATTTCTTAGAGTGATGACGAGATTAATTAATCAAAATCATACTCCAGGGCTGTTTTGATATTTGGAGAATCAGTTTTGTTCATGTTGTTTTTTAAACCACTGTTTTTAAACCCCATAATACTTAAATATAGTAAAGTCTGTTGTACTTATAAGTGAAATGAAAGTAGAGAAATGTAGTATAAAACAGCTATGTTACTTTCCTTTAAAGGTATTCATTACTTTATGTTGCAAGTTCACCAAACTTGATTAACTTTTCCTCTTAATTAAAAAAAAAATCACTACGGGGGCACCTGGGTGGCTCAGTCAGGTAAGTGTCTGCCTTCGGCTCAGGTCATGATCCCAGGGTCCTGGGATCGAGCCCTGCATCGGGCTCCCTGCTCAGCAGAGAGCCTGCTTCTCCCTCTCCCTCTGCCTGCCCCTCTGCCTACCTGTGCTCTCTGTCTCTTTGTCAAATAAATAAAAAATATCTTTAAAAAAAATCACTACAAAAAGCAAGAATTACATTATATTGTGGGATTGATACTTACCGTTTCTTTTGCTCCTTATTCCTTCTTGCTAATCATTATTCCCAGCTGGTATCATTTCCTTTCATCCTGAAGAAGTTCCTGTAGCACTTCGCATAGTATAGGTTTGCCGGCAGTAAAATCTTTTAGTTTTATTTTATCTGATACTGTCTCTATTTTGCCCTCAGTCTTGAAGTATCTTTTTGTTGTACAAAGGATTTTGGATTGGCAATTTTTTTGTTGTTTCAGGAATTTCAGTATGTTAATTTCCTGTTTTTTCATCTTTGTTGTGTCGGATGAGAAGTTAGCATTCGTATGAATTATTGTTCTCTTGTATGTTACGTGTCTTTTCCTGGCTGCTGCTAATATTTTTCTTTATCTTTGGTTTCCAACAATTTGAACATTGTCAAATATATCTAAGGTATGTCTAGGAATGGACTTTAGAAACGTCTTTTCCAGAGGTTTCTGAGTTTCTTGAATATGTAAATTTGTCTTTAACTAAAATTGGGAAATTATTAGCCATTATTTCTCAAATATAAAAATCCATATATATATGTATATACTTTTCACTTCCATTCTTTTGTGCTTTTCCTTTTGAGACCTTAATTAAACATCCTTTAGGTTCTGTGTTTTTTAAAAATCCTTTTTTTCTCAGTTCTTCATATTAGATAATTTATATTGATCTTCCTTCAAGTTCATTGTCTCTTTTTTCATCTCAATGCAGTGATTTTTTAAAAACTCCAATCTTTTTTCATTTTTAAAATTTCCATTTGGTTCTTCTTTATTTATTTATTTTTAAAGATTTTATTTATTTATTTGAGAGAGAGAGAGAGCACATGAGAGGGGGGAAGGTCAGAGGGAGAAGCAGACTCCCTGCCAAGCAGGGAGCCCGATGCGGGACTCGATCCCAGGAACTCCAGGATCATGGCCTGAGCTGAAGGCAGTCACTTAACCAACCGAGCCACCCAGGCACCCCATTTGGTTCTTCTTTATAACTTTTGTTTCTCTACTTAGATTTTCTGTCTTTTCATTTATTATCATATTTTACTTTAAACTCTTGATCATAATTATATTAGCTGATTTAAAATCTTTTTCTCCTCATGTTAACATCTGGATAAACTTACGTCAATCTCTACTGATTGTATGTATTGTATCTTTAATATGTTTTTGTTTCTTCATTTGTTGAGAACTAACAGATTTTGTCCTGGACATGGTAAATGATTTATTATAGAAGGTTTATTCTATTAGACTCATTTGAAGAGTATTGATTTTTTTGTTTGTTTGTTTGTTTTTTAAGTCCGTTACCTTGGCTAAACTCCAACTTCAAAATTCCGTTTTCCACTTGGTGAGTGTTAGCTGAAATTTCAGGTCAGTTCTTTTAACCTTAGGAAGGCTGTTTGGAGTCTGTCTTTTACATATTTGATTTGGGGATTAGCAAGAGACCTGAACAGTTTATCTATGGAATTTAGAGTTTCCCTTCTCTGGTTCTCTCCTTTCTAGAATTGAACCCTTCTTTTTCTTGGCTGTGGTTTCCCTGGGCCCTGTCTTCAAATTCTTTAATAGAGTAAGACTACTGGTTTCTATTAAATTTTAATTGCTCTTCATGGCAGGTATTGGGATCCTTACTCAGACTAAAAACTATAAAATGGGAATCTTATTCAGTGTATGTCCCTTTCTTCAAGATTCAGGCAGCTTTTGTTCACTCTCTTGTGCCCTCAAGTTTCCTTCTCCTTCTAAAATATTTGTTCCGAGCCCATAATTGTTATTTCTGGTAGGGGTGGTCCTATGGGAACTATCTAATGATGACTAGAAGCAGAGATCTATACTTAGCTTTTGAGTTCTCCAGTCCCTGTCGTCTTGTGGCTTTTCTCCATATTTCAACAAAAGTATGTTTATATTGTTCTTTCGGCCTATTTGGATCTTTTGGCTTGTTCAGAAATTGGTGCTCTGGCCTAATTTCTTGGAATCAGTCTTTCTGCTGTCCTAGTTTATGCCTTGTCTAATTAAAGTCATGCCTGTATTTGAAAAGTGGAAGATTTCCAGGGAAAGTGAGCAGCTGGTATTGACACTCAAAAGAGTTTTATGCAATGAAAGTAAGCAAAGGTCCAGTTAGGCTGAACCTCAGGAAAAAGTATCTAATGGTAAGATTTGTGAGACTAAACAATCTGGCAAGGGTACTTCCTCTGAGCTATTTCATACTGAATTGGAAAAGTCAGAGGAAAAACAAGTAATAAGCCCAGGTCTCGTATTGGCAGATAGACAGTTTGTATGATCTCATAGTTAACTTTCCCAGTGGCTGGCTATTTGACTGTGGTCATTAGCAGGAAAGCCCTTCAGGTTTTGCATTATTAATACGAGTGTCTGATTTGGATTAAGAAAATTGATTCCTCTAGAAAATTTATAATTGATAGTAAAAATTCTCATGGAAAGGAAGAAATTTCTGTATGTTCTTACACAATTCCCTTATAGCAGGGATTCAAACTGTCTTGTCTCCTCATTGTATTTCTAATGCCCAGGCTAGTGTTTGACACTCAGAAGGCATTCAATAAGTGTTAATATCCCTTGTAATTTTATTATACTTCACTGAAAAAGCAGTACACTCTCAAATGGATGTCAGTTACTGAGAGTGACATTTGTGACCTTTGAAAACTTCCTTAACCTTTTTGAATCTCAGTTTTCTAATCTTTAAAAAATGTGGATAATTAGTACCTATTTCATATGGCAGATAATGAGATTAAAATGACAATAGTATGTAGAACTGTTTAGCATCATACCAGATAAACAGTAAGCTGTTATTTTATAGTAGTTTTTCTGTTCATCTTAATCTTTATAGTTTCTTCATTCTTGCTTTTGGGATAATTTTATATTTTACCATGGGACCAATTACATGCCATGTGACTTTGAACCTTTTTGGCTTAACCTTTGATTCTCAGTTAAATTACTTATGCATTGAGGAGTTGAGTTAACTCAGAGTCTCTTTGTTGTGCTATCTGTGATTGGTGGGAATTTCTAGGAGGTTCTTCACAGTACTCTGGGGGCTACTTTCATGGTTCACTGGAAGATGTCCTGTAGTGATATGAGTCTGAACCAGATTGATATCACTTACCTGTTCGTAGCCTCAGTTTTCAACTTTCACTAAATGAGAGTATAAGACAAGTCCTTAAAGATATACTCATGTAACTTTACAGTGTTTAAAACACATACTAACTGAGTGCTCACTTTATATATAATACATTGTGTTAGGTGTTTCCTTTGGGTCTGTGAGCGTTGAAGGTATCAAGTAAGTGGTACCTTTCTGGGATTCTTTTCCTGGGATAGATAGCATAATCAGGACATTCATTATAATAATAATAAGTTGTAGTAAAGAAAATAGTTAAGACATTGTATCACATGTACTCCAAATGAAGAAATACACTTTTTAATAGAGTATTTAACAAGCTGTACAGAACTTTAACTAACTCTTACCTGCAAAAATACATTTATGATATTTTTTGCAACATTGTACAGTGAATAGCCCTATCCAAAACAAGAACTTTATTATTAAATCAGAATTCTGAAAGAGTACATTTTGTACTTAATTTTCAGATCATATCATTGATATGTTACTATGGCCATATTGATTTATATTTAATTAATTAATTTTTAATTTTTTACGATTTTATTTATTTGACAGTGAGAGCAGGAACACAAACGGGGAGTGGGAGAGGGAGAAGCAAGCTTCCCACTAAGCAGGGAGCCCGACGCAGGGCTCGATCCCAGGACCCCCGGATCATGACCTGAGCCGAAGGCAGACGCTTAACAACTGAACCACCAGGCACCCCTGATTTATATTTTAATTTTCTAATGGTTTTTTTCAGCCATTTTGGATCTCTACAGAGATCTGAATCAATCTATTGATGGTTCCTTTTTTTTTTTTTTTAATTTATTTCAAGTAATCTCAACACCTAGTGTGGGGCTCAGCCTTATGACCCCAAGATCAAGAGTTGCCTGCTCCTCTGACTGAGCCAATCTGGTGCCCCAATCTGTTGATGTTTCTTTTTGATGGGTCCTGAAATGTGGGAAATGTCTCCAACTTTGCTCTTTACAGAGGCTATGTTGGGCTCTTGTTCTCTTTCATTAATCAGTAGTATATAAGATATTTAGATGTTTGTTTGTTTTTTTAAGTAGGCTCCACACCCAGTGTGGAGCCCAATGTGGGGCCCAAACTCTCAACCCTGAGATCAAGACCCGAGCTGAAATCAAGAGTCAGTTGAAATCAAGAGTCAGCTGAAACCAAGAGTAGGATGCCTAACTGACTGAGCCACCCAGGTACCCCAGGTGTTCTTTTAATTAGCATTTAGTTAGCATGTATTTTTCAGATGGTTGAACTACACTGAAGTGTGTTGTATTATCTTACTCCTGGTCTTCAATATTTTGATTTTTTTTTAAAATATAGAAAATATATATGTGATAGATATGTCATTACTGTTATACTTTGTTGCATGTTATACTTTAACAGTAGCATAATGATTAAATGCAGCTTTAAAGCAAAATGAATAATTCATCCAATACAAGAAACTACAAATATTTCTAGCATTCTTAATTATAATTATTGCTTTCCTTTTAGTCTCTTGAAACAGCGATCAAAGAAGTTACATTTCTGTGTGATTCAGTATTTTGAAATATTTACTCCCAACTAAAGTAATACTTCATCAAAAGAGATGGTGTCATTAGAACTGAATTATAAATGTATTGACATGCTGACCCCCTAAGCTGCTATCTGACAGGTTGTAAATGTTCTGCAAGGGCGTGCTCTTTTTTTGGGTTTTGAGTAGTGAGAGCAGAGGGTGTTGTTTATTCCTATTATAATAACAGCTTGTTTGGTATATTGTCTGCTAAACCAGCTGCAACACCAAAATGGGCCACCCACAGAGAGTCCAGTGAAGGATTATTAGGCTTGTCTAAACTGCTACCACCTAAGCAAATTTTTGTGATTTAGTGCTTGATCTGAATTAGAAATGAATCTTTCCGAGTGCCTGAGCTGCTGAGATTCTATATTAAAAAAGTAATAAAAAGATAAAAACCTTCCTTGACATAAATTTAATATGTAAAATTAAGTTGAATTTTCCAATAATTATAAATTATATTTAGTTTTAATATAGTAAGCATTTTAAATAATGTCTAAATAGTTTTCTGTGCAATGCTGTCATTCCTTATAATACATTTGTATTATCTTTATGTTTTGCCACTACAGTGCGATTTTTGGGACTACTGAAAAAGCAAATAGCACTCTGATAACAATTTTTTTGGGTATCTGAGTGATGCACATTAATAGCAATCTTTCATAATGAAGTATGTGTTTTACTTTGCAGAGTAACCTCTTGGTGTTAAAAGCTTTCTAAGCACAATTTGGTCAGTCAGGGTTTGAGTGGTAATGTAACTGTGATCTGTGATGTAGTGTTTGGATAGCATAATTCATTTGGAGTTCAGAGCGTTTCCCAGGAATTTAACTAACTGCTCAATTAAGGGAAAAAAAGATGAAGTTATGCCTTCAATGGTCACAGAAAATATAGATGCAGTGAAGACTTATTTGACTATTTACTTACTGAGGGTTCAGCATAAATACACACACATAGACATACATAAACACAAAAGTCCTAGCATGGTTGGAATATGAACTATGAGATAGATCATTGGACCTGTCTGCTGTGAAATTATTCCAAAAATATATTCTAACTTTTTGGGAATTTATTCTGTGCTATTACACAGCTGTAAATTAGTATGAAATGTTTCTAGGATTTACTGTGGTTAGAATTGTTACCTCCATGATAAACATAAACCTAATTATTTAGGCAATTTCATGTTTGTATAATTTATCATCTGCTTGGTTAAGAGGATGTCTTATATTGGAATATAAATAGAGCTTGTGTGGTTTTTTTTTTTAATATAGCAGGTTTTAAAATAAGATTTATTTAAAATAAAAACAAAATTCCTACGTAAACATTCTTATGTAAACATAAGCATATAGCACTTTTTAAGTGGTTTATTTGTCTATGGCCCTTAACATAGTGGTAGGTTAAGTGAAAATGAGTTAGTGTAAATCATGGTGGATTATGTTACAATTATAGTAGAGTCTTGAATGAGGGCTAACTTTTAAAGTCAGTGTCTAAGGTAAAAGTTGAACGCAGTAAAAATTACCCTTGAAAGTCCTTTAAGTTGTCATTAAGTATAATATCCATAACACTATCTACCAGTAAGCCCAGCATAGGCAGTTTTTCCTTTAGTGATAAAAGATGTTGCTGCTTCTTTCACAGATGACTAGGTAAAAAAAGGTTTCCTTTAATTTAAATGCTATGTTGAATAACAATATTTGTTTGAATTTTTTTTCATTAGCACATAGAGTTGATTTTGCATCTCTTAAGTATGATATAACTTTGCTGCATTACTGTGGTGATAGCCTAAAGCAGGTATTTATAGTCTTGCCAATACATAATCAGAAGAGCATGGGCTTTGATGATGGGTAACTCCTGGTTCAAATCCAGCCCTTTCACTCAGTGTGGCCTAGGGCATTTTGCTAAAACTCTATGCCTCAGCCCACTTGTAACACTATAATATTTCTGCAGCGGTATGTGAAAGTGGCCTAGCAGTAAGTCGGCATCACTATTATTTCTGTTTTCCTTTTCTATCTCACCATGAATGTAACTACAAATACTTTTGAAAAGTAACTAGAATTACACCGGTTATTTAAAATGCATGTAATTTATGAAGAGTTATTAAAGCAAAATAATTTGTTATTAGAACACATTCTGTATCCATCCCCTCCTTAAAATATTTTAACAGTTCTCAAAAGCTTTCTGATAAACTTTTTAGCATGACATATAAGGCCCTTTATGGTTTTTCCCTACTTTCCCTGTATATTTCCACCAAGAAATTCTTTGTGAGGGTGCTGCTATCTCTCCCACTATTATTATTCTGACTAACTCCTAGTACTTTGAGACTTAACCTCAGTTATCAACATTCATCTCCTGGTTTCTTAAGCCATCCTCATTCCCACCTCACCTTCTCTCCCAAGTCTGAATTCTGTTCTGTGTATATAAATTCTCTATACCCTGTATATTGACATAGGTATTATAATCATTTAACCCACTTGTCTTAAATGCTGTGCTTTACTTTATTTGAGGTCATGGACCATATTCCATAGTACTAAGTATAAATGCATGAGTCATTGATCAATGTTTGGCTCAATTAAGGTGTGGAATTACTGAAAAATAGAGAAAGGTTTATATGAGTGAGCACTGCCATGTCCCTCTGGGTTAGTTTTTGAGACTCTTAGTTTTCAGTTGCATACTAAATTGTGAATATTTTTGTGGACAGCCAAGTTCCCAACTGCATCATATTTTTATGTTATAAATTAAGTATTTTTGCTTTTTGGTAAGTAGTGGTTTCCCATGAACAATACTGTAGGTTTGAAAATGTCTTAATACACTTTACTCAGAGGATTAATCACTCTTTTAATTCCGTCAGTGTTAGAAGGAAAAATAATTATCAGTAGTAGATCTTTGTCAGAGCATCCAGACGTACTGGTCAAAAGGAGTTGTGAGAAATGGGTGGGGATGTAATTAACTCACTGGGCATTGCATAGAAACAGCTGGCCATGCTACAACCAGGAAACAACCATTCCATCCTTGATAGATCCATGGGAGTGGTTTGCTTGTAAATGTGGGTGTTATTTTAGGAAAAGATTGAGAACTGTTTTTCCAAAACAGCAACATATTAGGCCATGTTGGCAAACTACAGTCAGTGGACCAAATTCAGCCTGCCTTCTGTTTTTGTAAATAGAGTTTTATTGGCACATAGCCACACTCATTCCTTTACATATTGTCTGTGGCTATTTTTGTGTGATATGGGCAGAGATGAATTGCTGCATCAGAGAACTGTGTGGTCCTCAAAGCCTAAAATATTAACTGTTTGACCCTTAAAAAAATGGTTTGCTGATCTTGCATTAGATATTTTGCCAGTTTTACAGTTGACAGTTGTGGATTGAGAAATTCATAGCTACATATCTTAACAAGAAAGGTATACTCCTTTAGATGCAGTTTTTTGGTTTTTATTAAATGACTTTTGGTTTTTATTAAATCTATTAAACTATAATTTCAAAAAAAGTAAAATCATGACTCTTATATAAATATAAAATGAACCTATAAGAGGTTTTGATTTCTTAGTGAGGAAACCTGTGAGGTAATAAAACTGTGTCAAGGGAGAATGATATATATGTAATAGTAATGCTGAAATAAATTTACTAAGCCATATAAAATTGGGTAATATTCTATAGGACAGTGTAATGTTTGGAATCATATATACTATGTGGAAATTAGCATATTTATACCAGACAAAATTAATTTCTGTGGGTAAAATCATTAGCATTACTCTTAGTTTTCTGTAACTTACAAAGTTGTAAAAGAGCCTATTCAAAGACAGTCATATTTGTATACTACTGTAGAATCCAGTAACATGGGAGGCTCTCTCGAGACCAGTATTCTGTTGAAAAGATACTCAGAAAGAGCTTTTTACCTATTTCAAAGTCTTAAAGAATTTTCCCTATCAAATGTAAGCCATTCAAAAAATGGTTTAAAAGACAAACACGTAGGAACTAAAATAAAAAATAATGCTATCAACTGTTGCCCTAAAGAAATGAAATACTGAGATATAAATTTAATAAAACATGTACAGATCTCTATCAGAAATCAGAGAAGACCTAAATCAATGGAGAAACCTATTGTGTTCATGGATTAGAAGACTCAACATAGTAAGGATTTCATTTCTTTTCAAGTTGATCCATGGATTTAGTGCAATTTCTGTCAAATCACAGTGAGATTGTCTATAGACACATTCAAAATTGTTCTAAATTTTATTCAAGTGGAAAGGCACGGACCCTAGAGTAGCTAAGACAATCTTGATGAGGAAGAATAAAGTGGGAAGAATCACTACTTGATATGAAGACTTGTTATTTAGCTATGCTAGTCAAGACAGTATGGTATTGGCAGAGACATAGACACAGATCAATGGAACAGAATTGAGAATCCCTGAAATGGACCCACACAAATGAGCACAATTAGTGTTTTCAAGAAATCATTTTACTTTAATTCTTAAGTGTTACAGTCAAAGTAGATATGAAGTCCTAAGGCAGTAATTACCAAGGAATGGTCAACTGAGCATCAAGGAGCCAGGAAATGCCTCAGAGAGAGGCCTAATAATTATGATCGTTCTGTTCCACTTTGCATCATTGTTTATGATTTATGCCAGTCCAAAATTACATAACAGACTTTTTAGTTCCCAGTGACTCTCCTTGTGGAAGATGATAAAGGGAAACGAAGTGGAGGAAGTCACTAGAGCCACTCGGGACTACTCCACCTTTTTTTTCTTTTCTCCAACTGATTTTGATACAAATGTAAAAGCAGTTCAATGGAGGAGGGATAGCTTTTTCAACAAATGGTACTGGAGCATCAATAGACAAGAAAATGAAGCTTGACCTAAACCTTATATTTTATAGAAAAATTAACTCAAAGTGGATTCCAGATTTATTTTTTTTAAAGATTTATTTATTTATTTGACAGAGAGAGGGAGATAATAGGAGCAGGAACACAAGCAGGGGGAGTGGGAGAGGGAGAAACAGGCTTCCTATCAAGCAGGGAGCCCCATGTGGGACTCGATCCCATCATGACCTGAGCCAAAGGCAGGCACTTAACGACTGAGCCACCCAGGCGCCCCTGGATTTCAGATTTAAATGTAGAACACAAGACTATATAACTTTTGGAAAGGAAAACATAAGGAAAAATCTTTGGGATGTTTTTGGGATCTAGGTATAGGTAAAAAGTTCTTAGTACACCAAGAGCATGATTCATAAAAGGAAAAATTGGTAAAAAACAACTAAAAAATTAAAAATTTTGCTTTGTGAAAATCCTACGAAGAGGAGGATAAGACAAGGTGCAGACTGGAGAAAATATTTGCAAACCAGGTATCCAATAGAGGAGTGGTGTTTAATGTATTTTGAGAGTTAAAATACAACAGTAAAAATACAACAAAAAAAAAACAGTAGAAAACCAAATATACAATTAGAAAACTGGGCAAAAGTCATGAACAGACAATTGACTAAAGAGAATATTTAGGTGGCAAATATGCACATGAAATGATGTTCATCATTAGCCATGAGGGAAATGTAAATTAAAACCACAATGAGATACTATTACACACCTATGAGAATGACTCAAATAAAAATAGTGACAGTGCTAGTGAGGACATGTATAAATTGTATCATACATGCATTGCTGGTGGGAATGCAAAATGTCATAGTCACTCTGGGAAACAGTTTGGCTGGTTCTTATAAAACAGAGCATATACTTATCATATAACCTAGCAATCAAGCTCCTGGACATTTATCCTGGAGTGATGAAAACTATGTTCACATAAAAACTGTTCAGTAATCTTCACAGCAGCAGCTTTATTCTTAGTAGCCAAAAACTGAAACAGCTCATATGTTCTAAAACTGATGAATGGTTGAACAAACTGCAGTACATCTAAAATGGAATACTAATGGCAGTAAAAGCAGTGACGTATTCTTACATGCAACTTGGATGAATCTCAAGGTAATTATGCTGACCGAAAAAAGCTAATCCCAAAATGATTCCATTTATGTGACAAATTTCTTGAAATAACAAAATAATAGAGTTGGAGAACAGATGAGTGTTTGCCAAGAGGTAGGGGTAGAGCAAAAGGATGGATTCTTATGGTGATGGAACTGTCTGTGGTAATGGAATGTGTTCTTGACTCTGGTGTTAAATACAGGAAGCTACACATGAAATACAATTACATAGAACTTAATACACATACATACCCATAAATAAATAAATACTTGTAAAAGTGGGGAAATCTTTTGTAATTTTCATCTTTACAGTCATATTCCATCCCTTCATCGTATTTACCCTTATTTTTGTAGATATATAAGTTTTTCTTTCTTTAGCATTTTGGGAGACAGTTTCTTCTAACAGACCGAAATACACCCAAAATCTAGTGTGTGGCACTGATCTATTCACCAGACTGATCATATTTGATCAAATTCTTTTTTTTTTTTTTTTCCTTTTTCTCTTTTGTTTATTTCCCTTTCTTTTCCTCTGGTTTCTGGTCTCTTCTGATTTGTTTAGAGTATATTTTTCTGGGGTCGTTGTTGCCATGTTAGAATTTTGTTCTCTCATTCATTTGTTCTCCTCTGGACAAAATGACAAGATGGAAACACTCACCTCAAAAAAAAGAACAAGAAGCAGTGCCGAATGCCAGGGACCTAATCAATACAGACATTAGTGAAATGTCGGAACTATAGTTCAGAATGATGATTATAAAGATACTGGCTAGGCTTGAAAAAAGCATGGAAGATACTAGAGAAACCCTTTCTGGAGAAATAAAAGAACTAAAATCTAACCAAGTCGAAATCAAAAAGGCTATTAGTGCGGTGCAATCAAAAATGGAGGCTCTGACTGCTAGGATAAATGAGGCAGAAGAGAGAATTAGTGATATAGAAGACCAAATGATGGAGAATAAAGAAGCTAAGAAAAAAAGAGATAAACAACTACTGGATCACGAGGGCAGAATTCGTGAGGTAAGTGATACCATGAGACAAAACAATATTGGAATAATTGGGATCCCAGAAGAAGGAGAGAGAGGGGCAGAAGGTATATTGGAGCAAATTATAGCAGAGAACTTACCTAATTTGGGGAAGGAAACAGGCATCAAAATCCGAGAGGCACAGAGAACCCCCCTCAAAATCAATAAAAATATGTCAGCACCCCAACATCTAATAGTAAAACTTACAAGTCTCAGAGACAAAGAGAAAATCCTGAAAGCAGCTCAGGACAAGAGGGCTGCAACCTACAATGGTAGAAATATTAGATTGGCAACAGAACAATCCACAGAGACCTGGCAGGCCAGAAAGGACTGGTATGATATATTCAGAGCACTAAAAGAGAAAAATATGCAGCCAAGAATACTATATCCAGCTAGGCTGTCATTGAAAATAGGAGAGATAAAACGCTTCCAGGACAAACAACAACTAAAGGAATTTGCAAACATGAAACCAGCCCTACAAGAAGTATTGAAAGGGGTCCTCTAAGCAAAGAGGGAGCCTAAAAGTAACATAGACCAGAAAGGAACACAGACAGTATACAGCAACAGTCACCTCACAGGCAATACAATGGCACTAAATTCATACCTTTCAATAGTTACCCTGAATGTAAATGGGCTAACTGCCCCAATCAAAAGACACAGGATATCAGATTGGATAAAAAAAACAAGACCCATCGATATGCTGTCTGCAAGAGACTCATTTTAGACCCAAAGACACCTCCTGATTGAAAGTGAGGGGGTGGAAAACCATTTACCATGCTAATGGACATCAAAAGAAAGCTGGGGTGGCAATCCTTATATCAGACAAATTTATATTTTAAACCAAAGACTATAATAAGAGATGAGGAAAGACACTATATCCTACTTAAAGGGTCTATCCAACAAGAAGATCTAACAATTGTAAATATCTATGCCCCTAACATGGGAGCAGCCGATTATGTAAGCCAATTAATAACAAAAGTAAAGAAACACATCAATAACAATACAATAATAGTAGGGTCACTTTAATACCCCCCTCACTAAGATGGACAGATCATCTAAACAAAGGATCAACAAGGAAATAAAGACTTCAAATGGCACACTGGACCAAATAGACTTCACAGATATATTCAGAACATTCCATCCCAAAGCAACAGAATACACATTCTTCTCAAGTGCCCATGTAACATTCTCCAGAATAGATCACATCCTAGGTCAAAAAATCAGGTCTCAACTGGTACCAAAAGATTGGGATTATTCCCCGCATATTTTCAAACCACAATGCTTTGAAACTAGAACTCAATCACAAGAGGAAAGTCGGAAAGAACTCAAATACATGGAAGCCAAAGAGCATCCTACTAAAGAATGAATGGGTCAACCAGGAAATTAAAGAAGAATTAACGAAATTCACGGAAACAAATGAGAATGAAAAAACAACCGTTCAAAATCTTTGGGATGCAGCAAAGGCGGTCCTAAGAGGAATGTATATAGCAATACAAGCCTTTCTTCGGAAACAAGAAAGGTCTCAAATACACAACCTAACCCTACACCTAAAGGAGCTGGAGAAAGAACAGCAAATAAAGCCTAAACCCAGCAGGAGATGAGAAATAGTAAAGATCAGAGCAGAAATCAGTGAAATAGAAACCAAAAGAACAGTAGAACAGATCAACAAACTACAAGCTGGTTCTTTGAAAGAATTAATAAGATTGATAAACCCCTGGCCAGACTGATCAAAAAGAAAAGAGAAATGACTCAAATCAACAAAATCATAAATGACAGAGGCGAGATCACAACCAACACCAAAGAAATACAAACAATTATAAGAACATATTATGAGCAACTCTATGCCAGCAAGTTAGATAATCTGGGAGAAATGGATGCATTCCGGAAGTGTATCAACTACCAAAACTGAACCAGAAAGAAATAGAAAACCTGAACAGACCCATAACCACTAAGGAAATTGAAGCAGTCATCAAAAATCTCCCAACAAACAAAAGCCCAGGGCCAGATGGCTTCCCAGGGGAATTCTACCAAACATTTAAAGAAGAATTAATACCTATTCTTCTAAAACTGTTCCAAAAAATAGAAATGGAAGGAAAATTCCAAACTCATTTTATGAGGCCAGCATTCCCTTGATCCCAAAATCAGAAAAGATCCTGTCAAAAAGGAGAATTACAGACCAATATCCCTGATGAACATGGATGCAAAAATTGTCACCAAAATACTAGCCAATAGGATCCAACAGTACATTAAAAGGATTTTATATGTATCCTTTATCAGGATTATACATAAAAAAGGATTATACATAAAATTATACATTAAAAGAATTTTATATGTATCCTTATATCAGACAAATTTATATTTTAAATATATGTTTAAATATATATTTAATATATATATTTAAATATATATAATTATACATTATGTATAATGTATAATTATACATAAAAAAAACCACGACCAAGTGGGATTTATCCCTGGGCTGCAAGGTTGGTTCAACATCTGCAAATCAATCAATGTGATACAATACATTAATAAAAGAAAGAACAAGAACCATATGATCCTCTCAATAGATGCAGAAAAAGTATTTGACAAAGTACAGCATCCTTTGTTGATTAAAACTATTCACAGTGTAGAGATAGAGTGTACATACCTCAATATCATAAAAGCCATTTATGAAAAACCAACAGTGAATATCATTCTCAATGGGGGAGAACTGAGAACTTTGCCCCTAAGGTCAGGAATACAGCAGGGATGTCCACTATCACCACTGCTATTCAACATAGGGCTAGAAGTCCTAGCTACAGCAATCAGACAAGAAAAAGAAATGAAAGGCATCCAAATCAGCAAGGAAGAAGTCAAACTCTCACATTTTGCAGATGATATGATACTTTATGTGGAAAACCCAAAAGACGCTACCCCAAAACTGCTAGAACTCATACAGGAATTCAGTAAAGTGGCAGGATATAAAATCAATGCACAGAAATCAGTGGCATTTCTGTACACCAACAACAGGACAGAAAAAGAGAAATTAAGGAGTCGATCCCATTTACAATTGCACCCAAGACCCTAAGATACCTAGGAATAAATCTAACCAAAGAGGCAAAGAATCTGTACTCAGAAAACTATAAAATATTCATGGAAGAAATTGAGGAAGACACAAAGAATGGAAAAACGTTCCATGCTCATGGATTGGAAGAACAAATACTGTGAAAATGTCAATGCTACCTAGAGCAATCTACACATTTAATGCAATCCCTATCAAAATACCATCCGCTTTTTTCAAAGAAATGGAACAAATAATCCTAATGTTTGTATGGAACCAGAAAAGACCCTGAATAGCCAGAGGAATGTTGATAAAGAAAAGCAAAGCTGGTGGCATCACAATTCCAGACTTCCAGCTCTATTACAAAGCTGTCATCCTCAAGACAGTATGGTACTGGCATAAAAACAGACACATAGATCAATGGAACAGAATAGAGAGCCCAGAAATGGACCCTCAACTCTATGGTCAACTAATCTTCGAGAAAGCAGGAAAGAATGTCCAATGGAAAAAAGACAGTCTCTTCAACAAATGGTGTTGGGAAAATTGGACAGCCACAGGCAGAAGAATGAAACTGGACCATTTCTTTACGCCACACACAAAAGTAGACTCAATTTGGATGAAAGACCTAAATGTGAGATAGGAGTCCATCAAAATCCTAGAGGACAACACAGGCAGCAACCTTTTGACCTCAGCCACAGCAACTTCTTCCTAGAAACGTCGCCAAAAGCAAGGGAAGCAAGGGCAAAAATAAACTATTGGGACTTCATCAAGATAAAAAGCTTTTGCACAGCGAAGGAAACAATCAACAAAACCAAAAGAAAACCGATGGGAGAAGGTATTTGCAAATGACATATCAGATAAAGTTCTTATATCAAAATCTTTGAAGACCTTATTAAACACGGGGCACCTGGGTGGCTCAGTCATAAGCATCTGCCTTCGGGTCAGGTTGTGATCCCAGGATTCTGGGATTGAGCCCTGTATCGGGCTCTCCCCGGTCAGCGGGAAGCCTACTTCTCCCTCTCCCACTCCCCGTTTGTGTTCCTTCTCTCGTTGTCTCTGTCAAATAAATAAATAAAATCTTAAAAAAAAACAAAACTTACCAAACTCAATACCCAACGAAGAAATAATCCAATCAAGAAATAGGCAGAAGACATGAACAGACATTTTTCCAAAGAAGATTTCCAAATGGCCAACAGACACATGATACAGTGTTCAACATCGCTCAGCATCAGCAAAATCCAAATCAAAACCTCAATGAGATACCACCTCATACCAGTCAGAATGGCTAAAATTAACAAGTCAGGAAACTACAGATGTTGGCGAGGATGCGGAGAAAGGGGAACCTCCTACACTGTTGGTGGGAATGCAAGCTGGTGTAGCCACTTTGGAAAACATTATGGAGGTTCCTCATAAAGTTGAAACTAGAGCTACCGTACAACCCAGCAATTTCACTACTGGGTATTTACCCCAAGGATACAAATGTAGTGATCCGAAGGGGTACTTGTACCCAAATGTGTATAGCAGCAGTGTCCACGATAGCCAAACTGTGGAAAGAGCCAAGATGTCCATCGAGAGATGAATGGATAAAGAAGACATGGTATATATATTCAATGGAATATTATGCAGCCATCAAAAGGAACGAAATCTTGCCATTTGCAACGACGTGGATGGAACTAGAGGGTAATATGCTAAGCGAAATAAGTCGATCAGAGAATGACATGTATCATATGATCACAGTGATATGAGGAATTCTTAATCTCAGTAAACAAACTGAGGGTTGCTGGAGTGGTGGGGCATGGGAGGGATGGGGTGTCTGGGTGAAAGACATTGGGGAAGGTATGTGCTATGGTGAGCGCTGTGAATCGTGTCAGACTGATGAATCCCAGACCTGTACCTCTGAAACTAATCATACATGTAAAAAAAAAAAAAAGTAGGAAGGGAAAATTGAAGGGGGTGAAATCAGAGGGGGAGACGAAGCATGAGAGAATATGGACTCTGAGAAATAAACTGAGGGTTCTAGAGGGGAGGGGGGTTGGGGGGATGAGCTAGCCTGGTGATGGGTATTAAATAGGGTACATATTGCATGGAATACTGGGTGTTATATGCAAACAATGAATCATGGAACACTACATCAAAACTAATGACGTCATGTATGGTGATTAACATAACATAATAAAATAAAATTTAAAAAAATGGGGAAATCTGGGTGAAATGGGTAGATTGTATCAATGTCAGTTTCCTGGTTGGAGTGTTGTAGTATAGTTTTGCAAGACATTAACAATTGGAAAACTGGTTGGAATCTACATAGGATCTCTTTGTTTTGGTACAACTGCCTGGGAATCCACAGTTATGTCAACGTTAAAAATTTAATAAGAAAATAAAGTTGATCTTTTGAGAACATTTTTTTAAACTTAGAACAGTTCTTTAAATGAAATATATTTGAGGTCCTACAACAATTGTGCATAAATATATGGTTAAATAATCTTAGTTATTAGGTTTAAATTAGGCAAAGGGGACTCTCTTAATCCTTTAATTTTATTTTTATATCCCTCATTAAAGCCAAGTTGAATAAGTTGAATAATTTGAATCAATATTAAACTATTATTAATAGCAGTGGAATTAAGTTTTTAATGTTCTGTTGTTTAGTAATAGCTAATTCAGTACTTTAGTTACTGAGAAATGTAACTTACTTTGTTTTCGAATTTCTATCAAATATTAGGTATAAAAGATTATGTTTTATATTACGTACATGTAGAAAATGATAAATAATTTTAAGACATTCTTTTGGAGTTTTAAGTAGTTCTCTCAACACTTGGGTAACCATAACTCTCCTTTGAAGTACTACTTGGGATCAGTCCTAGGACAGTAGTGACATGGTGCTTTGAGAAAGAAAGGAATGCATACAGAAAATACTCTATGTGTGGTATTGAATAATCTCTGCTGAACTGAATCTATATTATGTAAATCTTTTTATTCTATCTCAAAGCACATTTTCAGGTGGCATTATTATTTACTGTCATCTCATTTGTCTTTCCACTCAGTTTCGGACTCTTCCCTAATGGTGCAATTTCAGCAGATACGTTTATCAAAAATAAGTGCACAAGAACCCTGGTAATCAAAATAGAGAAATGTGTTAGTGGCTTTGAATGAAGTATTTTGTATTGTTAATATAGGCACAACTAAACTGAGATACCTTCCTTCATGTTTATGTTAACTAAGGATTTTATAGCTTTTGTGGAAATAATTTCTATTCATCAGCTTTTAGAGTCTGATAAAAAATAACATATATATAAACTTTTCATTGATGGGATCTTCTATAAACCTTCTTGCAAAGGAAAAGATAATTTCTTTTTGATTCAGTTCAATGACAGTTCTTGTTCTTGATATGTCATTTGTTATGACTTAATGTAAACCTAGAATACTAAGAGGAAAGCCACCTGCATAGTAAATATTCTGGGTTTTCATATTATTTCCTACAATTGTGATAGTCAGTGGGTATATATTATTATTACAAAAGGCTATCCTTTGAAGAAAATACTGTCATGTTTAATATATATGTTTTCGATAGAGTTCAGAATCAGATTTTTAAATGTCATATTTTTTAAGGTAAAATACACATTAATGATTCTATTTTAATATTATGAAGATATTTGGTATTTTTTCATAATTTTCCCATGTGTAAAATTTATATAAATATACATATACATCTATTTATTCTCTCTCCTTGCTATTTTAGCATACATGGTTTTTGTGTTTATAGTAGGTATAACTTCCCTTTGGTGCTGTAACAAATTACCACTAGCTGGTTGGTTTAAAACAGAAGTTTATTCTCTCATCGTTTTTGGAGACCAGAAACCTCAAATCAGGGTTTCTGTGTAGACGGAGCCACACTCCCTTCAGAGACTGTGGGGGAAGAATATCTTCCTTTCCTTGTCTAGGTGTCTTCCCCCTCACACCTCCCCCACCCCCCACCATTTAAAAAAATTGTGAAATATTCATAAAATTTACCGTCATGTTTTAAAGTGTGCAATTCATTAATGTTTGTATACATTCACATCTGTGTATTTGCCTTTCTAGTTTTTATAACCCCTATTTCTTGGCTTGTGGCTGCATCACTTCTGCCTCATCTTCACATCCCCTTCTGTGTGTGTGTGTGTGTGTGTGTGTGTGTGTGTGTGTGTGTGTGTGTGAAAACTGTGACCCTCTCTTGTAAGGAGGGTAAGCCTCTCTCTCAGGATCCTTAGCATGATCACATCTTTTGTCATGGAAGTTAATATTTAAGGTTCCAGGATTAGGAAGTGAATATATTTATTTTGGGGAGCCCATTATTTCAGCTTGCCATAGTAGGCAGTCATTAAATATTTAATTATAACCAATATATGGAGTTATTTTTAAGATTAAGTCAGTGATTTCTTTACATATCAACTATACAAATCCCCTGGACAAATCAAAAAGCTACAAGGTGCCTCTTGGTCCCCTACAGGTATGGCTCAGACTTCTTCATAGAGCCTTTAAGGTGCCCATTAACTGGCCTGTGCCTTTATCTGCTTTCATCTCTTATCATACCCAATCATAAGGAAGTTGTTGTATCCCTAAACACATGTGTGAGGTTTAGTTTCTCCCTAGAAACCAAACTGTTTTCCTGTTCTGTACTCTTGGTGTGTTATTACTTTGAATGGATAAATAAACAGTGGTACATAAGACAATAGAGAATGTTGGTAACAGGAGGCTGTGCAGGTGTGGGGTATATGGGAAATTTCTGTACTACTTCTCAATTCTGCCGTGAGCCTAAATTTATTCTAAAAAATTAAGTCTTAAAATAATTAAATTACTAAAAACAAAGCTTGTCATAACCTTGTGTGCTAGAATACACTCAAGATATGATTCTTGATCAGACTTCATTGGGGGACTCCTCATCAGAGTCTGACGAGAACTTGGGTGTATTTCTAATGGGAGAAAGGATTAAAAATGTAGGAATATAATACTTTTGTCCTCATTAGGAAGCTTTCCCTCAGTCCCTATATTCAAGTAGTGTATGAGACCAGTTTCTTCATATGTACCAATCATATGCTTATTATATATCACTAGGTTAGAAGGGGTTTGCAAGCATTGATTTTATGTGATCTTACATGATATGAAATTGGAAGCTGACTAGTTATATATAAAGTACAAAAAATGTATATTATTTGAATCTTTAATTCTGTCCTCAATGGATTTTATTCCAGCAGGTGAAGATTCATCTTAGACCAGCCTATAGTAGAGTGATTTAAAGTTTAACTGAGAAAAGAGCTCTTAGACGATCATGGTTGAGACATTTTTCCAACACATAAAAGTGCACCTAAAAATACTGTTACATCTGTAAGACTGGAATATGATTAATTGAAATTTAGCTTATAGAGTACCATAAAAACATTTATATAATTTGAAAGTCAGTATTAATTTTGGTACCAACATAAAACTCAAGAAAAATCCCTTTTAAAAGAATGGTTTCTTTCAACAATCATTTTAAAACCAGGTATATCTAGGAAAGTTTGTTTAAACATATTCTTATTTTAGCTCTTTTTTTCCTCTCTGGCTTTATATAGGCAATATGAATTGTAATCTTTATGTCTTTCTACATGATAATATTACTCTCACTAGCTAAATGCTTTCTGGAAATTGGTAGCTTAAAAATAGAAGAGCAAATAAAACATAACTGATAGTTGTGAATGAAATATGTTCAATGCAACATATTGAAATTTTTAGAAGGGCATGCCAGAAAAACATAACATTTCATTTTAAAGTCAGGTCTTCATGCATCATTTATTTACAGATATATTCTTCAGGGAATGTAACCAATCTTCTTTGTCTTATGAATGACAAACTTAGTTGAAAATTTAAGACATTCATCAAAGCAATTCCCCTGCCACTACTAGTCTGGTCCTTATGGGATTTTCTCAAGTGCTTTGTCTGGGCTAGTTCTTAGCTTAAGTGATGGAGCTTTTATTGCATTCTTGCAGAGATTATTTCATCATTTAATAGACTTCACTTTAAGAAAATGTTCACTTTGTGCAGATTTATACCATTATTATGGTCATGCCCTTTATATCACCCTTGCTTTTCCCCTTTACTCATCCTCCTCTTTGCCCTCACTGCCATATTTATATTTGTTCCAAGGTGCTTTATTCATTGTAGAGAAAGCAAAGTCTTTCATGAAATGATCCTCATAGTATATGTGAGTCTTAGGGAGTGAATTTAGGTTTCTAGAAGACCTAAATGCTAGTAATAATAATTTGTACTTAGTATTGCTTTTAAATTACACTTATAGTGTTTTTCATATATCTTTTTCAGCTATTTTTTAATAAAGTACGAGTTTTTATTTTTTGAATGATTTGTACTGTACAGTTTATATTCAGGAATATTCATACTTCTCTTATTTTGATGCAAACATCAAACATAGAAGAGAAGGGGATTCCAGCAGAATTGCTGAAAGGTTACTTATCAGGCATACATAATGCCATTTAATTTTGAGTATATATTTTGAAATCATGTTACTATTATATTATGTAATTATGTAATTATATTATGCGTTTGTGCCAATATCATCTGAGACAAATTAAATATAATGAAAATTGTATTTTCGCTTGTAACAAATTAGATTTCATGTAGTTGAGTAAGTAATAGTTATATAACAGACATCTCAGTTCTGGTTACCATATATGTCTTTATATGTATTTTGTGTAATAGCTCATTTCTGGCTGAATTTTATGCCGTTAACTTTGGTTTCTTTTTGTCTCATCTTTCTGAACCTTGTTCTTTTTGTGGATGATATGGGGTATAAGTAGAATTTCTTTAAAAAACTAATAATACATTCTATTATTTTAGTATTTTTCATGTGTTTTTAGTGTCATTGGAAAAAAACTTAATGAAAACATTAAAGCCAAATGATAAAATTAAAAACATCTGTGAAGAATAAGACTAAAGACCTATGGCTCTCAGTATATCCATGTCGTTCAAGAATTTTACATGGGTGTGCTATTCAAGTTTATGACATAACGTAATTTTTTTCTAAGGCACAAAATTAAATTCTGTATTCCACAAAGGATCTTCTGTAGGAATTAAGTCACTTCCTAAGTGAGAGAGCAAAATTGATAAATTGGTATCTCAAAATAGCTTTGTTTTGTTTTTTTTTTACAACTCACTGTGTCATATACAAAAATTGTCATGAAGTAATAAAACTATTTCTTAGTGAAATGGTTATCCACAAGAAAACACATAGGCAAGTGATAAACCATCATTAGGAAACAACATATAAAATGTAAAAAGCTTACAAAAATTAAGCTAAATGAGTACTACTATGTGAATATGCCATTTATTAACTAGGATATGGTAGTTACTCTTTAAAAGTTTCTAGAATTTCTTGAGCATTAAAATGTTCTCAGTGATATACTTTAAAAATAATCAAAAGTCATTTCTAAGAAATACTAACACACAATCAAATTAAGTTTCCTAGTGAGATAATATTTTTAGGAAGGGAAGAAGTCTAAGAAATCAATGAATCTTACTAAAAAATAGTTCTTATTAGTTGAAAGTTGAAACTAGGGAGTATCAAATCTATGACTTAAAATTATTCAGAACTGAAATCCTCAGTATTTATTTGATAAACGTTATTGTTGCAAAAAATCTGTTCGAAGGTATATACAGCCTTCAGTATTAAATATATCACTAATCTTATAGCAAAACTTTTGGCTATGTAACTAGTTGGAGATAGGAGTATACATGTTATATTTATTTCATCTCTTTCTCCTTTCTGATAAAATTTATATGCAGTGAAATGCCCTGATCATAAATGTACAGTTTGCAGTTTTGAAGATGTATATACCCTTGTAACTACTACCTCAGTCAAGATACAGAACCTTAATATCACTTCAGTCAGTCCCCATCCCTCACAGGCAACCACTCTTCTAATTTCCCTCATGATAGTTTGCCTAATTTTGCCTGTTCTTGCTCTTGATGTAAATAGAGTCAGACAGTATATAGTCATCTATGGCCAGCTTCTTTTGCTCAGCTTAACATCTGTGAGATTCATCCATGTTGGTGCCTGTATCCGTATTTCATCCCTTCTCATTTTACATGGATAGACCACAAATTGATTATCCATTAACCATTTGATGGAGTTTTACACAATTATAGTTGCAACGACATTTTTACTAACTTTTTTTTTTTGAACAATGTTTTTAGAGCAATTGTAGGTTTACAGCAAAATTAAGTGAAGGTACACAGATTTCCCATACTCCCTATTCTCCCAGATAGCCTCCCTCATTATCGGAGTGGTGTATTTTTTAGAATTGATGAATCTACAGTGATACATCATTATCACCCAAACTCTAGTTTATTTTGGGTTCAGTCTTGGTGTTGTATATTCTGTGGGTATGGACAAATGTCTAATGACATGTATCCATCATTATGATTTTTTTTTTAAAGATTTTATTTATTTGACAGAGAGCACAAGTAGGCAGAGCGGCAGACAGAGGGAAAGGGAGAAGTAGGCTTCTCACTGAGCAGAGAGCCCGATGTGGGGCTCGATCCCAGGACCCTGGGATCACGACCTGAGCCGAAGACAGATGCTTAATGACTGAGCCACCCAGGCACCCCCATCATTATGATTTAATACAGAGTATTTTCACTGCCCTAACAATCCTCTGTGCTCTGCCTACTTATCCTTATCTCTGCCCCCAAACCCTGGCAACCACTGATCTTTTTACTGTCTCCCTAGTTCTGCCTTTTCCAGAATGTCGTAAGTTGGAACCAAACAGTAGGTAGCATTGTAAATTGGCTTTTTTCATTTAGTAATATGCATTTAAGGTTTCTCCAGATCTTGCATGGCTTGATAGCTTGTATCTTTTTAGTGCTAAATAATATTCCATTTTTCTGGATGTACCACGGTTTATTCACCTGTTGAAGGACATCTTGGTTGCTTCCAAGTTTTCGCAATTAGGAATAAAGCTGCTATACATATCCATGTGCAAGTTTATATGTGGGTGTAAGTTTTCAAATCCCGTGGATAAATTTCAACTCCTTTGGACTACCAAGGAGTTCAGTTGCTGGATATTATGATCTTAAGAGTATGTTTAGTTTTGTAAGAAATTGCCAAACTGTCTTCCAAAGTGGCTGTACCATTTTACAATCCCACCAGCAATGAAACAGAGTTCCTTCTGCTCCATACATTTGCCAGCATTTTGTGTTGCCAGTATTCTAGATTTTGGGTATTCTGATAGATGTGTAGTGTTATCTCGTTGTTTTATTTTGCATTTCCCTGATGACCTATGATGTGGAGCATCTTATGTGCTCATTTACCATCTGTATATCTTTTTGGTGAGGTGTCTGTTAAGGGCTTTGCCTCATTTTTTAATCATGTTGTTTTCTTAGATTGAGTTTTAAGAGTTCTTTATGTATTTTGGATAGCAATCCTTTATCAGTTAGGTCTTTTTCAAATATTTTCTCACAGACTGGCTTATTTTCTCATTCTCTTGGCATTATCTTTTGCAGAGAAGAAGTCTTTAATATTTTTTTGAGTAAATTTAAAGATCGAATTGGTTTTATTTAAGGATTCATAAAATGGGCAGCATCCCATCTAGGAAATAGAAAAAAGCTCCAGAAGTTTTTCATTTTAGTGAACTCCAGCTTATCCAGTATTTCTTGGTAAATGGTGCCTTTGGTGTTTGTATTTAAAAACTCATTGCCATATCCAAGATCATCTAGGTTTTCTCCTATGTTATCTTTTAGGAATTTTTAGTTTTACATTTTCCATTTTTGTCTATGATCCATTTTGAGTTAATTTTTGTGAAGGGCATAAGGTTTGTGTCTAGATTCCGTTTTTTTGTTTGTTTGTTTGTTTTGGTTGTGGATGTCCAGTTTTTGCAACACCATTGTTAAATCAGCTGTCTTTGCTCCATTGTATTGCTTTTGCTCCTTTGTCAAAGATGAGTGTTTTGTTAGTTTTTGAATACCAAAGACTGTTTATTTAGACTCTGTTTATTTCTTAAAATTTTCCACTCAGCCATCCCTTTTAGCTAAGGGCAGTGAACTTGGTGCATGGCCTGTTAGTTAGCATAAGTGCAACATTTCTTTGAAGTGTCTTTATTGCTTTAAATATTTTATACAAGACTTTCCTTTACATGACTGAAACCCAGTATAAATTCACAAACCCAAGAATACTAGAGGCATCTAAGAAAGATCTATAAAATTTTTGAAGATGGAAGGCAAATAAATAATTTGTAACTTAGTAAGTGGAATGGAGAGAGTCTAATAATTTTAAGTTGCTATAAGCAGACTAATTCCTAAGCAGAAAGCCTCAGGAATTGGAGGTACCAGTTACCTCCACAGGTGACGGTACAGAACAGTGTTGAAACTATGAATATTTGTATAAGGCATTATAATGAGGGACTTAGACCACCCAGGTAGCCACGTGCCTAATTTTCTCTCTTCTTGTTCCCAGAAAAAAATCTGGTTCCACAGAAACCAGACACAGCTAAGGGAAGATTAAGGGACTATACTAAAAACATGAGGATTAAATGAAAGTCTACATAATTAGCAGTGGAGCCGGTTACCTTCCCTTGTTTGATTTTAAGAACAGTAGCAGCCAATCTTACAATTCCTAAGAACAAGAATGAGCTGATCAAGAAAAAAGACTCTCAGATATTGGCAGGTTTATGGGGTCTTAGAATATGATGTCTATAGTATAAAGTACAGTGATCAAATCAAACAAAGTACAAAACAGCTTTGCATAAACAGAAACCTTGAAAGGGATGGAATAAATGTCTAATAACTTACGATTAATATGTTCAGATAAATAAGAATTTTGTGTCAAAAAATTTGTGTCAAAAAGCAAAAAATAGGGATATATGCTATTAAAACAAAATTCTCAGAGAAAGAATAGAAGTCTTGGAAATCAAAATAAGTTTTAAAAATACTAGAATGGTGGGGGGGTGCCTGGGTGGCTCAGTTGTTAAACGTCTGCCTTCGGCTCAGGTCATGATCCCAGGGTCCTGGGATCGAGCCCCACATCGTGCTCCCTGCTTGGCGGGAAGCCTGCTTCTCCCTGTCCCACTCCCCTTGCTTGTGTTCCTTCTCACTGTGTCTCTCTGTCAAATAAATAAATAAAATCTTAAAAAAAATATTAGAAGGGTGGAATATAAATGGAGGCAGTCTTCAGGAAGTAAAATTAAAAGAAAAAGAGATGAACAAAATGGGAGAGGAAAGAAAAGAAAATTTGATCACCAATCTAGAAATTGGATTACTTGGTAACAGATTCAGGAAGAAATAAAGAGTAAAATGAGAGAGAAACTAATTTTAATAAAGACAAAGTATAAGAACACATGGGACATATGTAACATATATGAAAGGCCTACAAAATGAATGAAAAGAGACCCATACTGGGTCACACAGCCTTGTGCAATTTCAAAACACTAGTAAAATCCACGGATGACCCCAAAAAATCTGGAAAGGGAAAAATAGTAAGATAAATACACATGAAACATTGGAAATGAAAAAGTCTTTGAACTTATCAATAGCAACACCTAAAGCTAGTAAAAAGTAGAGTAATTTTTAGTAGAGTATAAAGAGTATAAAAAAGTAGAGTAAAAGGAGAGTAGGTTTTAACCTGGAATTCTTAATCATCTGTAAAGATAGTTTAAAGCATTCTAAGTCTCAGGTGTGTTATTAACAGGAAGTTCTTCTCATTAAATTTCTAAAGAGTGCATTTCACTAAAACAAGGGAGTACATTGAGAAAGAAGAAAAAGACCAATAATCAAGTAAATAGATAACCAGTACAGGAGAGAGGCAAAGGGAATAAGGGGTTGATGGTGATGGGCTGAAATCTCAGGATAACTGCTTTGCTTCAGCCCAAAGGAGTAGCCACTCAATGGATGAACAAGAAGATGGAGAGTTTCAGGAAGGTTTTGCCCAAGGGGAAAAATGTATTGCCCAATTAATTGTTACCCATGTTGAGAGGCATTTTTAATTCTATTGGAAACTTTGAGGATGAGTTACTGATAAGTACATAGAAAACAAAACAAATGCAAAAATGAGTCAAAAATTAATTCAAAGAAAACAAATAGTTGTATAAGAAAGAAAATAATAAAATCAGTGTATTACATAGTTCAGCCATGAATAATTGTATGCATTCATAATTACATAATAAATTCAATTAAATATATATAGCTATATATATTACTCTATATATTCATATATAGAGAAAGTGAATTGGAGGAAGAAGTGGTAAAAAGAGTTAAGTCCACATCTTGCGTAGTGAGTAGATTGAAGAAAGATAGACTAAAGGAAATCAGTAGCAAATGGCCAAATGGCTAAAATTGAAAGTTGTGAAAAGTAGCCAAAAGTGTTGAAAGGGGCTGTTTATGTGGAACTGGAATCTGGGTGGCAGGAGTGGGATGGGGCTTTTTTTTTTTTTTCTTTCTTTTAATTTAATTTAATTTTATTATGTTATGTTAATTACCATACATTACATCATTAGTTTTTGATGGTAGTGTTCCATGATTCATTGTTTGTGCATAACACCCAGTGCTCCATGCAGAACGTGCCCTCTTTAATACCCATCACCAGGCTAACCCATCCCCCACCCGCCTCCCCTCTGGAACCCTCAGTTTGTTTCTCAGAGTCCATAGTCTTTCACAGTTCGTCTCCCCTCCGATTCCCCCCCATGAATTGTGTGAGACTCTTGCATCGCAGACCTGTACCTCTGAAACAAATAATACATTATATGTTAAAAAAAAAAAAAAAAAAGATAGCAGGAAGGGAAAAATGAAGGGGGGGAGGTTGGAGAGGCTTTTTTTCATTATAAATCTTGTGGAACTCTTTGACTTTTTAAACTATATATGTGCATTATTTTGGTTAATAATGGAACTAAAATATGCCTGTGACTTCGGTATTCTCTTTGCTATTGTACCTGTGGTGGTTTTATTATAAAGAAAAGTGTCCACCTCTCAGAGATGCTTTAGTTAAATGTTCGCTTTATGTGCTAGGTTAATTATGTGGATTGCTGTATGTACTTCTTGGCCCATGGCCACATGCTTCTAATAGTATATAAAACTCACTTTGAGAAATATGGATTTAAATATTTCTTTGTTACATAAAGTACTGTGAACATTTAAGAACATAAGTAAGTTTTGATAAAGAAGTTATAATCTTAGCCACTGGTGTATAAATGGAAAATTATTTTTAAAAAACCCCAGCACCCCAAAACTTTGGATATTCTGTGAATGAAAACAGCTATCCTTATTTTGAAATTAGTTGTCCATCCAATTAGCTGTTTATCAAGAATCTATGTTGGTGGATAGTGCATTATATGGTGAAGAGTTTGTTTACTCAAATGCTATTTGGAAGGTTTTTTAAATATAGATATAACTGCTTAATAATAATCTCATTGTATGAGGAAGCAGTCCCTAAATCTAAATGCTTATGTCGGATTTTATATCTTGGAAACAATTTGAGAAAAGCTGACTACGTTCAGTAACTTTAAATTTGTGAAACCATGGGATTTCTACCAAGTAAAGGACTCGGACATCGTCTCCTGTAATGGTCTTTTATGCTTCTGTGCTAGGAAGAAGTATATGGCAGCAGATGGATTAGAGGATTTAGTACTTATTTTTCCATTTAAAAAGAATTCTTATTTTCTTTTTTAATATTCAGAAAAACAACCACTCCACTTAAGACATTTTATGACAGGGATTAGATCTCTTTCTAGATTGTGAAAGAATCTTTGTCTATATTCCAACCAGTATAAAAAGATTTTATATTGAAAATTAATGTAAGATCATTGTCAACCATGAAAGATACTTTATCTTGACTATATTTTAAAAAATAAAATTCACCTAATATACATAACAGTTATTTCATGCAAAGATGATAATGTCAAATAATGTAAAGTCATGATGAATTTTGAGAAATAAAAGAAAGTAAGGAAAAAGTAATTTATGAATGGGCAAAGACAATTTGATGTTTGCATTTTATGATTCATAAAATAATAAAATAATTTTTTCTCATAAGACTTAAAATTTTTTCCAAGAACTGTAAACAGTTTTAATCATTGGAGGCAGTAGGGAATGTTGCCCAGTTTTGCTGAAAGAAACTGTGCCTTTTTCTTTAATTATGAAATAGAAAATACAGTTATCACGAAGAACTGATCTTGTGTGCGCAACATTGAGCAAAAGGTACAAAATACTTATTTTTTCTAATTGGTACAGTTATGTTCATTCCTTTTATAGGTCTTCTCTTATACCATTCACCAAATTGCTTTACTTCTCCAAGTGATATATGCTATGACACAGACATCAGTATCAGCCTGTACTGTAACCCAGGCATACAAATTAAGAGAAGCAATATACTGGAAATTAAATTCCTATAACTTGTTAAGTTTTATGAAATGTTTGTTAGTACATAATTCTGAGATTAGTAAATAGATAGTAAGAAATGTATTGGACAATTATGTGGAAGATATGAAAAAATTAATTTTAAGGTTATATTTTAAGATTACTAAAATTCTTCCATATTTTATTATTTGAAACAAATAATGATTCATTTCAATGCTGCTTCTATTTCCAAATCATATTTTGATCTATTTGCAAGGTAGGTAATTCCCTTCCCTTAGAGAATTTAGAATCTATTAGGACTGTCGGTTATTTAGATAGGGTATTTGGAGAACATAAGAAAGTTTGACCGCAGTGGGAATGTTTGACCTAGAGTGCTAGTTTATGCAATTTATTTATTTATTTTTAAAAGATTTTATTTTTTCATTTCAGAGAGAGAGATACCACGTGCACAGAAGGAGAGACTGAGGGAGAAGCAGTCTCCTGCTGAGCATGGAGCTAGATGCGGGACTTGATCCCAGGACTCTGGGATCATGACCTGAGCTGAAGGCAGATGCTTAACTGACTGAGCCACCCAGGCGCCCTAGTTTAAGGGCATCCTTGCTTAAGAAGCATCCATGAAGGTTCCAGAACACTGCCATGTGGCAGAAACAATTGGATGGACACACTGAAAGAAGAAATATTTGAATTTAGGAAATTTGGTGAAGGTGCAATTATAATATAGTCATAGCATGACCAAAGTATGTGTATTTATGCAAAAGACTTTGCTGTGATAGGTGAAGAACCCAGGGACCTCCCTTGACCATTTTCATGCAGGTTTAATCGCTTTTTAAATTCTTCCTGTATGGGAAATATGGGAGTGATTTTGTCATTATGAAAATTTGGGGGAAAAAATCTCAGAAAATTGAGATTAAAATATAGAATAATTAAAATTTTGTGTAGAAATTCATTGAAACATTTTTGTGGGCAAAATACACATTTGTGAAAGATTTCAAATTTAGGCTTTTTGATGTTATTTCCAAATAAGATTTCACCTACACTTTCAGAGATACCCTGATAGGATGAAAGAACATATTCTTTAACCTTACCACTTAAGATTTGCATCCTATTATCAGATCATCATATCGTTTATATTACCCTATGAATATTTTCAAGACTTCTGTTTATTATCATAAATGCAAAAATTTACATTAACCATAGTTATAAATGCATATAATTTATATTAAGTCAATAATTTGTTAAATATACACATTTAGAAGAGTTCCTAAGTTTAATATTTCTCACTTTGAATTTGTCATGAGATAAAAAATTAAAAAGAAAAAGAGGGACATCTGCATGGTTCAGTTGGTTAAGTGACTCTTGGTTTCAGCTCTAGTCATGATCTCAGGGTTGTGATCTCAGGGTCATGAGATTGAACCCCACATGGGGCTGCATATTCAGCACAGAGTCCGCTTGGGATTCTTTACCCCACCCTCTGCCTCTCCCTCTGCTCTTCCCCTTGCTTGTGTGTGTGTGTGCTCTCTCTCATATAAATAAATAAATAAAATCTTTAAAAAAAAAGATCTTTTTTTAAAGTGGTTCTAAATCTTATCTTGTAAATTTTATCCTTTTTTGAAATTAAAGAAAAAAATTAAATTTATCAATTACATTTCTGACAGTCCTGTTAAGAGAACTTCGATAGGATATTCCATTTGAATTGTATCAACCAGAGAATATTAAATTAATTGTTCTCAGTTCTTTTTATTCCTGTTAGGTGAATTATCAGAAATTTTTACCTTAAAAAGCGGACCTGTGATTACAAATCATAACTTTTAAAAGATAAAAGAATGAAAACAATATCTAAATAAAAACCACATACTAATTAAAGAAGTCTAGGGAATCCCTTCATATTTATTAATATACTCAACTTTCATTTATTTTATTTTAATTCAGTTCAGTTGCATTTGGATAATTTTTTAGACTTCAGTAGAATTAGGTGCTAATAAAAGACTCGTGAAGGTTACTTGTGAAGTTCTGTTTTTTCCTTCACTCAGCATATTTGTTTATTTGTCTTGTGTATTAGAAGTATAAAGAACTTCAGTGAATAGGCTATATTTCCTATCTCGTCCTTGAATCTGGACTCATGATTTCAAGTGAATTTGGAGTTTATAAACTTAGAGTTAACTGATATCAGCAGTTGTTTGGTATCGCTGATCTTAAATTCTGGTCTGGCATATATGCCTTTAAAATCTTATTCAGTCTGTTTAACTGTTGAAACCAAATTTATGTTCACTTATTTTCTGCCCTGAAGATGCTATTTCCCTCATCTGTTGGGTTACCCTGCTTGTTCCTATTATTTTAACTAGATAACTCTGAGCTTCTTTAATTACCTGGCTATTATTAATCTTTAATCAGGAGAAAAAAATTAAAGTGAAATAAGTTGCCTTTTATTTTCTCCCTTATCTCTGGGTTCCTATTTTAATGACAATCATTTTGCAATAATGGCTTATAACAGAGTTCACTTTCAGTAAACTCCTGACCACCTCTTTAGCTGCTAAAATGTCTCACACATTTGGCCACTGAGTCATTTCATAACTGTCTCCTTTTTGTTTCTAATATATGTTTTTTTTCCATGCGAATACATCTCCAAAGTTATTGGGTTTCTGGAAACATAAATAAAGAACAGATGGCTGCTCACACCTTAGGACAAATACGCTGGAGACAGAGGACTTTCATCATGTCCCTTATGGTCAGCATGTTAGCTCTCATGTGGTGGACATCTGTGGCTATTTGAAATAGGCCTTGCTGCTGTTTTGGAGTCTCTCAGGTCTGGTCAGTCCTCTTGATAGTAGCTTATTTTTAAGCAGTCGGGTTTCTCAGTTATTTATTAGTCTGAAAAAAACAAAGATAATTCTGAATAAATAAGAATTAGGAAATGTCCCAAATAAGGGCACTCTTCTGTAGATCGTTCTATAGTTGTTCAAACTGATTCGTTAATGTTGATTGGTATCTCTCTACTCTGATATCAGCTTTGCCAAATTTGGGAATCAAGCTTCATTAATGGATACACTCTCTTAATGGACACATTTCTGTACTTGTATGCCTATTAACAGAATACTGTAAAACAAAGCATTATAATTCAGAGTTATTCAGGGAGAAGACCAAATGTAAAAATTTAAATCATGGATTATATTGGTAGACTTTTGATATTTATAACTTTAATATCTAAGTCATGAGCAATCCCCGAGTGTCTATGACATGAAATGATCTGTAAATTTATATAGCTATGAATTTTAATTTTAGACCACAGATTCTTAGGTGGGCGAGTTGCCTATTTATCTACATATGAGTTTTTGTTCTGTACTGTCACTACAGTAACCTTTGAAATATTCAAAACATTGTGTCTTTGTGGAGAAACAGTCACCAAATCAGAAGGAAAATTTTCGTGAATATTGAGAATGCTCTTAACTTGTAACAAAACACATTGGAAACATGTCTCCTGAGAGCAGTACTATGGGTTTTAAAATGCTAGGAGCTAGTAGAAGGTTTGTGTTTTTGTAAATGTGCAGAATTCCTAAGGTCTTCGAAAATCTAGCCAAAATATCAAAGGTCTTCTGTATGGAATTTTTAAAGAAATACTATAATAGAGGGCATTAAGGTTCTTACACAAAACAAAACAATAACAAAAATGAAAAAAGCTATTAGTTGTTCAAGGATAACTTCTTTAAATTACCTGGTTTTTAGATTAGAAATTTGATTTATTAAGATGTCTTATTCACCGTAATGACCTCTGATATCTATATAACAATTTGTTAAATAGAAAAAATCTTCAGCTTTGTACTCTCTAAATTACCATGAAATTTGAAATGGAATATATAATAATTTTATTTCATCAGCTCAGGCTGTAAGTGAATTTCACATATTTAAGTTGTTCTTCAGAAAAATTTTTGTGCATGTTTTACAGAATATTTTTAATAAACCATTTTTTAAAAAGTTAAAAACCATTACTCTTTAGACATTATTAAGATCAAAAACAGGAAATTTAAGAAGTTTTACAGTTTGGGATATGTTTTGGGTATGTAACATATTGCATGAAAGTATCTTATTAAAAGAATTGTCAGTCGTTCATATTTTCTTTTATATTAAATAAGAATGCCTCTATAAATCACACTGATTTCATTTTTTAAAAAACTTTAAAAATTATTAGTAATATAATATAAAAACTTGTTAGGAATATGAAATTGCTTTATGGATGACATAAGTTATGATTATGTTTCACTTGCTATGTTTATTTTATTTTATTTTATTTTATATTTTATTTTATTTTAAATAATTAAAATGTCTTTTCGCACAAGGCTCCAAATAACATGAAATGATAAACTATTATCTGATTAGGTAAGGGTTTAAGATAATGCCATTACAAAACAGTATCCTGGAGCTTGACAACTTTGAGCAAACATGCAGAATTAGTTGTGTTTTTCAATTCAAAATGAAAACAAATGCAAAATTTTCCTGATCCAGGTCATAATGAAATAACCCTTTTATTTAAATAAACATAACCTGTAAGAGTAAAATTAGTTTCTGTTAGGAGATACTCTTTCTGAAAAATTTCTTAGCATTTCTTGAGGTGATGAATATGTCTGGATTAGGGTAATCCCTAGACATAACTGATTTATATTAGATTTAACTTAAAATTATTGTGAAAAAGACACTATGGAATTAGAAGATTTTACATCCTGCATAGAAAACTGGAACAGTGGTAGTATTGCATGTTCAAATTACAGAGGACAGTGATGAATAATCCTCAGGCATTTTGTAAACTCCAGGCGGGTAGGGAACGTAACTTTCTTGTCATTCACGTTTGTGCTGAGCTGAGCACTCAGTAAATACTTACGTTATTCATGGAAGTAATATGAATGATTAGAAAAGTGTTATATGGATTTTTGGGCCTGACCTGTGGATATGATGATCCCATTCCAGGTACATAGAAATGCTGGGGCAAGGAAAGAAGTAGAAACTCTCCAGGGCACAGAAGTGAAAAGATAACTTGAAGCCAGAGTTATGCTGCATTGCACAGAGAGTTCATTTGGCCTATATACAAGTTCTGTGGGCTTGAGTTTAATGGCTGTGTGGTGATAGGATATTATGGATGCAGGGGGAGGGGAGGAGGAGCCTCTGATTGGAGTCAGAATTTGTATTGTCTCTATAGTACAGGGATCCCAAGCCAAGAGACTGTTAGAATTTTTGAAACTCTTGCCAAAGCAAATGCTAAGCTATTTAGAAACTAATACAAAGCCCACACAGATGGGCATCTTATGGAGAGAATATCCCCTCTGAAAATAAGTTCAAAATAAAAAAATACAGCTGTATGAATTATCTAACATGAATAACATGATATAGTTAGCAGCTACCTTGAAAAGAAGTGTTATTGCTACAAAACATGAAATAATATTAAAAATGAAAAGTAATGTAGCATAAGTATATTTTAAGTGATTAAGGAGATTTTAAATGACTCTTAAACATAATGAAATGGAGCAAAGGGAAAATAAATACAAAGAAAATGGAACAATAAGATGGTAGAAATAAGTCAGTAAATCAATTATGTGAATATAAACTCTTCTATTGAAGGATAGATTCTAGATTCTATAAAATGCAAAATACTGGATGCCTGGGTGGCTCAATTTGTTGGGTGTCTGGCTCTTGATTTTGGATCAGGTCATGATCTCAGGGTCGTGGGATCGAGCCCCGCATCAGGCTTTGCACTGAGCATGGAGCCTGCTCAATTATCTCTCTTTCTATCCCTCTGTCTCTCCCCGTGCCCCCCACCCCCATCATGCTCTCTCTCTCTCCCTAAAAAAAAAAAAAAAAAATGCAAAATACAACTTTATGCTGTTTATAAGAAACACATCTTGAATATAAGGATCCTAAAGGTTGGAAAAAAGATAAAAGCAATACATGAGGCAAATATTAAAATATAACTTGTGAGGTCACTTTATTATCATACAAAAAATAACACTTTAAGGCAGTAAGTGTTGCTAGGAATAGGGAAGACCAAATGACTGGAAAGATAATTCTGAGAACCTATACTCACTTGACAACATAACCTCAAAATACACAAAGCAAAAGTTGACTCAATTACAAATTGAAATTAAAAAATACCAAATCATACGAAACTTTTGAAAATACTGTTCTTGAAAACCAACATATTAAGCTGATCAGAAAATAGCAACAAAATAGAAGGTTTGAACATTATATTTTAACAAGGTTGTTTGGAGAGATGGATGGATAAAGAGGTAGATCCCTTTATCTAATAATTAGAGAATATACATTTGTTTCGAGCATATTAAAACATAATACTCATGTACTAGGCCACAAAGACTTCTCAACTCTAGTTGAGAGAGTAAGTGTAGAGTTCAAGATTTTGTAATTCTTAATTACAAAAAAGATTGTCTCTCCCACAATGTAAAACACACACATATAAGAAAATCCATGGGCCAAAGCAGAAATTTAAAGAAAGATTATGAAATATTTAGAATTGAACACCAGCCAAAACACTGCATCATAACTTGAAGCTAAAGAATTAGTATAGTTTTAAGTGCATATTTTAGCAAGGACTGAAGATTGATGAGGCAAGCTCTCATCTCATGCCATGCGATGTAAGAAACAGGGCGTACAACCAAGAGAACCCTTATGATGCTGCTGCAAGGAGATCCAGGATGACTTCATACAGTTGACGTAAGAGACTGCCAGTCCATCTTGGAGAAGGGCTTGGTCAGAGGGCCAGGAGGGATGAATTGAAGGGGGCTGGTGGTTGAGGTTGGTGATTATTTGTGTTGGATTGTTATGATTTAGAGTTGAAATTTGTTGAACATAAATTATTTTTAATATTTTCCCATTCTCATTTTCCATCTATTTTATACATCTTTTTTTATACCTCCATTTTTAAAGGAATATGTTTCAGATTTATTTTATTTCTCAAAAAATAGTTTTTTATAGCTTATTTCCTTTTTAAAATTATAGGTTATTATATTTTTTTCTAAATTTAAAGGGAAGTACTTTTTGTTGTGTTTAAAAGATATGCTGATTGAACAACAAAGACTACCTCCTTGAAACTATTTATTTGAAGACAACTCTAAGTTTTAAATTCTGTTTTCTCAGTGGTTGATTTTCTTATTATTTCCCTTGATTTTGGAATAGACTTTCATTTTAATGTAAAGGGAGCTTTCTTTGTTCTCTTTAGGGAAAGAGAGTTGAAAGTTGACAAGAGAAAGATGAAACACAAAGCCAGTGTTGTGCTTACTAACGTAAAATGAACAAAACGGACACATTATGTCATAGGCTGCTTGTCTCCCTCAGGAGACAAAGACTTAGGCCAATCTGGGCTATCCTTCTATTAAGTTAGAACAGCTGGAGTTTGACATTTTTCTTCTCTAAGTCTGAAGACTGGATAATGTTCATATTGGAGCTTTCTTGTCTTTTACACATTTAGTCTCCTGTGTTCTTTTTGGCTTGGGAGCTTGGTTAGTGTGCAGTATGATTTTGAGAGAAAAAAAAAAGCTTCTTGTTTCAGGATAGAATATTTAAAATAAACAGGCTGTGTGTTTATTACTGTGGAAACCAGAGAGTAAGTATGACTGTAAACAGAATGATTTCAAAAGCCTAAGTGATTAAATGCCAAGAAGACTGCAGTAATACTATTATTCTTTCATAATTTTTTATTTCTACCATAATTTTGAAATGTTTTCTGAAATAATTTTATGACATATGTTAGTCTTTTGCCATGCATAAATTGATTTTTTTTTTAGAGTTTTAGTAGAAACTTTTAGTCTTTTATTCTACCAAATGGAGAAACTTGAATATATACTTCTTTATAGCAATTATGATAGCTAGAACCTTCTAAAGGTGTTCAATTCTCAGGATTTACTTGATGACATTTTTCATGTTTGTTGACTACCAGTGAACTACCATTGAATAGTGACTTTGCATCTTGTGTGTTTGCTGCATGCATCTTTTCATGGAAGTATACTCTGAAAACCTAGTTGTAACTGTCCAACTCCTTTAGTATAGAACTTAAAATTTTATGTAACACAAGAAGTGATTTCTCTTTCTGGTGAATCATTTTATGCCTGGTGTGACATTTGAATAAAGCTTGATGAGACCAAAGTTGCTAGAAAATAAATTCAGCCTGACACTCATTCACGGCAGTTCAAACAACTTTATCTTAAAGCAATGCCTGTTGTTTCACTCAAAAAACGATGTTCTGTTTACTAAGCATGTTAGTTTTCTGTTGTGGCACAACTAGGTTCTCTGCTGAGGGTCTCACAAGGCTGGAATCAAAGTGTCAGCCAGACTGCATTCTCACCTGGAGCTCAGATTCCTCTTCCATGCTCACGTGGTTGTTGGCAGCATTCATTTCCTTGCTGGTTTTTAGCCAGAGGTTGTTCTCAGCTCTCAGAAGCCATTTTCATGACACCCTCCCTCTTAAATCCCTTAACAGAATTTCATTCAAGTCAAATTCCTGCTCTTGATGAAGATCCCAATCCATTTTAAGGACTCACTTAATGTGATCAGGCCCAACCAGAATAATCTTTTTTTCTAAAGTCAGCTTTCCCATATCACCTAACCTAATGGAAGTGAATATCTCCTTAAATCCACAAGTACTCACCCACCTGCAAAAGGAAAGGATTATACAGGGCGTGTGCTTTAAAGTTGGGAATCTGGAGGGCCATCTTAGTGTCTACCACTAAAATAATAGGAGGTGATGAGGTGTGGATTTCTTGTTTCTTTTTTCCATCTTCATATGTGTCTGGATTCTTTTCCTCCTCTAGTTTCATAAAAGGAAGATTCTTTATTCTAAGTTTAAATTCTTCCCCCTGGTCTTTCCCACCCCTCTTTCAATTCACTCTATTAGACCTACTTGTGGTCCCACTCACAGAGTGAGTGTACTGTATTTTCCTTTTTCCCTGTTTGTTTGCTCCTTCCTTTTCAACTTGCATGTTGCCTAGTTCTCAGTTCTTCTCTGAAGTGAATCTGCCTTTTCTATAGCTCAGGTTTAAGTCCACTCTTTTTTTGCAAACGGGTAATCTTCCTGTCTCTGGCCCTCCCTACTCTTATCTACCACCAGGGAGACAATTCTAAAATGCAAATCTAATCACATTACTCTGCTTAAAAGTCATTGGAAGCCCTACCTTGTTGTCTTCAGCAAAAGGCCAAATACAGCCGATAGAAATGCTATGTTGGCCCTTACATCTAGAAAAAATTAGAAATGAGTCTCTATCAAACAGGAGCTTATATCTAAAAATCTAAGTTTCTGGTCTCTCTTGAAAAATTAAAAATCTGAGTAACCTGGCCCACATTTCCACCAGACAATAATCCACTACTACTACCTAGTGGCTCCCCCTGTAGAAGGGAAAAGCTTTCTGTAATTTGTCATCCCATCAGCTTTATTCATTCACTTTACCTGCCTGGCTCCTGAGGACAGTTGATTACACAAGCCCTGACCTAGAGAATAAAGGTTAAATGTCTTAGCATGACATTCATAATTGTTTCCTAATTTCCTCCCATTCATTCTTTTCAAATCAAGTTATATTTTAGTTGGATGATAGCATTTCAGTTCCTTCTGCCAGATTGTGATTTCCATAAGGATGGGAAGTATGCTTTGTTTATGCTTTCATTCTCAGCCCCTAACATAATTTCTAACACATATTAGGAACTCAATGAAATTGAATTGAATGGTGTTGATTATACTTTCACACTGATTTTATGTGCCCATATAATTGCTCAAAAGGCAATACAGATGAAAGTATCAGCTCTCGGCACTATTGAAAAATCTTCAATCAAAACTTTATTCTCTACCAAAAATGAATCAGTAGAGTTATTTTGATTTACAAATAATCTGTTGTAGTACTATGATGGTGGCAGTGGTTGTGGAAATTCTTTAACATAATCAGTGTCTTGATCCTTCCATTCTTTAACAGGAGTGAGAATCGGGATTCCCCTGACAATGTTACATGTTCAGTCTTCTGGAAAACACAGAGAAAATAGGGCTTCCAGCTGGCTCTAGTTCTTTCCTTTGCAAGATACTGAAAGGCTTTCTATTTGTTGATATCCATAAAATCAGGAAATATTTATAAATTTTCTAAATAGATTTCCTAACCATTGCTAGTCATTAAGGAGCATTTTTAAACTGATTCTTTAAGGTAGTTTTGAGAATGATGGGTTTGGTTACTGGAGAACTATATAGAGATAATGGAATTTCTACTGTATTTCTTTATGGTTGGATTAAAACATGAAAATGTAAATGGGATTATTGAATATATCTCAGTCTAGGAGGGTAAATTTTATAGTGTTCTTTGTAATTAAGTTGTCCTTTTAGGGTTTGAGGATGGCCTTTCCGCTGCATACATTAGTTGTTTTTCCGAAATGTATTGAACTAATTAAAAAAATATATATCTACAGTATCCCACAAAAGCGTTATTGCATGAAATAGAGGTAGCTACTACTCATGTTAAAAAGGATCATAGATTATTGTTGGCAAATAGAAAGAAATCCTTTTTAATCCAAGACAGGGTGGTTCCTCTAGGTTACTCACTGATGAGACAATAACAATGGAAAAATTTGCATCATTGCTCTTTCTCGGCTCAGTTAAATTGTTAAATTGTGAACAAATTCTCTTTGTGATCTTGTTTTTGTGTTGCTCTTAAAGGTTCATAATATTCTGCTCTTTTTTCAATGATAATTAATAGTGATGACGTTAGTTGTCTGCGATAAATTGTTTTGTGTATATGTTCCAACAATAGTCATTATTTTCAGTACACTCTGGTTTTATTTTTAGATATTGTTCTAGTATTGCTTTTTTTTTTTTTTTTTAAAGTAGCCTCCACATCCAATGCGGGGCTTGAACTCAAAACCCTAAGATCAAGACCTGAGCTGAGATTAAGAGTCAGATGCTTAACCAACTGAGCCACCCATGCACCCCAAGTATTTCTTTACTTTGTTATTTATAATGTTCAGTCCATACTCATGGAAAAAAAAAAAGAACAAAAAGCCTGGATAGAAGTAGTTCTTTCCCTCTCCTCCACTTTTTTTTTTTTTTTTTAACTGAATTGACCAGAGGTTGCTCAAGGCATAGTGGGGGAATTTAGGAAATAAATTTAGTATATAACCATAGACTCTGTAAGGTTGAAATACTACCTGTATTAAAGTTTTCCAGAGCAACAATGCCAGTATATAAAGAGATACATTATAAGGTATTGGCTTACACAATTGTGGAGCCTGAGAAGGCTTACTATCTGCCATTGAAGTCTGGAGACCCAGCAAAACTGATGGTGTAGTTAAATGTCTGAAGGCTGGAGAGCTGGTGGTGTAGATTCAAGTCCAGGTCTGAAGACCTGAGAATCAGAAGCACCAGGGACAGGAAACGATCTGTGTCCCAGTTCAGGTTATCAGGCAGAGTGAATTCAACTTTCATCTGCATTTTGTTCCATTCTGGCCCTCAGATGATTGGTTAGGCTAATCTGTTTTTACTCATTCCACCAATTCAAATGCCAATCTCTCATAAACAACCTCACAGACACACCTAGAAATAATGTTTAACTGACTCCCTGGGCATTCAGTGACCCCATAAAGTTGACACATAAAATGAATTATCACACCAGCTTTTGCCAGTCTTGAGATTGAGAATCTGATTATGGCCCTATATATTGATACTTTGCTAATATTTCATGCTGCTACTATTATCCTGAAAATGTGCTTATCCTGGAATTGATGTACTTGTGAAAAATATTGAATACTCCATTAATCACCTTTTTATAGCACTTCTCATACTATATAATGGGTACATCCTTACAAGTCTCTTTGCAGGCAGGGGCATTGCTTTATCCTCTTTGTTGCTTTGATGTATATATTAGTATCTGGTGAAAAATTACATAAAAATGTTTGTTGAATGAAATTATAAGGATGGACAATTCTTTGAGGCTATATAGTAGTTTCTCATTTTCTTCTCGAATGCCATTTATATAATACCTGTGAATTAGGGTAAATTGGGCAGTAGCATTGTTAAAAGTTTTTGAAGTTCAAAGATTAAGGTCATAGCTTATTGGTAAGGGAACCTCATCTGGACTATAATATTTATCTCATGTATATCTTGTTTTGTATTTAAGTACTAAGATTGTGGATAACATTGTAAAGAAGGGAATTTGAAATTTTAGGGCATGTAGCATATCTTGTTTTTATTCATATTTTTAGTTTTAGCTAAGAGGAAGTTATTCCTAGGAAGAAAAATGTGTATTAAGAAAAAATCAGAATTTAAATCTGATTGTCAGTCTTTTATAGTTATGTAGGTCCAGGAAATGGCTATTAAAACCAATTTAGTTGTTACATTTGACAACCTCAGAATTTAAAGTAGATTGTGAATTTATGCTCCTTTAACACAGATGTTTCTAAGATACACAGTTAAAAGTGAAAATCTCAGTTAAACATATGTTAAACAAATAGGAATTTGCTTTTGAGGTAGCCAATCCAATAGATATTCATGTCTAGAAAATATTTCTAGATTGTAGAGCCTAGTTGGTCAAATTTCTTAAGATCAGTAAGAGAAGGTATATATACAGATGACCTTTGAGGATGGAGGTATGTTAGGAATATCCGTACAAATGAGAGTATTTGGATCAAGGGTAAGGTAAGGACAGATTGGAAAACCACCTCTTTCGGCCCCCCAGTAATACCTGGTTTCTAGCTCCTGTGATTGATATATGATGAGCTGAAATCTTAGCTCTGTCCAGTTTAAGAAAGCAACCTAACTTCATGGGAATGTCTTTTATTTGTTTGCCTAAAATCACCACTTTAGTAATTCTAAGGGGATATGGAATGTGACAGTTCCTGTCCCTTAATACATAGAATCCCTTTGGGAAGAGTTTCTGTCAAGTCATTTCAAAAGCGGTAGCCATCCCCATAATCAGTCCTTAGGTACTTTTTTTTTTTTTCTTTTTAGTTTGTGCCTTGATCCAGTTGGTAATGATTGGGTAGCAAATCTGAGTTTACCCAAAGCATGAACTTGTAGAAGTTTACTTACCTGGGTTAAAAATTAAATAAACTGGTCGGAGCTACCTTTCGCAAAAGGAGCTTGGTATGTGACAGGCATATCAGGCGTTATGGCCTCCTTCTTCAGTTTATCGCCAAACACTGAATTATAAAATTATGATAATTTGTAAAGTCTACATTCTGTAGTTTTCTGACCTGGTTTATTAAGGGGAATGCTTTTTTCCTCCCTTAGTATATTGTAACCATGACAGTAAGTGCAAAAGCATTTCTGGTAGTTGAACATAAATCTTTGATCTGACCTTTTGAGTCATATGATCAAAGAAAAATTGCCCTTTTAAAAATTTTATGAAATACTCATTTTGCATCTGACATTATTTCCCCATGGATATAACTCTTCATATAACTGTGTATCTCAGTGTATACTGTGTTTTCAGATTGCCACCCTCCTTTCCACTGCTCCCTCACCCTAGTTTTAGGGATTTATCCCTTAGCACCCTGTTGAATATATTGAGATTACTACATTGTCAAAATACAATAACTGCTATACCATTTGGACACTTTTGGCAATGAGTAAGTGTTCTCATTTGAGAGCTGCTTCATAAGAAACAGTTCACAGAGGTGGAACTACAGTATGCCAAAATAGTTGATTTCTTTTGGACTTAACTGAAACTAGGTTTCTGCTTTTAATTTTTCCTAACAGCAAGGTGCTATTCTATGTAACATGATTTATTTACATAGTTACCACAAAACACTTGGTATTTCATGCAGTAATGACATTATTTCATTGAAAACAGTAATTTTAGTACTGCAGTATTTCAACATTTTTGTCTGGCTACATTTTTACTTTGTGCTTTTAAAAGTGGAAAATTCATGGTTGGGATATGATGGTTTATCTTGATTTTTCTGAAATTAATTTATTAACATTGTAGGCCTTATAAAATACTACTCTCTTTACACTTATGTAAAGCAGATATTTTATCTGACTTATCTTTGTATAATGTAGATTGCCTTGTACATACACATGGTAGGAGCTAAAGAAAGAATATTTAATTGAATTTCAAGTTTTTATGTAGGATTCTTACTGACTACACTTCATATATTTCTTATGAAGTATTTTTCTATACAGCTCAAAATCTGAATTTATTACTATTAGCCCCAGAGAGACTTCTTATAGTCTTAGTACTTATAGTATTATACTATTTTATACTTAAACTATTATACTATTTTAGTCTTAGGTCCATAGAGCTCAAAATCTGAATTTATTACTGTTAGCCCCAGAGAGACTTCTCTATTAATCAAATGCCTGAAACACAGTAAGTACTCAATAAATGTTACTTATTATTTAAAAATATTATATAATTTGGCTTATTTCATCACGTTGATGGAATATAGTCTCTGAATATTTCTTTATTATTTTGAAGACATTAATTTATTGATTTTTGGTATCCAGCATTGCGATAGAAATCCAGGGCCATTTTAACTCCTGATCATTCACATATGACCTTTTTTTATTTTATTTTATTTTATTATGTTATATTAATCACCATACATTACACCATACATTACATACATACATTACATTACACCATACACCATACGTGTTAATCACCATATACCATACATTTTTGATGTAGTGTTCCATGATTCATTGTTTGCATATAACACCCAGTGCTCTATGCAGTACGTGCCCTCTTTAATACCCATCACCAGGCCAACCCATCTCCCCACCCTCCTCCCCTCTAGAACCCTCAGTTTGTTTCTCAGAGTCCATAGTCTCATGGTTCGTCTCACCCTCCGATATCCCCACCTTCATTTTTCCCTTCCTACTATCTTCTTTTTTTTTTAAACATATAATGTATTATTTGTTTCAGAGGTACAGGTTTGTGATTCATCAGTCTTACATAATTCACAGCACTCACCATTGCACATACCCTCCCCAATGTCCATCACCCAGCCACCCCATCCCTCCCATCCCCCACCACTCCAGCAACCCTCTTGTTTCCTGAGAAAAGCACACATAACTTGTTTTAATGGAATCTGGAATCCAGATTCCATAATGTTGTTAGGTTTTAATAGAAGTCCTTTTTTAAATCCAGTGTGCTGGGACCTTAGTAGGCTCTTTCTGTCTGGAAATTTCAGTTCATGTTTTTCTCCTACTTTTTAAATTCCTTTTCTGTTTTCTGGTTTTGCTAACTCTATTATATGGATTTTCACTGATCCTGTACTATGCTTATCCTCTAATCTTCTTATAATTTCTCTCCTGTTTTCCATCTATTTCTGTGTATGTGTGTGTGTGTGTGTGTGTGTGTGTGTGTGTGTGTGTGTGTTATGTGCAGCCCAGAATTTTATTCTTTGATACCTCAAGTCAGTACGTATGGTTTCTGTTTATCTGTATGAGTTCTAGGTCAGGGGAGAATGCCCTGTGAGGAACTCATGGAAACATGGGTCTCACCCTGTTTTAGTACCTTCCAGTTGCTGCCTGCTGTCAGTCATTCTTCAATCCCTTGATAGGTTTTGTTTTTTGGTTTTTGGCTCACAGTTTATAATTGTTACCTCCAGGGGAGTTAGTCTATTATAGCTTACTTTGCCATTACCTGAACTGGAACTACCTCGGTGTTAATTCTTAATTACATTTTTCTTTGCAAGAAAATTCAGTTAGATACATGGTTACTATCTGTTGTGCTCTTTGGTTCTTCTCAAGTATCAATAGATAGTAATTTTTATACCTAATAGCCAGTTTTCCTATTTAGTGAGTATTCACCTAAAAAAAGCCTTGAAAATTTTTAAAGTGTTTTTTAGATGAATGCTTTGTTTTTATCTTGTCTCTAGGTAAATAGGGGAATAAATCAAAGTAAATATTACTAGTTTTCTGTATAAATATTTTAGATAGAAATTTATTTCCTAAAGATCTGCCACTGAATTACAATAAAGTTTTTTAGGATTCTTTTTTTTTTTTTTTTTAAGTAGGTTCCACACCCAGTGTGGAGCTCAGTGCAGGACTTGAACTCATGACCCTGAGAGCAAGACCTGAGCTGGAGATCAAGAGTCAGACGCTTAACTGGCTGAACCACCCAGGTGCCCTGTTAGTAAATATTTTTGAATGAAAAAAATATGGCAAAAGAATTTTTAATCTATAGTTTAAAAAGGCAATTATTTAAAATTTTTTTAGAAGTAAGCTCATAAACAATACAGGAAAATTTTTTATTTTGTCTTTGATTTCATATTTTGTCTTTGATTTCATGTTTCATCATTTCATTTAAATTGAGGATTTAAAGATACTTGGTGCTTTTATGATTTTTTAAGGATCACTAGTTTTGAGTTTATTAGTTTATGATAATTGATTTTAAGAATATTAGAGTTACAATTAACAATATTTTTTTATGAAAATATTTTGTTTCCAAAACGTTTCTAATGTCAATTTAATGACTTTTAACCACTTCTGCTATTTCATCAAAAGATGTAATTTAGTGCCTTGGGGGCAGGATAGGGGAGGTTAGCCTTAAGTTTCTGAAATTTTTAAAGGACAAAGGGTCAGAATTTTATAATCAGAAAAAAAAATTACAAGAGTCTACTGTTTTAATTTTCCTGGAGAATGTTATGAGAGACCTGAACAATTGTTACTTAACAGGATAAACTGGTTTAAGTTCTGAAGTAAACAATCCATTTCATTTTATGTTTTATTAACACTTACATTTCCTAATTATCCCACAGCAGGATATTTTATCATAAGTTTTATCAAGTGTTTGCTTGCTTACTATTTCTTTGGGGCCTTAGAAGCTAAGCAACAGCAGTGATCCCAGCCCCAGTGACATTTTTCTCTGTCATAGCCACTCTGGAATGCTACTGTGTTAAAGTAATCAACCATTTTTAGAAGACAAATCAAATTCAAACTAAAGAGAATGGAGTTTTTTGTGTCTTTAGGTGTTACTTCCATTGTGGTTTATTTGCAAAATCCTTCCTGATCAGCGCTTAGGTTTTTTTCACAAATCTTGTATAGGATAAGTCATTATTATGCAAACAATGAATCATGGAACACTACATCAAAAACTAATGATGTAATGTATGGTGATTAACATAACATAATAATAAAAATAAATAAATAGAATTTATACGGATATTCAAAAAAAAAAAGGATAAGTCATTATTTTGAATACAGTGGTTACAATTGCTTGTGCAGGACCCCACTGTAAATAAATGTCAGTATTGGGATTCTAAAATAGAGATTCCTAAGGTTCCTGTACACCATGTAATTCTTTTGATATGATCAAGGTATCAAAAATAAGACTGAGTAGTCGCATTTATATTTCTACCTACAGATCATTTGGTAATCTTATCAGCTGCAGTGGAGGGAGTCTGATTTAAAAAAATCAATAAGAAACTTAGCCAAAGGACATAAAAATAACTCTTGATTAGATGAAGAAACATAATGATCCTGAATGGAGAAATTAACACTGTTAATTCATATTGGAAATAAGTTAATTCCTTATAAAATAATTTGAAAATGAGTGTAATTCCAAACAAAGTTCCTAGTATTTTTTAGTCGCTTTTTTTTGTTTGTTTTTAGCTTGTCTGAAATTCACAGTCAAAATTCTTGGGATGTGCTTGGCAAAACTAGACAATAAATACAATATTGAAAAAGGAATTATGAGGTGGAATTTATAATCCTTAATAAAATATTATAAAGCTGTCATAATTAAAGGAGCATCTTAGCACTAGTAAATAGTGAACGATGGTAGTGAAGAGGAAACTCAAGAAAATACTTAAGTATACATAAACATGTAGTTTCTAATAATCACGGCATTTTATATCAGGGAGAGAATGGTTCACTGAGTAAATGGTGAGGGAACATTGCTTATGTATTTGGAGAAGTAAATTAAAAATGAAAATATAGGCAAGTAGTCACTTTCTCTGATTTGTAAAGACCTTGAAAGGAAACTATTTTTATTTTTTTAAGGTTTTATTTTTAAGTATTCTCTACACCTGGTGTGGGGTTGAACCTACAATCCCAAGATCAGGAGATGCATGTTCCACTGACTGAGCCAGCCAGGCACCCCAAAGGAAACTATTTTTTACATTTAAGTACACCAAAACGTAAATGCTCTATAAGTAATATTGTCAGACCAGAAGAATATTTGTAGCATTTATGACCCAAGTATTCATTCACTCAGTTAACAGACATATTTTGAATCCCTACTATGAGCATGGGGAAGGGAGACAATAACCATTTGTAAATAAAATGAATTAAGATGAAGACAACTGCTGCAAAGATGATAAAATGTTATTTAATACCTGTACTATTGCTATTTCTTTGTAGGACTATTTGAAGGATTCTGGAATGCTTATATCATAGTTAAGGTAGTTAAGACAGTGTTTCCAGAGGTAACATTGAGTTAGAGACCTGAATAAAATACAAGAGGAAGCCATGTGCAATTCAGGGAGAAGAACATTCTAGAAGAATATGCAGACTATTAGTTTCCTGTTACCACCGTAACAAAGTAGGACAGACTTAGTGGTTTTCTTATTTCTTTCAGCATCAAGAGGCTGCCAGCCTTCCTTGGCCTGTGTCCACATCATTCCAATCTCTTTTCATCTTCACGCTGCCTTAGCTCAGTCTGATCTCCTGCTTCCCCCTTATAAGGACCCTTGGATTACATTGGGCCACCTGGATGATCCATGATAATAGCCTCATCTCAGGATCACTGATATAATCACATTTGCAAAGTACCTTCTGCTATATAAGGTAATATTCACAGATTCTGGGAATTAGGATGTGGGCATCACTGGGGGTCAATTACTTATCCTGCCATAGACCCCAATACACTATATTCATTTTTAGTTGCTACTATAACAAATAACCAGAAACTTAGCAGCTTAAAATAATATAAATTCACTATCCCATGTTTCTGTAGGTCAAAAGTCCAACACAGGGGCACCTGGGTGGCTCAGTCAGTTAAGGGTCCAACTATTGATTTCGGCTCAGGTCATGATCTCAGGGTCATGGGACTGAGCCCTGCATTGGACTCCATGCTCAGTGTAGAGTCTGCTTGAGATTGTCTCTCCCCTTTCCCTCTTCCCCTCCCCCCACCCTGCTCGCAGGCTCTCTCTTTCTCGAAAGAAAGAAAGGAAAACAGAAAGAACATCTTTAAAAAAAAAAAAAAAAAGTCCAACATAGTAGTCTCACCTAGCTAAACTCAATGTGTCAGCAGTATTGTATTTCTTTTTGGAAGCTCTACAGAAGAACCCATTGCCTTGCCTTTTCCCAGCTTTTGGACACCACCCACATTTTGGTTCAAGGTCTCCTTCTGTCTTCAAAGCCAGCAATTTTGCATCTTTCTGTGCTTCTCTTCCAATTCCACGTCCTTCTGACTAGCTGAGAAAGGAAAGTTCTCTGATTGTAAGGATTTATGTGAATAGATTGGGCTCATCCAGATAATCCACAATAATCTCCTCATCTCAAGGTCTGTATCCTTAACACATCTGCAAAGTCCCTTTTTCACAGAGAAAGTAAGATATTCACAAGTTACAGAAAGTAGGGTGTAGACATTTTGTGGGGAGCATCATTAATTACATTTGGGGGTAGCTGCTTATTACATATGGGAATAATTGACCTATTCAAGTGAGAGATGCAATTAGAGAGATAGTAATGGGCCAGATTATAAAAAGCCTTTTCGTCCATTGGAGTATTTAAAGAGAAAATGGGTTGTAATAAAATGAGGAAACAGATCGATGCTATTCTAAAAAACTTTCTGGGATGATAGATTCTGTATCTGTGCTATCTGATATAGCAACTACTAGCTACATGTCGCTCTTGAGCCCTAAAATGTGGCTTGTGTTACTGAGGAGTTCAGTTTTTAATTTTAGCTAATTTAAAGTTAAATAGCTCATGTGTGGCTGGTAACTGTTGGAAGCAGGACTACTGGAAGAACTATTGGAAGATACTATGTATATTTTTGGAGATATTTTGCTCTGACAGAAGCAGAAAACTGAACAGTAGCTAGAATTAGATGACATTAAAGTGGTTTTGTTTTGTTTTGCTTTGCTTTTGTTTTTAGACTGGTAATATTGAAGCACATTTGTATTAATTATGTGTTGTTGAGTAACAGGTTATCACAAACTTGGCAGCTTGAAACCATGTACATTTATTATTTCATGGTTTCCATGGGTCAGAAATCCAGGCATGGCTTTGCTAGGACTCCTGTGAAAGCTGCAATCAAGGTTTTGTCCAGAGCTGCAGTCTCATCTCAAGGTGAAAGATTTGTTTTTAAGGTCATGTTGATGCTGGCACAATTCAGTTCCTTATAGCCTTGTTGGATTGAGGGCCTCAGTTTCTTGCTGGCTGTGATGGTTAACTTTATGTGTTAACTTGGATGGGCTAAAAGTTCCTAGATATGTGGTCAAACATTATTCTGGATATCTTTGAGGAAGGTTTTGGATGAGATTATCATTTAGATAAGCAGACTTTGGGTAAAGCAGAATGCCCTCCAAATAAGGGAGGACCTTAGTTGAAGGCCTGAACAGCACAAAAGACCTATCTCTCCAGAACAAGAAGGAAATCTGCTGAGAGATTTCATTGACTCTTCTAGATTCCCAGCCTGCTGGTCCACCCAGCAGATTTTGGACTTAACCAACCTTCATAATCATGTCAGCCGCGGCACCTGGGTGGCTCAGTCGTTAAGCATCTGCCTTCAGCTCAGGTCATGATCCCAGGGTACTGGGATTGAGCCCCAAATCGGGCTCCCTGTTTGTTGGGAAGCCTGCTTCTCCCTCTCCAACTCCCCCTGCTTGTGTTCCCTCTCTCACTGTCTCTCTCTCTGTTAAAAAAATAAATAAATAAAATCTTAAAAAAAAAAATCATGTCAGCCAATTGCTTACAATAAGTCTCTATATGTATAAACATCTTATTGTTTCTCTGTCTTTAGAGAAACCCATCTAATGCACTGGCTGTTGGTCAGAGGCCTCCTATGGTTTTAAAATGATTATTTGTCAGAAATCACTCTCAGCTCCCTGCTGCATGGGCTTCTCCAACATGGCAGCTAGTGTCATAAAAGCCAGCAAGGAAAGGTTCTATTAGCAAGGTGGATATTATAATCTTATATAACTTAATCACTGAAGTGATATATGTTACCTTTGCTGTATTCTGTTGTTAAGAAGCAAATCACAGGCCTCCTTGCACTTAAGGGAGGGGATTACATAGGATATGAGTCCCAGGAGGTTGAGATAATCAGGTGCAGTGTTAGAGGAAGTGCTGTGTACTATTTAAGCAGTCATTTTCCTGCATATAACCTTCCAGTGGCTTTTTGTTATAATTGGAATAAATGCTCAACTTCTTACTGTAGCCTATGAAATCCTGTGTGATCTAGTCTCCTGTCTACCTTTCAGTTGCCTCAACTGTGTTCTCCCCCTAAGTTTTTGCAAGGTCTTTTTCCCTGACTACCGTATCCAAAGATATGCTGCCCTCTAGTCACAATCTCATTACCTATTTTATTTTCTTCATTGATTCTACAGCTGTGTGAAATTATAATCATTGTGCACCATCAACTCTTTCCAAGAGAACACATTGTTTTCCTTTCTCACAGCAGTATCTCCAATGCCTAGTACATAGTACATATTCAAAATGTCTGATAAATGAATGAATGAATGTGTTCTGTGTTTCACCGTGTAAGAATGGGGATACTAACTTTTGACTCCCCCAGAACTTAATTCCTAATAGTCTTATGTGGACCAGGAGCCTTACCAGTAACATAAACCATCACCTAACACATGTTTTGTATTTTATATGTATTATATACTGTATTCTTAAAATAAAGTAAGCTAGAGGAAAGAAAATGTTACTAAGAAAATCTTAAGGAACTGAAAATACCTTTATTAAAAAATCCGCATGTAAGTGGACCTGTGCAGTTCAAATCCATGTCACTCAAGGGTCACCTATACAACATAAATAATTAATCCTGCTACAAAATATGGGGTTTAAGTCTTACTAGCTAAACAGTATTGATCTCATCTGTTGTGGCAAATGTAGCACATGCATGCAGATGTTACTATTAGGGGCACCTGCGGGTGGGGGTGTGTGAATGGGAACTGTCCCCATTCTATTATTCTATAAAACTAAAAGTGCTCCCAAAAAAATAAAGTCTGTTAATTTAAGAAAAAAAAAAACTGGGGATACTATGTGTAATATGTAGCCACTATCCCTTTGCAGCTTTTAGCATACTACAAAAAAAAAAGTAAATACTGTAATGCTATGATAGATATCCATACTTACTCACTAGACCACCCAAGTATAACTGAGTGAATGGTGAATGTCTAGTGGAAAATGCAGGGAAGAGCTAGGTTAGTAGTGAGGGGGATGGACAATGAATTCTGTTTGGGCATTTAAAGTGTGGGGTTTGCATAGGTCATTTTGCTGGCACCATTCTGAAACGGAGTTAAATGTGTATGTAAGTCTGGAGTTTAGGAGCACCCTCACCTACATATACATCTGGCAGTTTTCAATTTATCGGTAATGATGGAAGCTGTGATATTGGACAACCCTATAACTATAGAGGAAAAAGAAAAGTGGATCAAGAGACCATGCCAAGAAATGCTATCATTTAGCATCTAAGTGGAGGACAGAGAAGCATACTGCACAGATGTGATTAGATAAGTATTAGGAGATTTAGAAGAGTGTTAGGGAATCCAAGGCAATACCAAAAATGAAGTAACAGGCGAATAATATGTATCTACTGCTTTTTATCACCTCCCCCCAATCCAGTTACTATAAAAAACCTTCCAGTTGATTCTAAATCCCTGTATAGTATAATCTTTCATTATTAATTTTAACTCCTAATTAGGCTGTGGTAAATCTAGATTTTACTGTACTTCTCATGAACCAAAAGACTCATCATCCATTTTAAGACAGTAGTGGAGTGAACATTTATAGTCATTCAAAGTAAAAGTAACTTCTGAGATTCTCTTACCACATAGGCTTTGGGTTTTTGTTGTGAAGGATTCTCTGACTTCTACCAAAGATTTTTACAATTATGAAGACCAAAATAGGAATTCTTAGATGATATTTAATACATTAAAGCACATAGCATGGCCTTAAAATTCGAATAATTTTGTAGCACTCTAATTCGAGATCAGAGTATTTTTCACTTTTAGATTATTGCATTTTGATTGTAAGAACCTACAGAATCTAAAATATACAGAGCCTTGCTTGATCATACAATCATCTTGAGATATTTAAACTTTTTTTTTAATGAGCTGTAAGAAATTTGGGCAAGAAAATAGTGGGAAAAGTGAGATTAGTATTCCTCTAGTATATATAGCTCTTTTATCTTTTTTAGGAGTCCTTATCGGTATTCTTTTCTAAGTTCTAGGTATCTTCGAAAAGAAATGTGATCAGTTGTCAACCTAGAGAAATTACTTCTTTAGGAGGTACATTTGTAATGTTAGTTATTTAAATATGAAATAAACATTTCAACAGGCCACTAAACCAAAGAGTTCATGGTACATATCTTAGTAAAAATATATTTGATCCAAAATATGAACAAATGGTAAGTAACATAAGTAGGCCAAAGTAATACAGTTTAGTCTCTTTTTTATTACAAAACTTGACTGATTTCCTATATTACTGAATTTTGTAACTGTGTATTATAACAGCGAAGTATATGCAACTGTGTATTTGTCTAAAATAGACAAAACATTCTGTATTATAAACTATAATGGGCAGGCTTTACTTTTTTAGTGTACACATATCTAGATACAACTAAACTTTTGTCTGATAGGAATAAATTAAAAACATACTGAAGAAAATGAGTTCTTCTCTGCCATCATTTGCCTTGTAATAACATCAAGATATCTTTATTCCTCCTTTCCATTTAGCTTTACATTTTGGTTCCCAGGACAGTAGCAAAGATTAAGTCTGCAAGGTTATTTAGACTACTTTGATAATGTGTCAAAACTCAAATTCTTTAATTGATGTGTTCTAAGCAGAATATCAGCTCACTCTGTGATAACTCTCCTCTCCCCAGAAACATTCAGAAGGGCCACAAACAATCCCCCAGGAATTGGTTAGTAATTATCCATAGTGTTTATTTTGTATACTTTAGTAATGCTATGTATTCTCTTTAATCTGGTCACTCCAAAGAACCTGAAAACATTCTTTAAAAAAAAAATCTGACCAAAAAAAAAAAATCTGTGTAGGTTTTATTAAACATATATATTATCATCGTATCAAGTGCTATTATATAGTTTTTTAACATGATTTTTTTTGTTTCAATTATATTGTTCAATAAGATAAAACTTTGTTATATTCTTGAACTATTTAAAATATTTCTTAATTTGTGTTCAGAGCATTCCCATTTTTGTTTTGTTTTGTATTTTTTAAGTAGGCTCTGCTCCCAGTGTGGAGCCCAGCGTGGGGCTTGAACTCACGATCCTGAGATCAAGACCTGAGCTGAGATCAAAAGTTGGACACTTAACTGACTGAGCCACCCAGGCACCCCATTGTCCCAGTTTTTTTATTTGCCTGCCCCATTATAGTTACATTCCTTTATTAATAAGGATCATTCCAATAAAAAATTGGAGTCTTTATTTAGCGCTTAATAATTGTCTAGAGCTGTGCAAGATACTGTAGAGGCAGTGGAAGAAATATAAGATAGGCCCTCTGATCTTAAAGAACTAGATATTTAAAAGACTACATTTCTGAAACAACCAGAGGAAAATATAAGGAGGATGACAGGAGGGAAAAATTGTGAGACAAACTCTGAAGTATTAAGAATAGACAGGTCAGTATAGGCTAAAGTAGTTATAGAGAATGTGACCTGCGCTTTGAAGTGGGTGGGTAAGGAGGTATAGCATTTAATCTTGGATTTAAGAATTGACAGATATCCAGAACAAACAAAGCACTGGCTAAAGAAAATGGATAAGTTTTCTGAAATTGAGACCTTTTAATGCAGATCGGATTTTAAAAATGTTATTTACTTGTTTTAATATCTAAAATTATGACACTTTAGAACCAACTAGTGCAAACTCCTACAGTTATCAACATTTAAAAAGTTAATTGTTTTCAACTTAAAATTTTAGATTATTGACTGTGTCTTAAAGATGTGTCTTAAAACTTTAGATTATAGACTGAATGAGGTGCCTAGTAGAGGTCTATGTACCGAATTCTCTACAAGATCTTGAGAACTGACTGCAAAAAAAAGTTTTTGACCATGCCTCTAAAGGAGAGACATGCTTTCAGGATGCCTTTAATTTGTGGTTTCTGATTCTGTTGTACCATTTGAAGTCCTGATTTTATATTTAGATTATTTTGAAATTACGGAACTAATAATTAAAAGCTGTGCTTATAGCCTTCTATGTCAAACAAAAAGCTAAAGTAGTTTTTAAAACCATCGCATCCATATAATGTGGCTTTTGTGCAAATTTGCTTGTTTTAAAAATAATACTTTTTTAAGTTGCCACTTTTTATATGGAGGCTAGTATAAAGGTCTGCTGGATATAGGGGCGCCTGGTGGCTCAGCTGTTAAGCGTCGGACTCTTGATTTCAGCTCAGATCATGATCTCAGGGTCTTTGGATTCAGCCCCCTGTTGGGCTTTGCACTCAGCACAGAGTCTGCTTGTCCCTCTCCCTCTGCTCCTCCCCCCACCCATGCTCTCTTGCTCTCCCTCTCTCTTTAAAATAAATAAAATCTTTTTTTTTTTAAATTGGCTTGATATAGAGTGAGAGTGCAGAAATACTTTACACTTCTCGTTTCATGAGGTCTGATAAAAGGCCCTGATCAGAGTTCAGTGCATATGTCCCCTTCTATCTTCAGTGATGCGGAAAGGCTGGAACAGCAGCAGTGAGGGTAGAAGGGAGCTTTGTGCCGTGGCTCTGAACTGCGTGTGTTACAGGAAGGATGGCCCAGCAGAGTTCCTCTGCCACTTCAAAATTTTTCTAAGAAATAAGTTGAATGTTTCAAGTAAATTTCTTTTCTTGGACTGAATTTCTAGATACTTCTTGTATATTTTTATGGTTTAGAAAAACATGTTCACACCCATTAAAGGACCAAATACTAGTGAATATAATTAGAAAATGGAAACAAAGTAGTTGCCTATTCCTAAGAAATGACATTTTAAGTTTATTCTATCGTGACTAACCAAGAGAAGATTTAAGAATTCTCTTTTGGAATTTGAATATATAGGTTTGAATGATATTTTGAAAGAAATGGCTTATTAGTGATTTAGAATTTGTTACCTTCTTCCTTTGCCATCTAAGATAGATGAGTAGGCAGCTGGACTTGTGCTTATCTGTACATTTGTATTTTACCAATTACTTTATTCAGGATCAAAGTGTGGCATGAATTCATTATCCATTTGGCATTGTTGAAACTTTCAAATAATTAAAAACTCTTTCATTTCTAAAAATGTTTATCTCTGCCTGACAATTGTGATAATGAGAGAATACAGAATCATTTTGTGGGTTTATGTTTTACTGATAATGTAATCTATTATATAACAATAAGCTTAATTTTTCTATTTCATATCAATTCAAAGTTATATTCTAGATATTCTGTAGGTGTTCTTTAATGTGTGTGTGTGTGTTTATAACTAAGAAAAGCTTCAAAAGGTAAATGCTTAAATTTATTTTTCCCCTTAAATTTACTTTCAATTTATATATTCTTTACACAGATAAAACTTTCTTTTCATATATGTGCGTGTGTGTGTGTGTGTGTGTGTGTGTGTGTGTGTGTGTGTACACACACTATGTTCCTATTAAATGAATACCATAGTAGAAATTACTGATCCGGCAACCCAAAAAACCTTCAGTTTTGCTCAGTTCTACCACTCAGTGCCATTAGCGTCTCTCTTAAGAATTATGTGTAGGTTATGAATCTTATTCTTCCTCTTACTAGTTTTTAAATTTTTAATGTTTCATTATTTATTTTTTAAAAGATTTATTTGTTTAAGAGAGAGAGAGAGTGTGTGTGGGGGGAAGGGGCAGAGGGACAAAATGTCCAAGCAGACTCCTGCTGAGCAGGGAGTCTGATATGGGCCTCTGTCTCACGACTCATGACATCAGGACCTGAACTGAATCCAAAAGTTGGATGCTTAACTGAGTGAGCCACCCAGGCACACCACTAGGTTTTTTATTTTATTTATTTATTTATTTTGTTGTTGTTGTTCAGTTAGATAGCACTAGTTTTTTAAATTAGGTTATTCTCTTATGTCAGGAAACAGCATAACAGCATAGCATAGTAGAATTTTGGCTGTATTCCTTCAATATATTAGATAACTACTCTGAACCTCAGTTTACTAATTTATGAAGTAGATATGATAGTTTCATTCTGGTGATGATTAGATGAGTTGTATATGTGTTTTGCCTGAGTTAAATTTCAGCTGCAGGACATGGTAACTATATAATAATAATTATCATTTTTAAAATCTTATATGTAGCTGTTATAATAATTTTAATAGTAAGGATAATTATAATTATGATTAAATCACTATATTTCATTATCTTTATCTACCAAATGAGGACAACCCATGTCCTCTTCTAAATTCCATAACTATAATGAAACTGTATTATACTATTTTATTTTAAAGTGCCTTCTAGTAGAGGATATATTTTCCAAGTCTTACCTTTATGAAGAAGTACACAAACTTGACATTGGACAGTATTATTTGTAATTTATTGGTTTTTGAATCAGAAGTAATTACTGAGTGGTAACTCAGGTTTATCAGTTTCCTAAAACCCTGCATTTCTCTTAACTTGTACCAAAATTTTGCTCTTTCTTCAGAAATGTATTATAGCACTTATTCTATGTTATCGCTAGTAACAGAAAGTACAGTTAAAAATCTTCATGTATAGGGATGCCTGGGTGGCTCACCCAGTTAAGCATCTGCTTTCGGATCTTGTTATGATCTCAGGGTCCTGGGATCGAGTCCTGCATCAGGCTCCTTGCTCAGCAGGGAGTCCGCTTCTCCCTCTGCCTGCCACTCCCCCTGCTTGTGCTCTCTGTCTCCGACAAATAAATAAATTTAAAAACATCTTTAAAAAAAATCTTCATGTATAATTCCTTTTCTTACTCTGAGAAGTGACTTAAATTAAGTTGTAATAAATAAATGGTAGTATGCTTATATGGTATTTACTTGTTTTCTTCTCTGCTAGGAGATGGGAGAGTGACTTAGCACTTACACAAATTATTCTTGGGTTATATGTTGATTTACATGATAAACTTCCGTTAGAAGATAGGAAGTTGCCCGGTTTTTCTTCACTGTATTTGTATCTGATAAATGTACTATGTTTTTCCCCCTCAGAAGAAATTATGTATATTTAAAACTCAATGTTGATATTCTCCCAAAACTAATAATGTTTTCCTTTTGTTCTAGTTCAGACTTGGTTCCTTCAACCTGGAGAAAGTTGCAAGTCCAGCTGAGGTCATTAGGAAACTTATTTGTGATTGCCTGGATACTATCACAGAAAACCAAGCCAAAAATGAGCACCTGCAGAAGGAAAATGAAAGGCTTCTGAGAGATTGGAATGATGTTCAAGGACGGTATGTGCTAATGTTCTTGTATTATAAAAACACTAAGCTCTCATATTGCTATAGATTTAAGTTAATGATTTGTAAGTTTATAATATATGTAGACTAGCATATATTTAGCATAAAATCTTAGTATGATTAAATCAAGCTCTTGGTCATTACTGTACATTATTGGAGTACGTTAACACTTATTGGTCATTAGTATTTGGTGGCACCAGCAAACTAATGAACAATAAGGAGTAATCAGGCAATGAGAATCAGAAGCCATTAATATTAATCAAAAGTTAGGAAGTTGATATTTATAAATTTAATTTACCTCAAATTATAGGATTAATAATGAATAAAAAAAGATATGAAATGTAAGTATGCCAATTGATTACTTATATGGACTCTTTATATAAATGGTAACTATTTCAGATGCTGTGTGCTTTGGCTCCTATTATAGACTTATTTTGTTCACTGAGAATTCATACTACCAGCATTTTAAAAAGATGAAGTAATTGTGTTTACTAGATAAGACATTTGGAAGCCCTTATTTTCATGATTTTGCCTCTTTTTTTTTTAAAAAAAAGAATGAAGAAAGTCACTTTACTTCTTGTTATGCATTTTTTTCAATTGTATCATAATAGGCCAGCCCAGGGTGTATTTTTATTACTCTGTTAGGTAAGAGATGTTTGAATGAAACAAAATGTATGTTGTGACCATTTGTATCTCTACAGAGACATATAACATCATATGCATGTGTTTGTACATATGTGCATGGCAACATCTGAAAGAGTTATATGGAATATATATAATAATATTATTATTATATCCAGTATATCCAGTAGATTTTTTATCTTTAAATCAAACCACTAGCTCTGAAACATAAGAACAATTTTCCAATTTAGGATCTTTTTAGGATAATCCTTAAGATTGTTTAAAATGGATTGGTAAGTAAATGTGAGAATATATGAAAAATGTGAAGGGTTTACCACTATCAATGTATGTTTGTGGAAAGGGTGTTAACTAGAAGGAATTATGTTTCTATATATCCAATTATATTTATTAATGTAAGACATGTAAACTTAACACCTAGAACTTGACTATATTTGGCTTTCAGTGATTATATTAAGAAAGTATCTTGTTCTCTTTTATTTTTGAATTAACATTTATCTCCAGTTGTATAAAAAAAAATGAGACCAAATCAAAGCTGTGTAAATATTAGGAAACCATATGGAAAAATAAGTTAATTTTTCCTTTTCTCCTTAAAGCCATGTTAGTATGATTCAGTATCAAATATCTGTGCTATAAAGCATGGTTCTGGGTCTTTATCTGTAGTTTAGATATGCTTTTCTGTTTTATATATGAAATAAATCAAATTAAGGGAGATGTACTGTGACTGTGATAAGCCATTATATTTAAAACTCAAAATACCCTCAAGATGATAGGAAATTTGTTCCACAAATTACCCACAAAAATGCATACTGGGTACTTGGTCCTTGAACAAATTGCTTTAAAATGTCTGCCAGAGGTTGAAAGAGGTGTTACCTCATCAGTATTCAACACCAATGCAGTATACTGGAAAGCAGCAGGGAACAAAGATGAGATGGTGGAAACAAACGCACCCTGTGCTGTAAAACATTGGGGGAGGGCTGTGTATAATATGTGGCCCCCTGATGCTTGATTTGCTATTCTTGAACTGTCCAGAAAGTGCTTTTGCATTATTGTGGCAAAACGTTTCCATTTGATCAAAAGCACAACCATATCTCTCATCCCCGGGCTTATTATGCTCCAGCTATTCTTTTTTTGTAAATACTGGGTCATGTATTTTCTCCAGGGGTTGAAGATTGTGTGCTATTGTGGTAGCCTCCCAAACAGGAAAGTGAGCCTGCTCCAGAGAATTCTGGATTAGTTAGCTCTCTCTATTTTCCAAATTTCCCAAATGGTTTTCTTTCCTATCAGAGGAGAAGGTGGCCATTTTAAAGAGCTGTAAATACATCTTGCTCATGGCCAAGCAGTACTTTTCTAAATGTTCCCTCTCTAGAGCCTTAGTATGGTGGAAAATGAGCCAAAGGATTTAAATTTCCATCTTCTATATGGCAGTAGTACTGATGAATAGTCTTTAGGGAAATTAGAAATAGGACATGAACATAGTGAGTTCGGTAACTGAGGACATAGAAAGTAGAGAATCATTAGAGTGGTGGCCATCATGTTAGGCCTGGCCACAGTTCAGTTTTTTGGGCAGCCTCTGATACTCCTATATCAGTGTCCATCCATGCTCCAATCATTTCTTCCCCATCATTGTTTCAGACTGTGTATATATGGGAGGATGAAGGAGGGACCAGCACAGAATAGATGCTGAGAATTCCCTTAGAGCTATGGTAGATAGGTCCTAAATAAATGTAATACACAATGGGATATTATATGAGCAAAAAACAGTCATATACGCATGTGCTTGTACCATGGAAAATGTTAATATGTTAAGATGAGAAATGTGAGTTATCAAAAAGAGGAATAGTATGCCAGTTTTTGCAAAATACATCTTTAAGATAGAAAATATCTAGAGGGAGAAAATTAAATGTAATAGTATATGTCTGGAATTGCGGATTAAATTTCTTTTTTTACTCTTTGGGGGTATTTTTTGTATTTTGAAATTGAAATACGTATAATTATAATCAGAACCAACTCTAAAGCTATTTCCATTTGGGATGACAGTGGAGAATAAATGAAGTTTGAATAAGAAATGAGGAATTACAGTATGAGTAAAAAAATGAGTTTTAATGTGCAGACTTTTAACATATCTGCTGTTATTTTTTATTAACTGTTTAATAATTGTGGTCTTAGCTCCATTTTGAACAAGTGACATTACTGGATCAATTTAATTTTGTATAGGTTAGGTGAAGGAGAAAACATTAGAAATATTGTATGTGAATCCTTAAGTTATTAGCTATATTTATTTCACTTGTTTTTCCTATTTAGTTTCAAATACAACTCTCGAGTTCCATATTACTAAATAGGTCTTTTGTTAGCTCAGACATCAAGTTAGAAACTCCAGCTTTATTCTGCGTTATAGTTATTAAACCTGTAACTGGAGGCAGTTCTCCGCAGATTGAATTGGGTTGACACTCATGGAATCATAAGAATAGAAGAGACCTTGAAAGCTCTTTTACTTCATCTCTCTGCCTTCAGGCTAGGATCACATTATATCCAGATGAATTCAGTCTGATTTTTAAAGACCTCAGGAGATAGCTTCAACTCCCCTTGGTAGCCCATTATAGTGTTTAAGAACAGTCACAGTCAGAAAATTCTTCCTTCCGTCTCTTAGTAATCTGAGTCCTTCATGGTATAGTTGAAGGCCATTTCCTCTTGTTCTGTCGTCAGAGAGGACGAGGAACAGCTGTTTACCATCTTCTTCAGTACTTAAAGGCTTATTAAATCTCTTTACCACTGCTTTCTTTTCAGTTCTTTTTAGCATTCTTTGTCCTCTGAACTCCATTCACATTTTCTTTTGCTGTACATCCCTGACCTGGATATAAATTTGGCCAGAGCTGATTGTAAATATAAGGATTACTGCACGATTTCTAAGCACCACATGTTCCCATTTATGTATCTGATGTTTTATTTGGGTTATCTTTTAATCTGTTTTATTTTGAATTGTATTTTTGCATGAAATTGCCTTGTTTCTGCTCTTATTTTTGTTATTTTTTGATGTTATTCTTCTTAGACTCTTTGTTTTCCTGCATAGTATTTTATTTTGCTTTATTTTTTTTAAAGATTTTATTTATTTGAGAGAGAGAGAACGAGAGACAGAGAGCACGAGAGGGAAGAGGGTCAGAGGGAGAAGCAGACTCCCTGCTGAGCAGAGAGCCCAATGTGGGACTCGATCCCGGGACTCCAGGATCATGACCTGAGCCGAAGGCAGTCGCTTAACCAACTGAGCCACCCAAGTGCCCTGCAGAGAAGTATTTTATTTAGAATATTCAGTATTTCCCATACTTAGTCTTTATCCTTTTAATTTTTTTAAATTACTCTTCTTTCGTCATAGTTTTTAGATATGTCAGCCCTATGGTACTAATTAATCTTAACACTATTGTTCTTTTGTCCTAGTCACTGTTGAAAGGATGAAGCATCATTAGCCCTCTCCTGTTTGATGTTATTTATGTTTTCATCAGGTTTGAGTTTTGCCTTCGAGATGATCCTTGGACTAGTTGTAGTCTAATCTAGTTGTATGTGAGTTCTCCTTTAGTATCACTGACTTGGCAGTGAATCCCATGTCTCTCTTTCACTAAATGGCCTCAACTTCTAATACCTGTCTAGTTTTTTCAGTGAAAGGTTAGCAGGAGGCAAGTAATATGGAAGGCCTAGTAGCATCATAATGCTGTAAGAGAGGATTGGCATTAAAAATGGGGTAAGGAAGATGGTATGTACTTCTTAGTTACTGAGTATTTAATAGAAGAATAATGTTCTCCAAATTTGATAAATTAATAATTGAGAATAAATTTTTGTCCTGTTCACAGTAATACTGTATCCCAGCCAACCCCCAACTCCCTAGCTTTGTCTAGGAAGTGTTAACCAGTTTGATAGTCAGAAGTTTGGTTGCAAGAAAATCCTAAAGGTTTGCTAAAACCAAACAAGATTAAGTCATAGAATGCCATTTATTCTATTGTTTGTTCTCCTATCACAGACATGTTACCTTTGACAGTGTAGTTGTGATACTAGTTATTAGGATTAACAGTATTCTTTAGACAAAGTACATGATACTTTATTTTTATATTTATTTTCATTTGTAATCCTTGTGTTGTACCAAATGTCAGTTTTAATAAGGATTTTGAAATTTGCTTGATAGTTGTTAAGTGCACATAATCTGTCAATTAAGAATTATTGAAGTGATTTATATGGAAATTAAATATGCATTTAAATCAGATAAATAACCAAGTGGTTCCTGATCCTAAAACTTTATATAATGCACGAGATTTTTATTGTACATTCTTGTAATTGGTTTTTAATTTGCCTTTGTATAACATATTTTATAGTGTACGCAAGTATTTTGGTGGTGTTCATCTTTTAAACTTTTTTTCTTATGTTACATTAGAAAATAGTACAAAAAATGAGATAGAATGTTTAACACTTTGCATCTGAAATAAAAATGCAGTGACATGTCCCTGCTTAACATAAGCCATTGATACTGGCAGTTCCTCTTCAACTTTGACTCTGTTCCCCCCTCCCAACTTTTTGGTATACTTCTTTCTCAGAGAGCTTTGCTTGATGAAAGGAGTACTGTTATATTAATATTTACCACAAATTTTATTAGAAGCTGAAAGGGATGAAAAATGGTGCTCTTAAAATGGTGAATAGCTGTTAAAGGAGTGAAAAATAAATTCAGAATCACTGATTCTCCATTTCCTTATAAGATGTCCATATTAACTCCCTTTATTAATTTTTCTAATATCTACTCCACATCTGTTGAATGGCAAACACTATGTTAGGCACTGAAGATAAAGCAGTCAGTAAAACACACATGGTCTCTGCCCTTACGGAGTTCACAGCTGTGGCAATGATTGTACTATGAGTGTTGTAATTGCTCCCAGAAAATATACTGCTTTTTGTTCCTTTTCATTCCATAAGAGGCCCTGATTCTTTGCATCTCTAAATAGGTGGATTATTGAAAGCATAGGAACATGTATATCAAAGGTATCAAATTTTGACATTTTTGTTTATAATTTTTCAATGAAAAATTCTATATTGCAAATATATAAAATATATGTACATAAATACATATATATTTAAAATACTAGAATACCTGCATAGAATAAGTATAAATAAATAGTAAAGAGAAAACAAGGCAGAGCAAGACTATATTTAAAATAATATTTTATATGGAATAATATATGTTTGAATCTTTAAAATACAGGTTTATTCGTGGTTTGTGTGAATGAGCATATCTTATATATATAGTCTCTGTTAGCTTTCTTTGTATCTGGAAGAATAAAATTAGTGTAATCTCTTGTTAGCTCATTTGAACATTGTAGAAAGAATTATAAATGATAGAGAGAATTTTATATTTTGTCTTATATATTTAAAATTGAAGATATATAGTGTTTCTCATTTGCTGCTTCATTAATCTCTCCTTGGAAATTTCAAGTTGGATATTTTCATTCATTATATATATGCATACGTGAGTGTGTGTATGTGGTGCTGATAACTGCCTAAGTCATGTTCTTGCCATGGAGCAGTTCATAGTCTATTTAGGGAAAACTGATTAGGTAAATCACCTAATCACAAAACAAGATCATGGTTGCTATTATAGTAATATTAGTAAAGTACAGGAAACATAGGCTATAATTACTCTTGTGTGAAATTCCTCCCATAGAAATACTCTTGGAAATAAATCGTAGATGTAAATAAATGATTACATTTAGGTATTTAGATGTTTTAAAAGCTTTTTGGGTATCATTTTCCAATTTGATCCTTATCTCACTGCATAATTACTAACATTAATAAACAATAAATTGTAATTGTTTAATTATCTGTATAAAACTTTAAGTCAATGAAAATCTATAAAAGTGATTTTTAATTGTATTTTCCTTGAAAAGTTTTCTTGAAATCATCTTCAGTATTGGATTGAATAATATTAATGCTAAGAAAAACTGCATGATTTATTTATTTGTTTATTTACATTTTAGATTTGAAAAATGTGTGAGTGCTAAGGAAGCTGTGGAGACTGATCTTTATAAACGGTTTATTCTGGTGCTGAATGAGAAGAAAGCGAAGATTAGAAGCTTACATAAATTGTTAAATGAAGTTCAAGAACTAGAAAAGAACGTTGAGCCTGAAAGGTATTTTGAGTTGTCTGTTTTGAGATGGCAGATACAGAAATTTGGATGGAATTTTTTCCCAAACTTAATGAAAGTTAGGTGCCGACTTTTTAGTAATGTCTGGGGTTGGATGCTCTGGGTGTTGGATGCAATGGGCTGGAGAATTCTCAGCATGATCCCTCCTTGTCTGCCCACTGCCATAACTACACTTAAATCCCTAAAACTGGCATATGACTTATCTAAGTATTATTTGTGTAATTCTTAGACATCATTAAAAATAATAAAAACTTATCTTCTGCAAAACTGCAGAGTTGAATACACATTTGTAATCTTGGTGTCTAAGTAGTGGTTAATTTTAGAATCAAGTGGCTCTGAGAGTGGACATAGCCTTGATTTTTAAGGAAAAATCATAGGTGACTTATAGCTGGTATGGTTTGGACACTTATAATTATTTTAGTCTGGTTTTTATTGTTTTATTATTTTATTTATTATTTATCCACTTAATTATTTTAGTGGACCCAGGTTTGGATCTTTTGCCCTGAATCCAAGAGAATGCACAGGTTTACTAATGGCGTCATATGAAGAACACAGCATTTGATGTCAGATGGTCCTAGTTCAAGGCTGTCTGGCACTGATAATCTGTTAGTACACGACTTTGGGCAAACTGTAAACTCTCTGTGCCTTACTTGGCATCTTCATAATAAGACGAAAGATACCTCTCTGAGAATTTGGGGGCAATCAGAAGCAAGGCAGAACGGCTTTGAGATCAATAAAATACTGAACACTCTTTGAGCCACAGAAGATAATTTGGAAGAACAGTATTTTGATAGATGAATAATATGATAAGAAACTGATTCAAGAGTTGATTATAGTGAGCACTAAACCACATTTAAATTAGGTAGAAGGGAAACTTGTTCTTAAGAGAGTTAACATACAGTCTTTAAAGTGCTTTCATCTTAATCATATATATTTCAATATATGTTTATTTAACTACAGTATTTTTCCAGGGATATTTTCTATATTTACTTACTGGTGAATTTGATACCTAGCCAGGGGTGAGCCAAAAATTTATAATTCTACCTTTTTCCGCTTCTAGGGAAACCACAACATGTTCTGAAATGACTGCTGACAGAGATGCAGTCTATGATGAAAGCACTGATGAGGAAAGGGAAAACCTGCCTGATCCCTCTGTGTTAGCTCCAGGTAAGAGGAATGCATTCATTACCTTTGTTGAATATCTCACTCGGGCTTCTTATTCTAAAGGTAATAAACCGTAATGAAAAATGTTATGAAAAAAGTCTTTTCTACAAAAATTCTTCAGGGTTTTTAGTCTGAAACCTCAAGTACTTAATGTTAAAAATTAATATTTATTATAAAATGCAGCAACTCATTAACAAACAAGCATGCATACTTACACACACACACCAAAGCATGCTATTTCTTTTTTTTTTTTTTAAAGATTTATTTATTTATTTGAGAGAGCAAGAATGAGAGAGAGAGAGTACATGAGAGGGGGGAGGGTCAGAGGGAGAAGCAGGCTCCTTGCTGAGCAGGGAGCCTGATGTGGGACTCGATCCCGGGACTCCGGGATCATGACCTGAGCCAAAGGCAGTCGCTTAACCAACTGAGCCACCCAGGCGCCCAAGGCATGCTATTTCTTATTAAAGAAGGGTGCATAAGGAATAAGCAAGATATGTATGTGTTCATGCTAGTTATCTCTAGCTTGAAGCTGGCTGCCTTTAACATGTGAGAGCTTATCTAGCTAGAACTACGGATGGGCAAGGAGCAGGGTGATCTAGAATGCTTCTGATTGTCTTGAGGCTGGGCCTTCTTTCACTATTCAGAAAAGGGGAAGAGAAGGGGAAATGGCAGTTTAAGTTAAAGTACCTGAGCCTTACTCAGTCCCTCCGATCTAAATCCATGAATTACTTTTCTAAACGTTTATAGATTTCCTAGAGGCAGGAGCCCCTGAACTCATCTTACACTTACATGGTTCTGGCAGAAGCCTAGTAGTCTCAAAATAAATGTTTGATTCATTTATTTAGCAAATATTTTCTGAGTGTCTCTTCTGTACCAGGAACTAGTCTGTGTCAGAGAGAGCAATAATCAAATATTTTTGCTTTCATGGAACTTATAAATTCTAGTCAGGGAAACCGACAATAATAAGATGAATAAATTGAATATCAACTATATTAGATAGTGATAAATGCTGAAGAGAAAAATAAACCAGGGAAGGACAATAGAAACTGTTGGGGTGGAAGTAGGATAAAGGTTATAATTTTAGCCAGGGCACCAGAAAAAGCCTTGGTGAGAAGGTGACAGGTCTACCTGTGGGGCGAGCATGCTAGGCAGAAAAAAGCAGTTAGTTCAAAGGCCCTGATGTGGGAGCTTTCATCAACTTTTTATTGATGTGTTTAAGCAACAGCATGGAGGGAGGTATGGGTAAAATAGGACGATGAAGATGGGGGGATGGAGGTATGAGGTCAGAGAGAGGGCAGATCATGTGTAGGGCCTTATAGGCTATTGTAAGCATTTCAAGGTTTGCTTTCAGTTACACTGGAAACTGTTGGAGGGTTTCAGACATCAGGTGACATGATCTGACTCAGAGTTTTAGCAGGATTAATCTGGCTGTTGTGTTGAGAATGGAGTATACGTAGTGTGGTAAGCACAGAAGAAGTTAGAACAGTGGAAAGCTGGTTCAACAGTTGTGAAGGATGTGAGTGGCTTACACCAGAGTGATAGCAGTGACGATGACACACAACGGGCAGATTCTAGCCATGCTGAGAGGCAGCATATTATTGTTGGTGAAGTGGGGATTGTCCTGAGAGACCGACACACAACAATCATGATAAGTGTTTTGGATTGAATACCAAAGGCATGCAGTTGACTTACTGAATTAGGGGAGTACGCAAGAGCGGGGTTAGGAACTCAGTTTTTCAAACCTTAATTCTGAGATATTGAGTAGGGAGTTGGGTATACAAATTTGGAATTAGGGAGAGGGCTTCCTGCCGAAGATGTTTAAGTAAAGAGGTATTTAAAGCTGGCTGAGCTATCAAGGGAGTTTGAGAAGACCAGAAAGGGCAGTAATCAAGGACTCCACCCTAGTGCACTTGGGTGTGTAGTAAGGAGACCAGCAAAGAAGGCTGAGAGGGAGCAGCCAGGAGGTAGCAGGCAAACACTGTAGGACACAGGTGTTCCTGGAAATCTTAAGAAGGCATTTTCAGTGGGACAGCAGGAATAGAAGGTTCAAAAGAGTGAGAGGAGATAGTTGGGAAGAAACCACAAGCCTACGCAACACTTTTAGCAAGTTGCACTGTAAAGAAAAGGAAAGACCTGGGTAGCTGCTGGAGGGGTGCATAGGGCCAAGGTTTTTTTTTGTCTTTTTCTTAGATGAGAGAAATAATATCACGTTTGCATATTGATGGGAGTAAGAAAGGAAAGGGGGAAAATGTTGCCAGAATTCCTGGAATACTCTTTCTCCTAAGTGAAGATGGGATCAAATGGACAAGTGGCAGGGTTTGGTTAAGTAGGAGCATGGGCACTTTCCATAATGACAGAAAAGAAAGTAGAATAAATGGACAAAGACATAGGAAGGTATCTAATTGGGGGTCATGGACATTTACTGATGCTGATTAGATAAGTTGGTTGATTAACCTGATTCTAATTAGATTTGAATTGGATCGCACAATCACATACACTCTCACTTTTGCACAGCAGAGTTAAGTTTGAAGGCAATGCTTGTTTTACATTAGTGACCCAATATAAAATGAAGTCATTCTTTAATAATCAAATGTAATTGAAAGCTCATAAAAAGGGAATCTGTACTCTTTCCAATCTAAATGTTCAAAATTTTTATTAAATACAATGGACTTTGATTTTGTTCCTTACTCAGAGTATCTTACTAACCTTTGAAGTAGATGAAAATTATTGTTGAAGAGAAAATCCATGGTTAAATAATAGGTATATGAGAATGGGGTCCTTTATGTGTTCAATCTATTTTAGGCAAAGCTTTACTACAATTGTACTATTTTAAATCTGGCAAAATTTCTCTTCTCTTCAAAAATGTTTGGTTCAGGGGCGCCTGGGTGGCTCAGATGGTTAAGCGTCTGCCTTCGGCTCAGGTCATGATCCCGGGGTCCTGGGATGGAGCCCCGCATCGGGCTCCCTGCTAGGCGGGGAGCCTGCTTCTCCCTCTGCCTCTCTCTCTCTCTCTCTGACTCTCATGAATAAAATAAATAAAACATTAAAAAAAATGTTTGGTTCATTGTACCTTTTTTCCTATCTTTTACCTGGCATATTTTCTTTAACTCAAATCTAGTTCACTACATATTTGACATATAGGTCTCTGATTCTCTCTCTTTTTTTTTTTTTTGCACTTAACTTGCTTTTGGCAGGTTTTGATGTCAAGAATTAAGAGCATTTTTATTCGACATTTTAACTATCCTTTTCCTTCTGCTTCAGTAAGAAATATTCAGGAAACTGAATTTTGGAGAAAAAAAAGAGCCTCAGACCTAAAATGCTTGATATTGAATAAGAACCGGATTCCATATTGAATAAGAACCAGATTCCATATTGAATAAGAACCGGATTCCATATATCTGAGAAACATTTTATGTGTTAAACAACAGAATAGGCTTCTTTATAACTTACCAGATTCTATAATTCATTCTTTTACAGGGACAAAATTGTACTCTTAGTCCATGGGATATATGTTTATATATATAATCATAGCTTCGTCTTTTGGTATTTTTTTTTTTTTAAAGATTTATCTATTTATTTGACAGAGAGAGACACAGCGAGAGAGGGAACACAAGCAGGGGGAGTGGGAGAGGGAGAAGCAGGCTTCCCGCGGAGCAGGGAGCCCGATGCGGGGCTCCATCCCAGGACCCTGGGACCATGACCTGAGCCGAAGGCAGATGCTTAACGACTGAGCCACCCAGGCGCCCCTGTCTTTTGGTATTTTATATGTTATTACTATGTATTTGGACCAGAGCAATGAAAGTTTCTTCCTGAACTTACTCTGTCATCTTGATAATGAATTACCTATTCTTATTGTACAAGTAAATATTTGAATTTATTTTAGGTATGCAGGTTCATGTGTGCTTTCCCTACAATAAGAACAGGAGGAAAAAAATTGATGCGATTTAGTATATTTATTCTTTCAGAAAGCCATTTATTTAAAATGCTAAATGTTTAACTTAGTAGTCATTTCTATTATGTAAATGTGTTTTCATCATTAATTTTTAAAACCATCAAATTTCCTCATGAGTCATTCACATTTTTACCCCATTCCTGTATGATAAAAGTTTAGTGAGACCAAGATCACTTAGTGATTCCACAGTATTCATTCAAGGAAAAGGTCTGCTTATTTTTATACATATATCCAGATGTATGATAGGGATATTGTAGTTTGCAGGAAACTTGATAGGTAACTTTTTTATGTATAGGCAATCTCTTTTATTACTTTTTTTCTCCAAAGTTTTAAATTCCCCCCCCCATCATTAGGGTTGTTGAGGAAATAACTGATGACAGTACTCCAATCTAATAAACTACATCATGCTTATATGTATTATACCATATAGTATGAAAAACCCCTAAAATTTTTAGAAGTTGGTTATTTAAAAGGAGATCTCCGAAGTATTCTGAAACTTGAACATCACAGTCTATACCACCCATACCTACATTTTACAGTTTTCTGTAAATATGTAAAGCAAGATTTACTTTCTGTCGTTCTTAACTTCCAGAATTTCTAAATAGGTAGCAATGGTATTACAGACTTAGTTTAAGAAATAAATGATTACTGCATACTAAAGCCCATAGGCATTTAACTTTGTTTCAGATTAAGGTTAAGATAGATAAACTGGTTGCTATGGTCTCTGTTTATAGCTCCACCCCTGGATTACCAAGGAGGATGGATTACTTTCACTCTCACCTAGTTTGTCTAACTCCTTGTGGCTTTAAGGATTTCCTGGTTTGTCTGGATTTGCCCTACCTCCATGTTGTTTTTGTTTTTTGTTTTGTTTTTTAATTGAATGGAAAAATAACCCTGTTGGGTTTTTATAGATATAGTAAAACAACCTTCTCTACAGGAAATCTTCTGTGTTTTGGGATACAAATCAAGGTAACATCTGATGTCCATGTCTTTGGAGAAACTTTAGGTTGAAGTAGGTCTCCCGAATAACAGAACCTCACCAAAATACAGAGACAGAAGTGTAATTAGTATAGCATCTGAGTGCCAAAACCTCTAGCAGTGCATTCACGTGGCCTTTTATTTGCCCCAACAATATCTGCTATAACCTAAAAATTAATTTATGGTTATGCAGTTTTTCATATTTATAACCATTTTGATACTGTAATAATAGTAAAATGGTATGTAAAAATAAGTTTTAAATATATATGAATAGTCTTAAGAATTTTAACCATTATTATGAAAGATTTCTTAGTGTTAACATAATTCAGAATGTGGGTGAATATTTAGTACAAAGATTGGGCTTATTTCATTGAAATAGGATCTTTCCTATGAAGCATTTTGAAAACTTATGCTTAATTGGTTCCTAATTAGCTTTTACAAGAGGAATTATTTTAATGTCTCCTTAATTATTTTAAATTATTTATTTTTAAATTAATATAATATTTTTAAATTGTAACTATTTCTATTAGTAGGAATTGACAATACTTCTTAAAATAAAGACCAATTAAATCAGCCTTACTAAAAGATAAATACGAAAAATACTTATTCTAGAATGTTTTATTCTTCTTAGCTTCATTTTAAAGGTGCACAACCACTAAAAACAAATAAAATAAGCTTAACACTCGTCTGCATAATTATTAGCCTGGGATTTAGCACATTAGTTTAATTAGTCTTGATTCTTAACCAACAGGAAGGTCCCTGTGTTACTGCTATCAGTAATTTAGGCTTCTACTTAGTTGGTGGGCTTCCTGAAAGGAAGTGTGATTATAGAATAGCCTTTTAGAAAATAAATGAATGGCTATGTCAAAGAGTTGATGAATACTGATATAGTAGCTTTTAAAAATAGAACAGAATCCAAAATTTCTAAGTATCAAAGAGCTCGTTGCTTCAAACAGTGAATGTCTACTCACAGAAGGGGTAACAACATGTACTGCCAAAGAGATTAGTCAGAAATTCAACTTTAGAATCACAGATTATTCCCTTAATCTTATCCAGCTTGTTTATCATAGACTCATTTATTGATAAATTATAAATAAAAAGCTTGATTTAGGGCACACCTGGGTGGCTCAGTCAGTTATGCGTCTGTCTTCCCTTCAGGTCTTGATCCCTTTGTCCTGGTATCGAGCCCTACCTCAGGCTCCCTGCTCAGTGGGGAGTCTGCTTCCTCCTCTCCCTCTGCCCTTCCCCCACTGTCCGTGCTCTCTCTCTCTCTCTCTCAAATAAATAAAATCTTAAAAAAAAAGCTTGATTTAGTGAAACCTGTCACAAAACTGGAAGAGCAATTTGAGTGTATTTTGTAGCAATTATGGGCTCTTATACATAAGCAACATTGCTGAGGAGTGATATTATGTACTTCAGAAATCTAGGTCTCACGTAGTTCTAGATCTTCTAGTTCAAGCCTGTCATTTTTCAGATGAAGAAACAGAGTCCTAGAAAGGTTAAATATGTTACAGGAGAAAAGAATGAGAAAATATTTGACTTCTGTAGTAGTAAACCACATTTGCACATCTCTTTTTGAGATATTTTAAAAACCTCGGAAATTTCCCAACACTGAGGAAATTGCAATTAATGCAATAGAGTGATGAGAACACTTCTGTTGAAGAGGAGATTCTATTTGTACATAAATTCTCCAGAAAGAGAGTCAACATCATCAGATTAAACAAACAAGACTTCATGATACATAGTTATGAAAAAAATTCCAGAATGCACATATTTCTATTGAGGTTATTCCTTGTATATTTTTCTATTGAGATATAGTTGACATATAACATTGTGTAATTTTAAGGTGTACAATGTGTTGATTTGATGTAGTTGTATATTACAGTATGATAACCACAGTAGCATTAGCTAACACCTCTACTGTATCACATATTTATCATTGCTTTTTTTGTGGGGAGAACATTAAAGGTCTAGTCTCTTAGCAACTTTAAAGTTATAATACAGTATTGTTGCCTATAATCACTATGCTGGGCATTAGATCTTAAAGACTTATTTATCTACTTAGTTGCAAGTTTCTACCCTAAGCATCTTCCCAATTCCCTTACCCTAGCCCCTGTTAACTATCATTCTACTCTGTTTTTATGAATTTGGCCTTTTTTAGATTCCACATATAAGTGATATCATACAGTATTTATCTTTTTCTGTTTGACTTCTCTCACTCCCTCTGTATATTAATTGCTTCAGGTTTTGACTTAGTATTTATCTACCTGGGAATCTCAAATATACCAAAGATTTGTAGTAAATCTGTGATAATTTCTCTATACTACACTATTAAAATAAAACTTAGATATAACCTCCTAGGCAACTATTTCTATATCTTTATATATATTCTTGGAGAGACAGAAGGAAATTCTGTTCAGAATATTTATCTCTGGGGGCACCTGGGTGGCTCAGTCATTGAGCGTCTGCCTTCAGCTCAGGTCATGATCCCAGGGTCCTGGGATTGAGCCCCGCATTGGGCTCCCTGCTCAGCGGGAAGCCTGCTTCTCCCTCTCCCACTCCCCCTGCTTGTGTTCCCTCTCTCGCTGTGTCTCTCTATCAAATAAGTAAATAAAATGTTAAAAAAAAAGAATATTTATATCTGCCTATGGATGAATGAGAAGGTTATCTAATCTCCCCAAAAAAGTAACTAGAAATCTAAACCGACAAAAAAGAAACAAACATTGAAGTGCTCTGCCCTTGATCTTAGCCAGGAAGCCAAGAAGCGATTCACTGAAATGCTCTGGAAATTAGTAAAGGCAAAGAGCAATATGAGAAGTATTTATACTTGAAAAATTGCTGAAATTCCGTTAAGAACTGGGAGTCTGTGCACTTCTTGCCTAGGGCTGTCCCCACTCCTGTCCTGTGCCCTCCTTTCTTGCCCTCTCCCATGTTCCTTGAGTTTGGTCAGTATGGAAGTTCTTTCAGGACCTGGGAGGCTGTGAGGACTGGCAACTGTTAGGTCTGGGTCAAAAAAAGGCTCACTCAGCATGGAGGAGAATACCCACATTTAGCGGTGTTGGTAGAAGTAATGATCTTGGCAGCAGTGGCTAAGTGCATTGGGCCAATCAATCTGCTAACCTAAAGTTAGCCTGCTGTGTGGCTACAATAGTTATCATCTTGCTCCAAGCATCTAAGATTAGAATTTTACAGAGTATGGTGACTTGACATAAGTATTCATCTATCTGCTGTTTCAATGGGTAATATGTTGTGGGAGAAAAATTATGTGGTCACTTATTTTTTTCTTTTCTGCATAGCTTCTCAGGGTCTTTAATAAGCTAATGTAGACAGTAATGAAGGGTAGAATGTACTGGGAAACATTTCTCAAAATTGTAAGACCTTAGGAACTTTTTCAGTGGAAGTTATTATGCCATGCACTCCATGTGAGAAATCCTGTTTTAGACTGTTTGGATTTGTATATAAATTAGGTGAAAAAAGGAGAAGCATCTAAAGAAAACAAATACTTTCCCAGAATAGTCTCTCTATTTTAAGAGGACATGTACTAAACATGGGGAGTGGATCATATAATCAAGGATATATTCTTAAAATGTCATATGAACCCATGTGAATATTAAACCTCAGAACGTGCAATGAGTGACTTTTAGGATTCTGAAGACAGTTTAAAAATTATATTTTTGCCATTGTAGTAAGAGGACTGATCTGAGAATGGACTTAGGACAAATGTTGGCTGATAAAATTAATGTTAATAGTTGACAGAAAACATTACTTAACTGCTATTTAATTTGGTTTGTTCTAATCTCAAAGTGAGTTCTTAACCTCTGGTTAAGTAGTTAGCAGGGGGATCTTTGAACCCTTTGGAATTATATATAAAATTATGTGTGTAAATGCATGTATTAGTTTGCTGGGGTGCTATAACTGAGTACCACAAACTGGGTGGCTTAAACAACAGAAATATATTGTCTCATAGTTCTGGAGAATAGAAGTCCCAAGTTGAGATATCAGCAAGGTTGATTCTTTCTGAGGGCCAGGAGGGAAGGCTCTGTCCAGGCTTCCCTCCTCAGCTTGTTGAAGGTCATCTTCTCCCTGGGTCTCTTCACATCACTGTCCCTCTATGCTGCATCCAAATTTCCCTTTTTTATAAGGACACCAGTCTCATTGGGTAAGGCCCATGCCAGTAACCTCATTAATTGATTACCTCGGTGAATCCTCTGTCTCCACATAAGAATCACATTGTTAGGCACTAGGGATTAGGACCCCAAAATGTCTTTTTGGGAGGGGTACAGTTCATCTCATAACAAGTTCACAGGTACATTTTTCTAGAGTAAGGTTCAAATTATTACATATTTTCAATAGGAAGTCTATTCCAAAAATCATTCAGAATCATTGACCTAGGAGAATGGTATTTAAACCACATAAGATGGATTAAGACATGTTAAAAGGAAACTGCACCTTAGAACAAACGAAGATGAGAAGAAGAGAAAACAGCAGTCAGGCAGAAACTAAATCACCATCTGTCAGTTCCTTGGATTTAATTTTGTCTAGAGCTGCTCTGCCCTGTTCGGTCAGGTAGCCACTAGTGACCTGAGACTGTTGAACACTGGAAATGTGACTTGTTGAAATTGAAATGTACCATAAGTATATTGGATTTCAAAAACTTAGTATGAAAAAAGAAGTAAGTGTAAAAAATTTCTTACAATGTGTCTTTAATATTAATTGAATCTTGAAATAATTATTTTGGATGTATTGAGTTAAATATATTACTGTTACCTTCATTTGCTTCTTTTTTACTTCTTCAGATGTGTTTAATAGGAAATTTAAAATTCTGTATGTGACTCCCATATTTCTATTTGACATACTGATCTTGGTGTTCTAAAAAGTTCCATCTCAGGCTGATTTTGTGGTTCTATGATAGAAGTATATTATTATGAAAATGAAATCAAATTTTACTACCAAGTTTTTATGAAGCTGTTAATGTAAGGCTGTGAGACCTTTAGGTGGGTGTAGATGACTATGGGTGTAATTGAGTATATCTAAGAAATGCAAAAGGTTTTGCACTGTTTTATTTATTTGTTGTTTTTTGATTCATTATAGTAAAACAGACTTAAGAAAGCCTGGCTCATTTTTGTCCTAGGAAAATGAAGCTAAACATTTTTATTGACCCTGTATAACTGCAACCGTGACCCAGTTGAGACAAAAGTTGGGGTAATGTAGCAGTACTCTCTAAGTCAGCTGAATGTCTATAATATAATATATAGGATTCTTGTCTCTTTGTGATTGTGACAGGGATCTCCACCACAAACAGCACATCTGGTTCCTTGAACCAATTCATCAACATCATTTATAAGCCATATTTAAGATCAAAAGGATAGAGAAGGTTACTAGTGATGAGGTTCTGGAATGTTGCCAGCCCACCAGCACTGACATGATGCTTGCTAAAGCTTCCACTCTGGAGGGCTTGGGTATGTGTGAAGGATGGATATCAGCAGGCTTGCTGAGTAGAGTCTGAATATGTGGTGTCCTGAAAGAGAGCTATTATAAGTGGGGTGGGTGGAAGAAGAAATCAAAGTGAGACCTGGAGTGCCAGTTTCAAGCCTGTGGTAAAACTCAGTGCATTGAGAAATAGTAGGTGCAAACATACATCTGTGACACTCAGCATTTTGTGGGGGTAGTTGTAATTTGGGAGATGACCGAGTATAAAAAGAACTTAGGGTCCTGCTAGCCGTGTTACTTCGCAAGCATAATGGCTAGCCATATTAACAACCATACTGTTTTTTTTAATTTAAATGAATAACTCGGACTGTGTCAGAGATTGTAACTGTTATCTTTCGTATGACCTAGGTCACATACTTTGCTTTTCCTTTGATAACATCAGTGTTTTACATAATAAATCTGAATGCATTTATATAGGAAATAGATTCCTAGTTTTCTGTAGTCTTTAACACTTCCTTTTGTATTTGATCTGTCTCATTTTATTCATTGATGTCATTTGCATGATTTCTGGAAATATTTGAGTTTGTAACTCCTGGAAAATGATGATTACTCTGACAATGATGACTAGTTCAACTAGTTCTAATTCTACTACTACAATTATTGTTCCTTCTCCTCCTTTACTATTACGGTTGCTAGTGCTGTTACTTTTATTGTTCCATTACAGTTCCACCACCACTGTTAGAGTAATGTCATCCCCACCACCACAACTACTATAGACTCGGTTACTTAGCATTTATATGGGTGCCAGAATGTATTCTAGGTTTCTAAGATGCATTACTTCAAGCAGTCCCTTGAAGTATATACTATTATTATCACCGTTTTATAGCTGAGAGAATTGAGGCACAGAAAGATTAGAAAACTTGTCTAAGGTAACACAGCTAGTAAATTATAGAACCAGGGTTCTAATCCAGGCAGTCTGACTACAGAACTCATCTCTGAGAACCCTTCCTGTGCTAAAGTTCTTTCTTTTCATTTAGTAGAACACTCTTTTTTAAAATCCAAGAGGTGTCTGTAATTTTATATTTTAAATTTAAATGTACTTGATGCCTTTGTTTTTATAAAAAGACTTAAGGTTCCTAAAAAAGAAAGGGTGGAATATATGGCCTCCTTGATTTCTTACTTAATGGGGTGGGCACACATTTAACTGGAAAAAGATATGGCTTGAGGTCATTAATGCACCATTAAGATGAATGGGAATGTTCATATCTGTGTTGGAGGTTTATTATGATTTGATGGCAAAGCAAATAAGGCAACAGAACATTGATTTATACTCAGTCCTTGATTAAAAGGCTTGTGTATAGAGGTGCTAAAAAAATATTAAATAATACTACCAAATGTCCATGTAGACATTTAAAAAATATAGAAATACATAGTTTTAAAATATAAAAAATATAGTTTTAAAATAAAGACTTTACACTATATACTGTTTATGTATTATTCGGGGGATATAGATTTAGAATTTTTATATCTTTTTGGTGAATTGACTTTTTCTTACCATTATGAAATGTCTCTCTTGTTGGTCTATATTGCCTCTTTCCCTTAAAAGTTCTCTTTGTCTGATGATAGTGTAGTTATACCAGCTCTCTTTTTCTTGATGTTTACATAGCATATCTTTTTCATCTTTTTTTACTCTTCTACTTTCAACCTTTTATATATTTAAAAATCTATAGTTGTTTTTTAAACCCAGTGTAATAATCTTTGTCTTTTAATTGGAGTGTTTACTCCATTTATATTTCATGTAGTTACTTGCATGTTTAGATTTAGATCTACTAATGTACTCTTTGTTTTTTATTCTCATTCTAACTTTCTCTTTTTATTAACTTGTTACTTAAAGATTTATATATTCTTGTTTTAGTGACGATCCTTGAGCTGGCAACAAACATCCATGACCTATTAAGTCCCATGTTAATTTAACTTTCATGCTCCCTAGATAATGCTAGGACTTTGGACACTTTAAGTCCACTTACCTTTTTTGCATTATTGTAATGTATATTTCAACTTCCCATGTATTTTAGACCTCATAAAGCATTATTATTGTATAGAAATACATATGTATATATAAATACATAGTTTTAAAATATAAAAAATATGGTTTTATAATACATGATGATGTCAATTATTGTGATATGACTTTGGTGACCCAGAGGTTATTAAAACTCCTGGGGCCGGTAGTGGTGACAGTGATGATGGGATATTAGGGATGATTCTGTTATTGTTAACTCAAAAGACCAAGGGTGGATTCTGAAAAAGGTGCTATATGCACTGCTTTGAATACATTTCCAGTGGTTTTTATTTAGAAAAACAATTTTTTTTAATTGAGTACTAATAGGAAGATAACTTTGAACTGGGAGAAATACCTTCTGAGAAATTATATTCATTCATTAAAACTGTATTCCAGGAGACAAATGTTAAAATATTCTTTGCTAAAAATGAATTTTATGACCAATAAATTCAGAAAACAGTTAATAAAAATTAAACATATTTCTTTTACTCTAGATAGTTGAGTCTTTAAGATGGTAATTAGTATACATTTTTAATCTGATTAAATGAGGACTACAGCATTCACTGTTTTCCACAGTTCAACATTTGCATTATTAGAAAGTTAATTTATTTTCAACAGAGCGTGAGATTATTGAAAATTAAATAAAGTGCATAACAATATTTGATATACTTTACTTTTTAATTTGACCTTCTGTACTGAAATTAATTTCATTGATACTAAACTAGGTCTTTAATAAATGATGTTTACTGAAATAGAGGCTCCTTTACATTTCTCTGTGATTTATCTTTCCTTTATTCCCTTTTATTGGTTATTCTGTTTCAGAGATATTTGTGACATAAATTTGGAAGTACAAAATTGTGAAGTTAGATAATTCTACCTTTTAAAATAAAAATTTTAGTAGTAACAATTGTTGAGAGATTTTAAAAAGTAATAAATAGGTTGAGTTTACCTGCCAAAACTCTTGGCACTTTCCTTACTAAAAAAATAAATTTCGAAGGCTAATTAATGTGACTTTCTTTTTAAAAACTCTGAAATTTTCATGATTTTCCACATGGAGATCAAGCTGTTTCTCTGCTATATTATGGTATAGCTTTTCAAAGTGAAATAAAATTAGACTTTGTTACCATTAGAGTCAGAATTCCTGTGATTAATATCTTAAGACATTGTGTGTGCAAAGTATTATATACTTGCTGTAATTTCCATTACAAAGGAAATCAGGAATAATGAATCTTTTTAATTTAATTGCTTTTTAAATGACAACCTTCCTTTTAAACCCAAAGATAAACAAAACAAACAAAAAAATAGTATCTGATAGTTATATGGAGAACTTGCTGTAGACATGCTGTCATTTGAAAAGACTATTTTCAAAGCTGAGTTCTTGTAGCTCGTGTTACAAAGAGTGTGATTGGCAGAAACTCAGAATAAGAAGTGTATTGTTTTAAAAACATAAAATGAAGGTGCCACCATTTTATTAGCATCTTTCTGTTGCTTCACCTCATGCTTATTCAGGAACAAAAAAATAAAAACAAAGAATTAAATACTTTAGAAACTAACCTGCATTCTCTTTTAGAAGGAAAATTTGACATCTCTTGAATCACTAGCTTTTTCTAATTCTGGAGAGGAAAAGTTACCTTTTGATAAGAATTTCTTTTTGGCTTAGAATTGCTTGTGTATTCTGCTTGTTTAAATATCGCATAAATTGTAATTACCCACATGATTTAGATGATACCACATTCCAATCGTACTTCCTTATTTGAATGTTAGCATCATGAAAATAAAGTACGTATCCATAAAGAGAGGCAGCATAGCCTATTTTAATGGAAAAGATTTAGAATGAGCTGAGAGCTCATGTATGATCTTCTCTTTATTATTGTGGATAGGTTACCTGTTTTTTTCTTACCTCTGTCAGGCAGGGACTCTGGAAGCCATATAGCATAATATATGTGAAAGTATTTTTTTTTTTTAAAGATTTTATTTATTTATTTGAGAGAGAGAGAGAGAGAATGAGAGATAGAGAGCATGAGAGGGAAGAGGGTCAGAGGGAGAAGCAGACTCCCCGCTGAGCGGGGAGCCTGATGTGGGACTCGATCCCAGGACTCCAGGATTAAGACCTGAGCCGAAGGCAGTTGCTTAACCAACTGAGCCACCCAGGCGCCCTATGTGAAAGTATTTTCACTTTTTATCAATGTTACTCCTTTATTTAGGAATATATGGATTTCAAAGAACTTTTTAGATAGTTTTCTTTGTTTCCCATACTCTTCATTCTCTGTATCCTAAAAGTTAGTTGATTTAGTGTTATTCCTGCATCACCAAGCATAGTGCCTTGCACACAGTGGGATTTCTAACATTTGTTCATGAAGTAGTGAGTGTCTCCATTGCAGTATAATTGAATATATTTGAGATGAACACAATAAATGCAGTTTAAATTAGATTATAATTTTTAATTGATTTTACCTGCCATGTTGTTTGAGCACCATTAGTAAAATGTTGACACATTTAGACTTCTATCGTTATTATCTGGCATAGCATCAGAACTGCCTCAGAGTTTATTTTAGCATCATCATATTGCTAAACAAAGCCCCGCAGTTATGACTTTTATTTGGCACAATTTCCTACCTATTTCAGAAGGATAAAGTATAATTTATACTAGTTGTTTTTCCCTAAGCTTCAAACACTTACTTAAACATTGTGTTATATCCAAATTAGCCTAAAAGACTCCATTCATTCTCTGTTCTTTGGCTGGCATGCCACTTACTCACAGATTCATTGACTATGATTGATTATAAACTGCCTGTGAGACCCACTCACATGGAGTGGTCATTTGTTAGAGTTTAAATGAGTCACAATTCCCTCTGCTATTGGACTTTACAACATGTAATAAGGTGTTTTTAATGACTTTCACTGCAAAATACACTCCTTTTATCTGCAGGCCAGCTTGGTTTAAGTCTCTGTTTTGTTGGACACTACCCTAAAGAAAACTTTTATCCCCCATTATACTTTTCTTTCCATGAAACCATATCCTAGCATATTTTTAAAAGCCAGAGGGCAAACTAATTATGCCTCCATAAAAATATTTTCACAAAAATAAACACAATATTCTACATCAGCCTTTTCACCAAAATCACCTTTTACATTTTCAGCATCCCTGATAAATTTAAAAGTACACAACAGATATCATCATTATAGATAGTTGTGTATTTGCCTGATTGTGAATTTCTAAAGAAAAGGGATAAATCCATGGTTTACTCATCTTTGCGACTCAGCGTCAGCACAGTGCTTTGTACTTAATGGGTAGCCAAAGTTTTTGTCAAAGTGAATTGTCCTAATACTTGTATAAAAGATTTATGAAAAGTCTTAGTAATGAGTGCTCCACAAAGGTCTCTAGTAGACTGTTACCTAAAACCAAAAAATCAAGAGCAGGAGCTAAGCTGCCACATAATTCTCAGGGGACTGGGTCAAAGACCAGGTGTTAAAGCATGAGGACTTTCATTGGGAACTATTTTTTCAGTTTGAGGAAAACTGAGTATGTGGAGTTTTGTCCAAATATGTCTGCCCTTTCAAAACAATATCAAAATTAGAGTGCCTAGGATTCCTGAAATCAAACTTTGTTCAGACCAAGGTCATTGAGTCTGCTACATTTCTGGTCAAAAAGAATAATGGGAAAGTGAACCAACATTGATTTTATGCTGCTCTGTGTGGGAGGCTGTGCTAGGTACCTTGCATAATTTATCTCATTTCATCTTGACCATAATCAATATCAGGCCTTCTAGCTCTTAGTTCAAAAGAGAGGTTAAGTAATTTGTCCAAGGTTACACAACTAGTAGGACAAACAGCCAAAATTTGAACTCAATTGTGGGTGACAACAAAGCCTATGCTATTTAATTACCCATGCTATGATTCAGGTTCTTTTACTATTAATTAATAACTAGATTTGATTGTTAAATATTTTATATAGGTGAACTCACAAGATTTAGTGTAAAGAATATTGAAGTAAAAGAGCTGTTTTGTCCTTTGTTATACTGGAAAATAAACAGTTATTAAGACATTATTTAAAAATTCAACTGGATGCACAGAAAGGATCAGTCTGTAAAGAAGTCTGAGGTCAATATAAATCCTACTGATTTCTCTAACTGGCTTGGATAACCACATGTTCCTGTGTCTGTGCAATTGGCAAAGGGAAGTACCCAACTGATTCTGATATTCTCTGGAAATGAATCCAGAGAGAAAATAAGAGCCTCCTCTACTCTTCTCTCTCCTTAGGCACTCTAGAGGAGGTTACTGTTGTTAATAATCGACTGTATCACTGTTGAAGTGTGAATTTCGAATAATGTAAGTTGATCTTTCGCTTACTGATTGCCTCATTAGGGGGAACCCATTCTTCCTCAGAAAAAAACAGGTCTCTCTTATATTTACATATTATCCAGAAACTTTTACTTCCCACAGCTTCTATTCTTAAAAAGTTTTAGTTAATCACCAATAATTACTGGGTGGCTCAGTTGGTTAAGTGTCTGACTCTTGATTTCTGCTCGGGTTGTGATCTCAGGGTCATGGGATTGAGCCCCAAGTTGGGCTCCCTGCTCAGTGCAGAGTCGGCTCCAGATTCTCTCTGCCTCTCCCTCTCCTTTTCTCTACCCCATCCGCCACTCATGGGTGCACTTGCTCTCTCTCTCAAATAAATAAATAAAAATAAATCTTAAAAAAAACAGTAATTACTGAGAGAGTTACACCATAATTATTTATAGCACTGTAAAAATCTAGGCTTCAGTTGTAGTTCTACCAATAACTTAACTTTCTGATCAAGGAATTTTTTTTTTTTTTTTTTACCAATCTCTCTGCATCTCATTTTTCTTATCTGTAAAATGTGAGGAGAAAATTAGATAATCTCTGGAGTTTGATCAGCTCTAAATTTTTAGTTTTCCAATATATTTAAAATTTACTGTTTGTTTTTAATGAGGTCAGGAAAGTCACCAGTATGCCAGGAGGTAACTAATGTTACTCGGTGGAAAAATGTTACCTATTGCCATCCCAGTAATTCTGAAAGGAATTAGGCTTCTAAATGGTGGGGGAGACTATATTAATGGAGATAACTATATTAATGGAGTCTTAAATTTAAACCTCTTTAAATATGTATATTTATATATTATTATATTATCAAAAATATAATTTAATACAGTACTTGTCATACTTAATAAAAATAACTGATGTTGGCATTGTTATTAATATTACTATTCATGGCAGTGTGGTGATGGTAAATATCGCTATTAAATGCAATAAAATACTGCTATTTTATTTAAATTTTCAAAAAATATGTAAAGAAAATATGCTAATAGTATTATTCTAGTAATTCAAATATTTAAAAAATATATTCCTGGAATTTTATCTTAGTGGAATTTGATAATAGATTTATGAAGAAATATAGTGGTGGTCCTCAGAAAATAAGATCTTGCCTCTTGAACAAATACTTTTGGATTTTGGGAAGGGATCTGCCAGGCTCAGAGACATGTGAGTTGTTAGGATGAACAATGAGCCTTCATACCCCTGGGCGCTTTCAAAATTTGGACAAAGCTGCTGTACTCTGAAGATTCTTTTAGTGCTTATTTGGGTCAGTAAATGTTATATTACATGCTCACAAAGCCCTTTCTTTAGCCATTTCTCTAATATGCAGCCTGATTTTAAAGAACACAAAAATAAACATTAAAGAATGAGGTAGAAAAATATAACAAACACTAATAAATACTAATAGACACAAAGTGTTCATCTGTGTGTATATATGAGCAAATAAGAGAGAGAATTGTATTTACCTAAGTGATTTTGTTGATGTTGGAGTAAGTTTGATTTTTCCATGAAGCAATTTAGTTTTCATAAAAAAGGAAGCTTAGATCATACCTTTTAGCTATATGGTTCTCAGGTTCATCAGTAATAAAAATTTACACCATTTTCTTAGGAAATGTAAAGGTTTTTAAGATAGTGAATTTTTCAGGCATAAGGAACTAGGCAAAATAGTTTCAACTTTTCCTTTAAGAAATGGTTAGACCACAAATAGGTGCTAATGATTCCAAGTTTCAGGCAGCTCTCAAGTAGGCTTGTATCTCTTTAGAAAAGATGTTTAATCCTGTTCACACCAGACTATGCCATTAATAATTAAATGACTGATGGCTCTGTTCTCACAGCATTTTAAATTTTGTTGAGGAAAATAGAAATAATTGGAGGGTAGAAGAAAATAGTGTGTTAGAAAGCATCAAATTAATTTACTTATACCAACATTTGTTAAATGCCTTTTAGGTGTTGGGCCTGCCATCTCACTCTAGGGAAGCCACATTAAATAAGATGTTGTCTCTGCCTTTTATGAGTTCCCTCTCTAGTTGAGGGAGTAAACATCTAAACAATTACAATGCAAAATCACAAGTATAGGACATAGATGGTACTCAGTATCGGTAAGTGAATGGAATTTTACAATGCTGTGTAGAAAATCTGCAAAGAGGAAGGAATGACAGTCTTCAGCAATAGTTTAGAGTTGTTGATCTTTGAAGAGTGAGTAATAGAGCTAAAAAGTGAGCAGGTTGAGAAGGCAGCCCAGAACATTCCGAATAGAGAAGACAACTTATGCAAAGGTGTGAAGGTGTTTTTAAGAAAAGAATGAAAGAATAGGACATATTAAAGGAAGGGAAACAAGTATGTGATTGACTCAGTGTGTGTCAGAATGTGGCAGAATGGGGAGAGAGAAGCTGGGTAGAAAGACTAGGCCTTCTAGAATACAAGTGGACTGGCATTTTAGAAAGATAACTGATTTTAGTGTGGAAGATGGACTAGAAGGAAGAAACCCAGAAGGTGGAGATGAATTAAAAGGCTGTTGAATTAAAATGAGAGAAAATAATGTCCTCTGAGGTGGATGGGGGAGAGACTGAGAGCTATTTGGAGACAAGATTGATAGAACTTGATGATTTATTCCAAATGGATGGGAGCATTCTGACTTTTAGATTTCTATCTCAAACTAGAAGGTTGATGGTAAGGCTAGTAATCAAAACAAATGATTTTAAATCTTCACATATTGAATTTGTGCTTTAGGGATCTCATATTAAAAAATGTCCCAGAAACAGTTGAAACTGTGTGTTCAGATCTAAGGAAGCACATGAGGGCAGGTTCTGTACTCTGTGTAGGTGACAGATGAGGCTGGGAAAAGTGGGTAGGATTACCAGGGGGAGCCAGCTGCATGAGATCCTGGAAGTCCTGAAACTTGTCTTCTAAGGCACTGTCAAGAAGAACAAAGGTTAGTTTTGAGGTGTATTTAAGAATCCAAAATAAATAATACAGGTGTATGAAAACCAGTCTTTATATTAGTTGGCATCTAATGAATGTCCCGCAAGACTGTCAAAGAGTGCTTCATTCACTGTGTTAAAAATTCAGTAAAACAAAGAAATAACTTAAGAAAATAAAAATTTGAGTTGTAAGATCTTTAAGTTAATGCACTTGTTTAGTCATTTCACTCATAATTAATTCATTAACTTTAAAATTTAAGAAGTACAGGGCGCCTGGGTGGCTCAGTTGGTTAAGCGACTGCCTTCGGCTCTGGTCATGATCCTGGAGTCCGGGGATCGAGTCCCACATTGGGCTCCCTGCTCAGCAGGGAGTCTGCTTCTCCCTCTGATCCTCTTCCCTCTCGTGCTCTCTATCTCCCATTCTCTTTCTCTCAAATAAATAAAATCTTTAAAAAAAATAAAATAAAATTTAAGAAGTACAACATAATTTTACACAAGTCTATTTCTTTTGTAATGAATATAATGTATAGGTGAATTAATTTTGTTAAATAGAATAATACTTCTCCATTCCCAGTTCACTGATACTTTTTTCTTCTCACCTCAGAAGAAAAGTCCCTTTCAAAAGTGCCTTAGACTCTAAGGTTTTCAACTCTCCGCTGAGACCCACAGTGACAATATATTTCGTTTCAGCTGAGTATACACGTGTCTTTATGTGTATGTAAAGCTGGCATACACATTTCATGAGACACTTCTTACCCTGTTATATCTCATAAACTCTGATATTCCCTAATATTTTATTTTTTTAAATCTAGCAATTGCACTACTAGGTGTTTACCCAAAGGGTATAAAAATACTGAATCAAAGGGGTATATGCATCCTGATGTTTATAGCAATGTTATCAGAACCGCCAAATTATGGAAGAGCCCAAATGTCCATTGACTGATGAATGGATAAAGAAGATGTGGTGGGTACACACACACACACACACACACACACACACACACACACACACAGGAATATTACTCAGCCATCAAAAAGGTTGGAATCTTGCCATTTGCAACAATGTGGATGGAGGTAAAGTGTATTATGCTAAGTCAGTCAGAGAAAGACAAATATATGATTTTACTTATATGTGGAATTTAAGAAACAAAACAGAAGAACATAGGGGAAGGAAGAAAAAAAAAAAAGAGAGAGGCAAACCATAAGAGAGTATTAAATACAGAGAACAAACTGAGAGTTGCTGTAGGGAGGTAGGGGATGGGCTGAATGGGTGATGGGCATTAAGGAGAGCACTTGTTGGGATGAGCATTGAGTGTTATATGTAAGTGATGAATCACTAAATTCTACTCCTGAAACCAGTATTACTCTATATGTTAACTAACTAGAATTTAAATAAAAATTTGAAATAAAAATAAAGTAAAACCTGGTTACCACCCACTTAATTTATTTTGTAACTTACTAATGGGTCATGACCTGTCCAGACATTATTTGACCGCCTTAATCTCTTTTCAGTGTTTTGCTTTATTGATGCTTATTCTCTCACCCTCACTGAGTCTCTTTTATGAAATTGTAAGCATGTTCAATTCTCATTTATCTTAAAACAAAAAACTTTTCTCTCTTGCTGTACTCATTTTTAAAATTATTACTGAATCTAACCTTCATTTACTTCAAATTTCTAATATATGTATAATAAATTTCTAACATATGTGTAATTCAACATTCCCATTACCTTGGCCCTTTTCCCTACACTTAGCAGTCTTGTACAAAATCAGTTCCCTTGATAATAGCAAACACTTATGTAACAGTTAATGTGCCAAGCTAAATACTTTACAAATACTAACATATTTAACTTACAACAACAGTATAAAAAGTAGGTACTATTACTGTCCAGAGTGAGATTTAGTAGCTTGCAGGGAAACTTGGTTTCAAATCCAGGTATCATAGGTAGCTCACTCTTAATTTCTATAATACCGCATTGCTGTTTGTATTTTTCACAAAGATATGTGTATACCCTCCTCCTCCTGATACATCATTTAGATTCAAAATCAATTTTATCAGCCTTAAAGACTGAGATGTAATATTGGAATAATCATGTAGAAGTAGCAGTAGTTGGTAAGTGGTCTGGCTATATGCTTCTCTTACTTCAAAGGATAAGAATGATGTCTTATTGGATATGGTGTCATTAAGTTTATTTCGCAATGATGAGGAGGTTGGTTGAATGCCCAGCAAAAATGAAAATATATTCAGGGGTATGTTGGTTTGCTAGGGCTGCCATAATAAAAGACCACAGCCTGGGTGGCTTAAATGACAGAAATATATTTTCTCACCGTTCTTGAGGCTGGAAGTCCAAGATCAGGGTGTTGGCATGTATAGTGTTTCATGAGGCCTCTCTCTCAGCTTGCAGATGGTTGCCTTCTAGCTGTGTCCTCACATGGCCTTTTCTTTTTGTGTGAACATTCCGGGTGTCTCTCTACTTAAAAGTATAGCAATCATATGGGAATAGGGCCCACTCATATAACATCAGTAGACCTTACTTACCTCTTAAAGACTCTGTCTCTAAATACAGTCATGTTCTGAGGTATACTGGGGGTTAGGACTTTATTATATTAAAGTTTTTGGGGGACACAGTTCAGTATTTAACAAGGAGTTTCTTGACTATAAAAAGGGCAATCATGTGTACACAGTTACCCTGGAAAGGATTGCGAATGAATTTAATGAAAATGAGAGCTAGCAAAAAGATATCAACAGAGTATTGATCCTGAATACCAACATCAGCAGGATAAAGGAGGCAATAGATTAGGAAATTGGAAGCACATTTTAATGATGTGTAGGAAGGAAGGACAAGACAGAATAATGTGCTAGCTTTGTTGACCTAACCAGCCTCCTTAGGTATAAGCAGAAAGTTAATGTTCAGGGCTCTAAATAGCTTACATCTTTGTTGTGTGCCTGCCACTGAGAAAGTCTAAATTAATAGAGGAGTAACCAATAGTGGGGATGTGGCAGATGAAGGCTCTTAGAGCATCTCTTTTTGAGATAATGTGCAAAGTTAAAATGCGGGTTTTTTTTTTGTTTTTTTGTTTTACAAATGAAGGGGTATTACTAACTTAAAGATGTTATTTTTCTGTAATTCCAAGAATTGTACTATTTTATAATGGTAAGTGTAGCGACTGTAACTCCTCATGTACTCAAAGTGTTAATGATTTCTTCCTTATTTTGGATCACATTTTCCTATTCTACATGTTTAGTAATTTTTTTATTATATACTGGGCATTATGGTTTCGATGTTGTTAAGAGTCTGGAATCTGTTGTCTTCCTTTAAAGAATGTTGAGTTTTGTTCTGGTAGGTAGTTAATTTACTGGCAAATAAACTTGATCCTTTTTTTTCAAGCTTGATTGGGTGGATCTAGACCTTTTAGGGGTGTCACCTGAATGCTTAGCATTTTCAGCATGGTATTTTACTCCACTAGTCAGATGTTCTGCATCTCCTAGTATATGTAACATTTAGAATTTCTATTCAGCTCACAGCTCTGACTCCTCAGTAGCTATTTTCTGCTGGGCCTTACAGTCTTGTGCATGTGCAGCTTATTATTCATCTAACAACTTAAGATCACCCCCTTTGGGCCTCATTTTTGTGTGCAGTTGTCTCTTTTCCAGTACCTTGTCCTGCAGATTCCAACCATTTCAACAGCACCAAACTCTGATTTCTACTTCTTCAGTTAAGTGAAATCATTGTGTTCTCCTTGGGCTCTTTTCTACCTCCCTGTACTGAGGTCCAAAGAATGCCACCAGTCAGAAAGACAGAGTGATCCTGAACTCACTTGTTGTATTTCTTTTCTTTCCGGAGACATATATTGACTGTTGTCCAATGTTGAAAACCAGTAATTTCTTCTTGAGAAATTGAAAACATCTTTAACATGAGTTTTGATAAAATTAATTTCAGCTTTTTTTTGCTGAGGTCAATTTTATATAGTCATACTAGCATTACTACTGTTTTGAAGAAGTTAAACATGGCTATATATTAGCAACATATCAAAGATAAATCACACCAGCTTGAAACATTAATGTAAAATAATTTATAAAAGCCTCATCCTGAGAAGGAGCAACCTGTTAAAATCACTTGTGTTCAGAAAAGTGTTCTGAGAATGGTTCTGTTAAAGAAAGTTCGTTTTCTTAGCTTTTGATGTCCTCGGGTAACAAAATCAACATTCTTCTGTATTTAATGAAAATAGTTTTGGAAATAGCAACAGGTGTTTTGGTAATAAAAAAAACTATTCATGGCTTAAGTCATTAGGGTACCCTATTTTCTTTATTATAATTAATGAAACAAGAGATTTTGAAATGAATCTGTTGCTATATAGACTTGAAGAAGTAGTCAAGAAAGTGGCCTTATTGGTCTTTAGACATATCATATGTAGCATAAGAAATTAGAGTTAGTAGATTTTAAAATAATTTATTACCTAAAACAAAGCAGAAACATGTAGGTACTAGAAACCTAAGAATATCATTTTTATTGTCATCATAGAAGTAATACATTAATACATATAAAGTAAATGAGAAGTTAGTGACAAATTACTTTTTGAATAATTGTATAAGACTTTTTTTATGACTGTAAATGTGTTTAAATTTCCAATTTTGTATTTTTTAACTTTCCAATTTTAAAATGTTCATTTGATATCTGCATTTAATAGGAATAATTATTTATCTTAAATGAACATGGATGAAGTAAATGTTTGAAAGACATTTTAAAATACTCCATTTGATAAGAGAAGAAAAAAATACAAATTAATTTTAGATAACAGTTTGGGACAAATTTACTTTTTATCTCCCTCCCTTTCTTTCTCCATCTTTGCTCTTCACTCTTTCTCTTTTTCTTTCCTCCTACCTGCTTTCTTTTTCTATTTAAAAAAAAAATTAGATGTAATATTATTGTGTATTATTGTGATCTAAAGAAGAAAGTTCGAGGCCATGTCTCCCAAAGTAATGAGATAGTTATTTGCTGGCAGAGCTTCCAGTTACTTTTCTGAGAGATGACATTTGCATTTTGCCAGTTTATCTGGATAATTGCCTCTAAGTCTTCATTTTCAGTAGCTATAGAGGCATGGCATTAAGATGTATTTACACTATCCTTGACCAGCCTTGATCGTTTATGATTGAATTGCTTGCTTTTCCTTATTTGCGCTCTTTCTACTTACCTAAATTTAGGATTCAAAGCATTCGTTTGAGTGTCATGATGGACTTGATATCTAACTCACTGATAACCAAGGTCTAGCTCTTGGCAAGATCTTAAATTTTTCATGATTATATTTAATGTTATTGTTACATAAGTTTTGGCAGCATACAGTATGAAACCACTTTAAATAAGAAAAAATATTAAACTTTGCAAAATTTTTAATTGCCACCTACACCTTTTTAAAAATGTACCAAATGTTAAAGGGATTTTTTTAACAATATGTTTTCCATTTAATTTTTTTTAAAGATTTTATTTATTTATTAGAGAGAGAGAGCCAGTGACAGAGATAGCAAGAGAGAGCGCAAGCAGGGAGGAGAGGGGGAAGCAGTCTCCCAATGAGCAGGGAGCCCGATGTGGGGCTCCATCCCAGGACCCTGGGATTATGACCCGAGCCAAAGGCAGCCACTTAACCAATTGAGCCACCCAGGCGCCCCTCCATTTAATTATTTCTGGATTATTATCCCTTTATAGGTAAAGATTGTGTCTTAATTTTTTAAAGGGTAGTTTTATAATATAAAGTGTAGGTGTCTAAACTATTACAGTAGGCATCAAAGATGATATGCAGAAGAATGTAGGTATTCTTTTTTGTTTCTCTTGAATCAGAAGCTTTAAGCAAAAATTTTGTGCTGATTCCACTCTAAGAAAATAACGTAGCTTTTACTCAAATGATTTATGAACTCATTAAATTTATCTTTTTCCTCTGCAATTCAAATTGGTCAAATAAATCCAGTGGCAATTATGGAGACAGTTTAAAACACTTTATATAGCATCTGCGACAATTCTGTGACCTACAGGAAGTGTGTTATTGTCAGTTGAATACTGATTCTTGAAGGTACCTGTTTCTTTCCCCTTGTGTTTCTGTATTTTCTCTATCAAGTTATTTATCCTAATTTCTTCCCAGTTATTTTTTTCCCCTATTTTTGGCCTTAGTTAGGAATAATACTCCTCACTTCTATTTAGAGCACTTAAAAATTTTTATTTTCATATATATAAATATGTATAGATCTCTTTATCTGTCTGTATGAACACTAACACACATATAGACTTTTTTTCTCCTTCTGTATTTTCCCAGCTGTGTTATGATAACTTCCCCTGTGTTACTTGTTTTTTGGCTGAGACGTCTGGTAACCGTTATTTACAAATAATATATTCCTTTACACAAGGTCAGAATATTCTCCACAAGGGCATTTTAAATGCCACCTCTAATGCAATGTCTTAGGTTTTAAATTCAGTGTTTGCTTTATAATGAATATTACAGGCTTCTTTTTTTTTTCATAAGTTATGTTTATGGATAAACAAATAGATCAAACTTTTGTTATTTTTGCTCGTTTGTATTTAACTATAAAAGTTTTGCTGTTTAGATTTTATTTATAAAATCTTCAGTATTTTCCTTTGCTGCTGTTTTCATTGAGAAATAATATTTTAAATACCTACAATATACTGAGCAATATGATGGACCATTATTCTAAATGACAGTTTATTATGGAATAATTACAAATATCAAAATGTGAGGGTACATATAGCATCTACTTCATTGGAAAGATGTTTTTTGTGTCAGTAGTTTTTACCTTTTTTTCATTTTATACAAAATTATAATGCCTAAAAAATTCTAGCCCGTTATAGTAGCAGTTTGTCCATTTTAATTCATGTCTAAGCATTCTGGTAAATGCATATGTGAAAAATCTTATTTTATGAATTTCAGGGAGAGTACGATGTATAACTCTGTGAGGCCTACTATGCTATGATATCCCCACTTCCCATTTCATGATTAAAATACCTTAAAATCAAAATTGGTCTTACTGGTCATTTATGAATTATAGTGGAGTAGCATTTTATATACACACACACACATATACTTAATTGAACCTTAGTTAACCGTATTTTCTAGGTAATTATAAATTTTACCAGGGGTGAAGAAACTTATATTTTTAAATAGTTCTGCCACTTGCCTGCAATTCTACTTAATGACCACTGATAACAGATGAAATCAAGCCTGACAAGAGTTAGTATCACTAGGAAAAACTTACGAACAAGTATGAGTAACTTTGAGATATGGGGCTATTGACAAAGAAATGGTAAGCACTATTTAGGGAGCTAAGCAAGTAAGGTGATATCTTCATCCAGGAAAGAAAACAATGAAAAATTAATTGGGAACCATAGAGAAATCTGACTAAGGAAGCATTAGAGGAACTGATATGTCTTCCGTGGAAGATTAAAATGATGACATTACCTGGGGAGGGCTAGCAAGTCAAATTTTTCTGTATTGATGATGTGATTAGGTTATTGAAGGCCTTGAGTAATTTTTTTTTCAAAATACAGTTTTTCTACAAAACTGCACACAGTGGTAGTCATGAAATATTTAGGCATGAGTATTATACTGCAGAATTATATACACTATGTTTTACTATGTTTAATGGGCAATTTAAGGAATTTTCAGGGGCAGTTTTGATTAATTATGATTGTTTGCCATATGCACTGACTTTACAATAAGATTCAACCCCACTGTGTATATTACTCCCTAGGGAACCCAAAACAGTTTTCCATACTTTATTTTTCTAAGTCTATGACCTATACTGCAGTTATAGGATTAGTAAAAGATGCTATGGCAGCACGGAGGAGGGACATCTAATCAAGACATCTAAGGCTTCCTGACACAGTGAAATCTTTACTAAGATATCCAGGATGGGTGAGAGTTAGCCAGTTGAGGGGTAGGTGGTAGAACACTGTATCTGGAAGAAAATCATTATGTTCAAAGTCCAAGAGGAGAGAGAGAGAGAGAGAGAGAGAATGATATATCAAACAAAATTCAGTAAGGCTGTAAAAGTAAGTTGAATCAGGAAAAGAAAGCTGTTAAAGAGCATTAGTGAGTTTTACCTTTGTCCTCAAGGTAGTGAACAAGGACGACATGACTTGATCAGATTCACAGTTTAAGAAAAATTCTCCTAGATGTTTTCTAGGGAATGAATTGTAACTGTTTTAGCTATTTATAAGCTATAGCAGTAATCTAGGGAAGGGATTATGGAAATACTGTGGATGCAAAGAATTATTGGAGAGCTTAAGAGCCTTTTAGGGAGTGCTGATTGGATGTGCAAGATGAAGTTTTAGAAGGCATCAAGAATGATTCCCAGTTTGGCTTTTGGCTAGTTATGGGATAGTGGCATTATAAAGACTTTGTCCTGAGATTGCACATTACTAAGCATGCTGAAAATGAGAAGTTAACACATTGCCAACAGTGATTGCTAACAGTAATACTGAAGCTTGCCAAACAAGCTTCATATAGAAAATCTAATGTAAAGGGTATACATTCATAATAAGCTATAATAAATTTTCCAGTGTTATTGTCTTTGTCAGATCAATGCTTAAAATTATTTTGCTGTTGTTTGTCTAATTTTGAGTATTAAGGCAAAAAAATATACAATTTGTTTTAGCATAAAAACTTTACAGAATTTTTATTGAAAAATAAAAAAAATGTATAAACAAAAATTCCCTAAGTTGCCCATTAAAAACAAAAGTGTAATGTAAAGAAAAGCATGTAGATGTTTGGAAATAAAATTTCTGAAGAAAAACTTTCACATTTGGGCAAGACATTACTAACTTATTAAAAGTGCCTAAAAATGGCCTTAGAATGCATTTAGTTTTTCTTCTCAAATTCAGATAATGCCAGATAATAATTTTTAAAAAGCATAATGAATTATAGAATCAGGGCTCTTTTTTGTTTGTTTGTTTGAGACTCATTGATGTCCAATGTTACATTACTTTCAGGCATACAACATAGTGATTTGACAAGTTTATACACTATGCTATGCTCACCACAAGTGTAGCTACCATCTGTCCCCATACAGTGCTGTTACAGTATCATTGATTGTATTCCTTACACTGTGCTTTTTATTCTTGTGACTTACTCATTCCTTAACTGGAAGCCTGTATCTCCCTCTCCCTTTCACCCATTTTGCCCAGCTCCCACCCACCTCCCCTCTGGCAACTGTTGTCTGTATCTGTAGGTTTGATTCTGCTTCTTGTTTATTTGTTGTTGTTGTTTAGATTCCACTTTTGAGTGGAATCATATGGTATTTGTCTTTCTCAGTCTGAGTTACTTCACTTAGCATTACACCCTTCAGGTCCATCCATGTTTTCTCAGATGGCACTATCTCATCCTTTTTTATGGCTGTGTAATAATTCTGTTTTACACATACGCACACACCCCACATTTTCCTTACTCATTTGTCTGTTGATGGACTCTTAGGTTGCTTCCATATCTTGGCTATTGGAAATAATGCTGCAGTAAACATAAGGGTAGTGTTTTCATTTTCTTTGGATAAATACCCAGTAGTGGAATTATTAGATTGTATGGAATTTCTATTTTAATTTTTTTTTGAAGAACCACCGTACTGTTTACCACAGTGGCTACACCAACTTACATTCCCACCAGCAGTGCACAAGGTTCCTTTTTCTCCACATCCATGCCAATACTTGTTATTTCTTGTCATTTTGATTTTAGCCATTCAAACAGGTGTGAGGTGATATCTCATTGTGGTTTTGATTTGCATTTCCCTGATGATAAGTGATGTTGAGCGTCTTTTCATTTGTCTGTTGGCCATCTTTATGTCTTTGGGAAAATGTCTATTCAGGTCCTCTGCCCATTTTTAAATCAGATTGTTTGGGTATCTTTGGTGTTGATTTGTGTAAGTTGTTTATATATTTTGGATATTAACCCCTTTATTGGATATATCATTTGCGAATATCTTCTATTCAGTAGGTTGTCCTTGTTTTATTGATTGTTTCCTTTGCTGTGCAAAAGCTTTTTATTTTGTTTTAGTCCAAATAGTCTGTTTTTGCTTTTGTTTCCCTCGCCTTAGGAGAAGTATCTAGAAAAATGTTGCTACAGCCGATGTCAGAGAAATTACTGCCTGTGTTCTCCTCTAGGATTTTTGTGGTTTCAGGTTTTACATCTAGGTCTTTAATCTATTTTGAGTTTATTTTTGTGTATGGTGTTAAAAAGTGGTCCAGTTTCATTCTTTTACACGTAGCTATCCAGTTTTCCCAGCACCGTTTATTTCAGGGCATTTTTTATACCAGAAGTAACTATTTGGTCTCACTTCTCCACACCTATTTTTATAGATTTTAAAACCCTCACAGAATTGCGTATAGTCATTTTGTCAGGGATTAATAGTAACATGTAGGATCCTTCTGCAGTATTTCATTAACTCAGTATAAACATTATCTTAGTTATTTGACAGTTTGGCAGAGAATTTTTTTTTTTTTAATCTTTAGTAAAAGTATTGCCTTAATCACATTTGGTTTGAAGGCTAGTTGGGACATGTCTCACATCATGGATCTTTTTGAAAATCTTCCCACAGATTTTAAGGGAAGCCTCTGAAATTTAGCCTCATATTTGCCTTTCTACAGAGCCTCTATGAACTGGCTAAATTATATCACAAGGGCATTAATCTTATTATTAAAGGAATTTAAAGAAGTGCAAATAGAGAGCTTTTTCTTAATGTATCAAAATTATTCCAAAATTTCCTAAGATTAAACAGATATTAGCAAAATGAAGTAGAAAAGTACATCATGTCACATAAACTCAAGTCAAGTTCTTCTTACCCCTGTTAATATTTAGAGTGAGGGTCTGTGATTTAGATTAGTGATTCTTATCTATTTCAAATCTATTTGGGAGCAAGTTGCTCTCAAACCCATTTCACTGTTTAATTATGCAGCACTTCATTTTTACCACTTTCATCCTATTCTGATTTTGACTTGCTAGTTAAACTACTGGTCTTGTCGTAGTTCTAACCAGTTAACCCAGAGTCACTGTAGATAAAATGCTGGCAATACATTTTTTAAAACAAAACAAAACTCAAAGATTCCTTATATTGCTTCTTTAAAACAGGTTTACATTTCATTTGTTGTCTGATTTTTTTTTCATTCATACCAGTTCAACGAAATCCTAAACTCTGTAAAAAGTCTAGGTTTTATTAAAAGTTGACCCAAATTAAAAAAAATGAAAATTTCAAAAACCTTTCAGTCTCTATGAAGAAAATGCCTAAAAAATGCCTTCCATTGACAGAAAACCATACCTGACTCATGTACAACAGTGAAAGCTTTATGTTGAGTCCAGACATTTCATGACATAGGTCACAGGCAGAGGCCACTTTACAAAGCTGGTGAAAGTGAAAAATTGTAGTTTTGTTTTCTGAAAACTCATTAACCATTAAAATTTCCAGTATTTGTTATTTTTAACTACAAAATGATATAAATTGAAGGCTAATGTTGTTCTTTCATAAACAGCTTTTCCTCACTGATATTTTTCTTTTCTTAATGTTAACCGGACTGGCAGCAGCAAGCATAGCTAATCAGTGGTTGCATAGATTCGAAATAATTTTTAAGAAGTTATTTGTTAACATTGTTACTATTTAAGCATTTATATCAATCAACTAATATTTATTGATGAGTTATTATGTGTGTAGAGACCCAGCTAGTCTGTCTTGTACTAACAGTGAATAATACAAACTCAGCCCCTGCCTTCATGGAGCTTATAAATATTAGATAAATTATTACAGTGTGATGAAATCTAAGGATGTTGTGGGGCCATGTAAAGGATATCCAAAAAGGTCACAGTGTAGTTTCAACTTAGAAATGCTGTTTGTGAGGCTCCTGGGTGGCTCAGTCAGTTAAGCATCTGCCTTCAGCTCAGGGTAGTGATCCCAGGGTCCTGGGATTGAGCCCTGCGTCTGGCTCCCTACTCAAGTGGGCGGCCTGCTCCTCCCTCTCTCTCTGCCCCTTTCTTCCCCACTCGTGTGCTCGCTCTATCGCTCTACTTGCTCTCAAATAAATAAATAAAATCTTTAAAAAGAAAAGAAATGCTGTTAGAGTTCACTCTTGAAGATCCTAATATTTAATTTTAAAATGCAGTTTTTTTCTTGTCATTTTACTCAGAGTGAGCTAGCCTTTTCATTTTCTCTTTTGGGAAATCTGCTTCAGAGCCATCTGATACTGATGATTATTCTTTCAAAAGAAATATCCATATAAGAAGAAAAATAATATAAGAAATCAAGTTATAATTAGTGCTTAATAATGGACAAGAAAAACTGAAGCTTCACAGATTAATTTGGAAAAAAAATAATGAAAGTTTGGAAAGCTGCACCTACTTTAGAACTTTCAAGTTAGTTCCTTTATAATTGCTTATGTGACTTATGGTTTTCTTGCAAATAGTAGTGTCCTTCTGCTCTACTCAACTGTAAAATGTTTGAATACCTGGTGATGGTGTCTTCCGGATAGTCCTTGACACAGAAAACAATATGTGTTGAATAAGTGAAGGAATGAATGAATCCTTAAGATTTAAAAAATTGAGTTCATTTGGAATTAAATTTTTTAAAAGTATTTTTTAAAAAGCGTGTTGTTTTGTAGGTACAGAATAATACTTAATATATTCAAATTAATTTTTCTTAAATTCAGTGAATACTTTTAGAGTCTGTACTTTATCTTTAGTGGCCCACCCTGCCTCTGACATTGAGAGTATTGGATTTCCAAAGATGACCTTTTAGTTATCCTAATGTCAGTAGGTATTTGTCATTAAGTCTCACTTCCAGCTGTGCTGGCTAAAAGAGGAGCCTGACTTTTGGAAAAGTATATGTATGTGAATATGCACACACACACACACACACACACACACTCTTTTAAGTGTTCAATGTGATGTTAATTATCAGTTTACTTGGTGATTGCTGATTAATAAGTTAAACCATTGACTTTTTGTGTAAGGTGGTCATCATTTATTCAGATTAGATTGTGAAAACTGGGTAGCAGCTGATTACAGATTTGAAAAAGGGCTCTTTGATGAATGGTGAGGGAAAATAATGTTTGCTTGTTTGGTCAGATTAGAAATTTCCTACCTCCAGATAGCCCACTTTAAGATACTGTTCATTGAAGTATGGTGTGACCTACCTTATCTTAGCTTTTTTTTTTTTTTGCTTATCTTTATACCTGTCAGTAAGACAAACTACAGAACATGAAGGAGCCCAAGTCATTGGTTTGTTGTTTTCCCTGGTGAAAGAAATAGTGTTGTGTTTTTTTTTTTTCTTTTTTGTAGTTTTGGATTTACTTAGGGTAGTATCTTAAGGTTTGGATTTTGGGTTTTCCTCTCAATATTTTATATCGTTTGAAATAAAAAAGAATGACTTATTGAATGTAAACACTTGATAAAACATTTGTGAAATTAATAATAGTGTAAAGAGCCATAGCAGACAGGCTATTGTATATTCATAACAGATAATAATTCCATGACAACTGGGTTATTTTGAGTTTAGAAAACCATGAATTCATCTGACTTTGAGTTTTTTGTTTTATTTTTATGTCTCTGTTAAGCTGTAGATGATAGCCTGAAAGTTCTTCAAATTAATCTAAATTCATCTCAACTTGATCTTTTATAAGGATACACACACTTTGTTAATAATACTTAACTGCTGAAATCAAATATTTCTGACACTGTGATTTGTAAGTCATTTTGTCTCATTTAATCATGTCAGAAATCATGGTTAAAATATGTTTCTCATCTTAGGAACTTAAATTCTGTAATATACCCAAGGTAAATGGCGGAACTAGAGATCCAGACCCAGGTCTTCTGATTCTACTTTTCTCTACACCTCATTTAGAAGGCCATAAGTAAATAAGTTTTGATTTAAAAAAAATAAAATAGACATTTGAAAAAAATTTTGAGTCTTCATATTTCTCATTATAACACTATTGGGTAATATATTAGGGATATATCAAGGTATAAGGCATAGCCTCTAGCTGTAGGGTATTCATAGTCCTTGATCTAATTGAAGAAAAAAGAGATATACATAAAAAGAGAATAACAAAATAAGACCATATGTGTGAAGTGAGTGGTTCAGACTGTAAGCCTTACAGAGTAAGGAGAGATTGCTGTGGACTGGAATTAGTAGGGATGACTGAAATGACCGAAGTGGGCTGTGCTAGAAGGGAGCACATAGCTGAGCCAATAGTTTACCAGGTAGTTTAACTCATGGGATTTATGCAGATTGCTGGCAATTTAGCCAACAGTGTCATTTTGTCTGGACATTGAGACATTGAGAGTATGCAGGGAAGCCAACACTGCCTCTCATGTCTGAAATACGACTGCCAAACTCCTGCAGTTCTTCTGTCACATGAGAAGAAGTGTGGCTTTCTGTGGAGCCACCTTTCACAATAACAAGGCTTGTGTAAAGATTCCCCATTTTCTAGGTTCAGTGAACCTAATGAGAACTTGAAATTCATCCCACAGCTCTGCCCATCAGTGTTTCAGCTGTAGTATGTTCATTGGCAAGAGTTTCTTCTTCTCTTTTGTTTTCTTTTAAAAAATAATTCCTGGAAATGGTGAAAGACACATTGTTATGACAGAGACTGATGATAATAGTAAAAACTGAGAATTCTGGAGGTGAAACCTCAGGGAAAAAAACCCAGTCAATATTGAATTCATAGTCTTCTGCCTAGATTTGAAAGGTTGCAAATTTATTTAGCATATCTCTGTCTCCTTTTTCTTCTCCCCTCCTTCCTTGCTGCCCATACTTATCCAAGCATTTTCTGTATCTTTTGCTCGTGAACACTACTCCAACCAGGCCACATTCCTTCTCATTACCCTTTGAACATTTGCCGTTCTTTTCCAACTCTCTTCAAGTTCTTTTTCCTACGTAAAATGAGTATGTACAACTGGGTAAACTTAATATGAATTGATTTTTTTCCCTAAAAATGGGATGCAATACTTGAAAGTGAAAACTTTGGTTGTTGCCCTTAAAAATATGTATGGTTATGAATAATACGATTTGGAAGTCCCATGTTTGACTTCGTAGATACAGATAGAGATATAGGTTTATTTCGGATCCCTTCTGCTGAATATAAAATGGCTTTGATGTTTGTAGACCCTGAATCATTTTTCAAGGGATCCGTTATTAGAATAGAAATAAAGTATCCAGCATCAAGACCAAATGAAATAAGACCAAACATTAGCACAGTAAAGGTTAGAGGTAGGATGGGTGGAAATTTGAGGACTGCTTGAGATGAGCAGTTGATACCTAGGTACCAGGTATGGGACTTGTGCCTCTTTTTCCTGGTTTCTGGCATTGAGGGGTGGAGAAGAAAGGATAGGGTGGAACCTTTTCCCTTTTATTAAAGTCTATATAAATATTACCACAACTTTCTTTGAAAGGAATTTATGAATTAAGAAAATCTATTATAATATAATTTGCTGTTACATGTGTGTAATAAACTGAAGGGAGAACTGTTTCTCACAGTACAAATACAAACCAAAAAAGATATATTTAGTTTAAACAGTAGTTAACTTATATGCTAGCCCCTTTTCATCATGACACCATTAGACAGAGGCTACCCTGTAATTGTCAAGAGAAAGGAATACAAATGGTGCAGTGAACTGACCTGAAACATTTGGTTATACACAACTTTTAGGTTCTTTGTGGTAAATAATGGTGGCTACCAAGAAGTTTGAAGTATGAGGATAATAATAACAAATTACCAGATTAGGTTTTCCCACACACACAATTATCAACTTAATATTTACTAACAAGTAAGCACAAAAGAATTCATAAACCTGTTCTATAAACTTGAAGAAATTCCAGCTGTCTGTCTTTTTAGATGTCTCAGTCACACTCTCATATTAAAAGTTCACTTTTGGCAAATAAAAAGATTCCTGAGGCAGAAGTGATGCTTTTTCCTGACATCAGGCCACCAATTGTCCAGAGTTCACAACTGGACCCCAAACCACTTAAAAATTTAGCACAGGTTATCGTCTCCAAGATTAAACAGACCTCAGTGGATTATAGCCTGTTTGTAAAATGGTGGAGAGTATCTCTAAAATACTGTAGTCAATTCGTATATCTGGAATGCATTTAATTTCCACTCATGACAGCCCATATGCAATATTCATCATGCTTGTTTTCATGCCTGTGTTTACTAAGAGACACACATTTTTGTCATTCACTATATTAATTAATAAATTATCTATTATTCATTGATATACAAATATCAAAAGTACTTATAGTAGGCCCCTCAAGATATGGGCTTTATTTTTAGAATCTCAACAATCTGCTCCTAGGCTGTGCATTTTTTTTTAATTAAGTTCAATTTAGTTAACATATAGTGTATTATTAGTTTCAGGGATAGAATTTTGTGATTCATCAGTTGCATATAACACCCAGTGCCCATTACATTAAGTGCCCTCCTTCATGCCCATCACCCAGTTAACCCATTCCCTATCCATCTCCCCTCCAGCAACCCTCAGATTGTTTCCTAGAGTTAAAGAATCTCTTATGGTTTACCTTCCTCTCTGTTTTCATCTAATTTTATTTTTCCTTCCTTTGCTCTATGCTCATCTGTTTTGTTTCTTAAATTCCACATATGAGTGAGATCATATGATAATTGTCTTTCTCTGACTTATTTCACTTAGCATAATACCCTCTAGTTCCATCCATATTGTTGCAAATGGCAAGATTTCAGTTTTTTTGATGGCTGAGTAATATTCCTTTGTGTGTGTGTGTGTGTGTGTGTGTGTGTACATTTTCTTTATCCATTCATCGCTTGATGGACATCTGGGCTCTTTCCATATCTTGGCTATTATGGACATTGCTGCTATAAACATTGCTGCTATAAACATTGCTATAAACAGTGCATGTGCCCCTTCAAATTACGATTTTTGTATCCTTTGAATAAATACCTAGTAGTGCAATTGCTGGATCATAGAGTAGTTCTATTTTTAATTTTTTGAGGAAACTCCATACTGTTTTCCAGACTGGCTGCACCAGTTTGCATTCCCACTAACAGTTAAGAGGGTTCCCCTTTCTTCGCATCCTTGCCAACATCTGTTGTTTCCTGTGTTGTTAATTTTAGCCATTCTGACTGGTGTGAGGTGGTATCTCATTGTGGTTTTGATATGTATTTCCCTGATGCCGAGTGATGTTGATTAAAATTTTCATGTGTCTGTTGGCCATTTGTATATTTTCTTTGGAGAAATATCTGTTCATGTCTTCTGCCCATCTCTTGACTGGATTATTTGTTCTTTGGGTGTTGAGTTTGATAAGTTCTTTATGGATTTTGGATACTAGCCCTTTATCTGATAAGACATTTGCAAATATCTTCTCCTATTCTGTAGGGTTGTCTTTTGATTTTGTTGACTGTTTCCTTTGCTATGAAAAAAGTTTTTATCTTGAGGAAGTCCCAATAGTTCATTTTTGCTTTTGTTTCCCTCGCCTTTGGAGATGTGTCTAGCGAGAAGTTGCTGTGGCCGAGGTCAAAGAGGTTGCTGCCTGTGTTTTCCTCTAGAATTTTGATGGATTCTTTTCTCACATTTAGGTCTTTCATCCATTTTGAGTTTATTGTTGTGTATGGTGTAAGAAAATAGTCCAGTTTCATTCTTCTGCATGTGTCTGTCCAATTTTCCCAACACCATTTATTGAAGAGACTTTTTTCCACTGGGCATTCTTTACTGCTTTGTCTAAGATTAGTTGAATATAAGCACTTGACAAAATGCAGCATCCTTTCTTGATAAAAACCCTCTACCGTGTAGGGATGAAGGGAACATACCTCAACATCATAAAAGCCACATAGGAAAGACCCACAGCAAATATCATCCTCAATGGAGAAAAACTGAGATCTTTTCTCCTAAGGTCAGGAACACGACAGGGATGTTCACTCTCACCACTGTTGTTCAACATAATACTGGAAGTCCTAGCCTAGCAATCAGATGACAAAAAGAAATAAAAGACATCCAAATTGGCAAAGAACAAGTCAAACTTTCAGTCTTCACAGATGACATGATACTCTATATAGAAAACCCAAAAGACTCCACCAAAAAATTGCTAGAACTGATAATAGGAATTCATCAAAGTCATAGGATATAAAAATCAACGTACAGAAGTCAGTTGCATTTCTATAGACTAACAATGAAGCAGAAGAAGGAGAAATCAAGGGATTGATCCCATTTATAATTATGCCAAAGACTATAAGATACCTAGAAATAAACCTAATCAAAGAGGAAAAGATCTCTGAAAACTATAGAACATTTATGAAAGTAACTTAAGACGCAAAGAAATGGAAAAACATTCCATGCTCATAGATTGGAAGGACAAATATTGTTAAAATCTCTGCTAAGTGAACATAATAAAAAAAAAATGTCTATGCTATCCAGAGCAATCTACACATTCAGTGCAATCCCTATCAAAATACTATTAGTATTTTTCACAGAGCTAGAACAAACAATACTAAAATTTGTATGGAACTAGAAAAGACCCTGAATAGCCAAAGGAATGTTGAAAAAGAAAACCAAAGCTGGAGGTATCACAATTCTGGACTTAAAGCTGTAATCATCAAGACAGTATGGTACTGACACAAAAACACATAGATCAATGGAACAGAATAGGGACCCAGAAATGGACCTTCAACTCAATGGGCTATGCATTTTTGGGTAGGTGCTAGCAACACCTGGGTTATAGCTCACCCTAACAACATACATTTAATTGCATTGTATTTTAAAGTAAATTAGTTACAAATTATACGCATAACAAATAGTATAACCATATTACATATAAAACATGCTTTTGGGTGCCAGTGTGTTAAGTCATTATTTGGAGTTTTGAAATGAATGGCAGAACTTTTTGAAACACCCTTTGTTATCTACCCTTCTCTATTCCTAGAATAGTACTAGCTAGTAAAATAATGTATGCGAAATGTAGTAGAACTTATGGGCCCTAATGACTTAAATAGCTTTGGAAAGTAAAATATCCTTTAATCAGTAAATATTTGATGAAGGAATACTTTATCTACTAGGGAGAAATATTTTTTAATTGTCATATGTTAAAATATCAACTCAAAGTCTGTGTGATTTGGTCAAGTTACTTAACCTTTCTAAAGCCTTGGCTTCTTCATAAGTAAAGGTAATAATAGTAAGTACTTCACAAGGTTAAAGATTAATAAAATAATATGTTTAAAACCCATAGCAAACTGTCTACCACGTATGTTCTCAAAAATGGTAGCCATTTCAATGAAAAAAAAAAAAAAACACCCAAAGAAGACTTTCAAGAGAGTGGTCAACAGTGTCCAAGTGATCTCCGGTCACTCAGAGAAGCATGGGCTGCAGCAAGTGGGAATTCAAAATACCAGCTTTTCTTCTAGGATGTGATATATATGTGCCTGAAAAACCACTCATTCTGCAGAATTGCACACTAAAAATAGTAGAGCCTATGGGGAAAAAAATTAAGGTTTAGGCAGACCACTCAAAATCTGTGCAGTTTTACATTGTTGTTGTTAGTTCCCTAGTTATAATCCTAATGAAAGTATTAACCCCATTAACTCTCTAGCAACATTTGCACTCAGCATCACAGCCCACTAAACATTTGCATCCCATTTCCTCTCAAATGGAGTAGATGGCAGTTACTGAATGCATTCTAATAGTTTGATGAAAATTAAACATCTGATTCAAGCTACAGGGAGACATCTTCACAGCTTCTTTCTGTAACAGAAAGCTTAACTGTTGAAAAGTCTAGGGTTCTTGACTCCACTCAGCCAACCCCTCTTTGTGGTACAGGAATTGGCTTGTCCAGGATTTTTGCCACTCATCTCCATCTTTTTAGGACTTTATACATTGTGAAGGCCTTCTCTTTAATTGGGATGAAAGCTTGTGCCTTAAAATGTTAACATGCTAGACAAAAATCATATGAACCAGCAAGACATCCAAAGTCCAAACTATATTGATATTGTTCATTATTTACCAATGGCAAAGGAGCTCTTTTATATAAATATGTATTTACTTAAGTATACTATGTATTAGATGAATGAATTCTGAACTCCCCTAAAGCTCTTTGGACCTAAGTTGTTTATAGAGAATAAAGGAATATAAATCAAACATGTTTCTCTTGTTGCTTCTGTTTCATGTATATCTAACACTTTTAGTGGTAGTTTAATGTGACTTAGATACAATAGAGACATCTGTTAGACATTTTTCCTGTTCTCATTCCCTACAGTTGGCTGAAAAGTCTATGAAATTATCTCTGGATCACTAGCAGAAGTCTCCATTCCTGTTAATAATTACTGTTTAGTATCAACTTGATTTATCCTATTCCTATAGCAGTATTTGCCCCCCCCCAAAGAAAACATCTTATAGAGTAGCCTCTAAGGCATTTCTGTCTAATTCTAGCGTTGAAAGATCAAACTGTGCCTTTGATGTATTTGGGAGGGTTGTTGTGCAAGATAGGCAGAGACCATTTTGATCAAATTATTCCATGTGTATAATATACTTTATGTTTTATATTGGTATTAAAGTATTATAATCTAACTGGTCCACTTTACCAAATCTTCATGAATTTTTTAAAAATAGTTATACTGTATTTTAAGTGTCACTTCATATCAGTGCAGCAAGTTCTTACAAATTATATGCATAATTTTGTTGGGTTACACTTTTATGTCATTTTATTTTAGCTACTTTAAGAGGAGATGATTCCATTATTTCAAGTCCTGATGTCACGGATATTGCACCAAGCAGAAAGAGGAGGCAGCGGATGCAAAAGAATCTTGGGACAGAACCTAAAATGGCTTCTCAGGTACATGGGCCTCAAGAAAAGAAGTAAGTCATTTTATTTTTTGCCAAATGATGAAATATCATTTGAAAAATCTAATATCTGATCTCAAAAATTATATTTTCATTTCTGAGTTTGCTTAAGGCTATTTTTAAAGAACAAGAATTGTGATTTTGGAAAGTGTAAAATGTTAAAATCAATATATTTTCTCTGGTATTTGGTTAGTTCCTATTAATATTTAAAGCAGAAGTGCTAAAAATATAAGCAAAATGTTTTTTTCTTGTGGTTTTTATAGATTAATTAGAAATGGCGTGTAGATACTAAAAATATTAGAATCCAGCTTGTTTTCAGTAAAGTGTTTCAATCTAATTTACTGCTTTAAACAGACCCATATAGCATTTGAATTAGCTACTTGATTTGGTTATGCTTGGAATTTTCTCAAGTGAGAAGTCTCATTCTAGTCATCTATTTCTTTCTATTAAATTTTGGAATTACATGCTTTATTGTTAGAGTTTTTCACTCTTTCATTCACATACCCTCCTTTGATCTGCATCCCAATTTAGTTGTAATGAGTTGAGGACTTGGGATAATTAACACTTTATTGTAGTAAAACAGCATTTAAAAGAATAATTTATCAATTGAATCCAAAATGAATGTGCATATCATTTGTATGTTTGGATATATGCATGTGTGCCCTTAGAATATATTTCTTTTTCTGTAAACTTTTTATTAACTTTTAGCGAGTAGTTATTAAACAGTAGCCATATGACAAATGATGTTACAGGTCATTGGTTTCACAGTGTGAAATGAGGACCTCTGGGGTTATCCGTAAGCTCATCCCTTCTTCAATTCCATACCTGTGTGGAATATATTTCATATAATGCAATTAAAATAACATGTCAGATCTGATGGAATGCAGGGGCTTATGAGAATCCAACTCTTTTCATTCAAGCCAGCCATGAAACAGATATGCAGAAGTGTAAAAGATTGCTCTCACAAGAGTTTTTGGGAAATATAATGATCTTTCATAAAGAATATGACATCCGTGTTATCATATACTGGGTTTATTATTACTTTTAAATGAATTAATAAAGATATAAAAATTTTCAGGTTTTAATTTTTTTTTTAAGATTTTATTTATTTATTTGACAGAGAGAGAGACACAGTGAGAGAGGGAGGAGCAGGCTTCCCACAGAGCAGGGAGCCTGATGCGGGGCTCGATCCCAGGACCCTGGGTTCATGATCCTGGGATCATGACCTGAGCCAAAGGCAGACGCTTAACGACTGAGCCACCCAGGCGCCCCTTAATTTTTGAATATGATATAGTACACATAAACAAAAGCTTTTGAGGTCCTCAAGAACTTTTAAAAGTGTGAAGACGTCCTGAGAGCAGAAAGTTTTAGACAATGAGGATACCAAGACAGGCACAATCCAAGCCTTCAGGAAACTGATGGTTTGATAGGAGGGAGTTTTCAAGTTTCTTGTTTGAAAATAAGCATTGTACAGTTAATAGTGGAATTATTTTGTTTGTATATTTATCATTGGGTTTTTATTCTCTCCACAATTGGCCTGATCTGTTGGTACTTGAAAATGCCTTTATGGTTTTATGCCCTTATGTCTTCAGACAATACATATAAAAACCCAATGTGTACTAAACTCTTAGTGATTTGTGTTTATCATCTGAATTTATTCATTAGCTCATAAACTGCTGGCTTCATAGAATTCAAAGGTATTGCATTATCTCTTTTAAATAATGAACCAAAAATATTTCCAATTTGCAAACATTAGAGCAGCCAGGCTAATCCTATAGATTAATATGGGAAAACATAAAATTACAAGCAGTTTGAAGTATTCAGTATTCAGGAAACTCTGTACTTCATTCAGTCAATCTGTAAGCAAATGAGCAATGAGAACCAGTTGTGTGCAGACATAAACTGGATGTTGAAGATTCAGGAGAATTTCAGTAGAAACAGATGCAGCCCCATCCTCATATAACTTTTGGTTTTACGTTTTTTCTGATAAAGATTTCAGGGTCTGAGGGAAGACTGAAATATATTGGTTTTATGTTAGAGAGCTGCACCTTACGTCTTTTCACTCTGTGTGTGAACGACATACAAGGTTTTGAGGTTACTAACATTTTCTGATTACATGATATTGCTTGAACAGCTTTCCAGTATGCATGGGACAGAGATGAAGAAAGTTAAATCTGAATCAAGACTAAATATTTTATTTAGACTTTTTAATAAATGCAGTGTGTTTGTTTCTACCAAATATATGCAGTTAATGTTGTGTTCCTTTTCTGTGTTTTAATAATCGTGCCAGTACTTATTTTGTATATTTTCACTACTTTAAAAGTTGATATAAACCATATCAGCTTCTTCAAATTGTCTGCTAATTATATTACTTTGGACCTTTAGGCTCAACTGGCCCTTACAAGAAATGAAAAACATATGTTAGATGTCAGGAAGAATTTTAAAGATGAAAGGAAATTTAGTTTAACATTTATCAATCCGATGGTGAGTGGTTGATACCCTGCTTTACAATTCCTCTTCCTTTTCCCAAATAAAGCAGAAAGAGAAATTATATTTTTTGTTTTTATTTTATTTTTATATACTTTTGGGTTTTGTTTTTTTCCATTTTGAATACAGAAGGCTGAAATTTTATGGCTATTAAAGTTTAAAGTCCTAGTTCTTTCCCAGTCTTCTTCATCAAAAATATTAGAAAGCTTCTACAAAACAAAAAATAAAAACAAGCTCTTAACTGTGAAGAAAAGTTAAAATAGGACATTCTCAAATACTGATGATTAACCCTTATTTTATGTTTTTTAAATTTAGACTACTACCTATTTCCTAACTTCCTAAACACCTTTTTTCTCTGATGATTTCTCATGTACCTCAGTTAGGCAAATATACTCTGTAGCCTCCCAAACAAATGCAGATGTGGATGTTTACTTCTTAGGGCTGAAAAGATATTGGCCCCTAACTCTAAACTTCTTAGTGTCCTAAGCCCTCTTTGACAAATTCTGTGGCCTTTAGTGCTTTCAAATATTCCCACTGGGCATCTTCCATATTTTTTCTTTGGCTTCTCTTGGCTTCTTTAGCTCTCCACCTCAAAAACAAAGTGGAGGAAGGGAAAATCATAGGTACTCTGATTTAATTTAAAAAAATTTATGTCTGCTACTGGATTTTGTGCAAGTCATTGCCTCTTTCTGGAATTTCGTTTTCTCCTTTGTAAAGTGAAAGGATTGAACTAGATGATCTGTAAAATCTCCCAATGTCTATAATTTTATTATACTTTCAACTACTACTTTCAAAACATGAACATGATTCAGCAATAAATTACTCACCCATTTATTAGGTATTAGCAATTAAAATTCATGAAAAATATAAGATTAAAAAATACAGATATCTATGAATGAGAAAATTGTCTTTTAAGTTTATATATTTATGAGTATTTCACAATGTAAAAATTTTAGTACATTTCTATATGCCATGGATTACTTTGTACTCTTAAAAAAATCTAAATACTAAGGTATACTAATACTAATCCATAAAACAAAATCATGGTAATTTTTACATTTATTTAAAATTTATTGTGATACTGTCATTGGTACAGTGACAAGCTGTGGGAGAAGAGAGAGATAGAAAATAAATAAGAATTGTGGTAGATGCTTTATATGTGATCCCTCATTTAAATCTCACACAGATCCTGCAAGGTAGATATTAATTTACCCTTCTTACAGATGAAAAACAACTCAGGCTCAGAATTACATTTTATTTTTCTAGAGCAACACAACCATTGTTTTATTTTAAAAGCCTGTGCTTGGTTCAATGCCTGAAGGGGCTTATAATCTATTGAGAGACAGAGATATACACAAATAATTTTGTGGTTACAAGAACAGAGTGAGAGGAGAACACCAGCCTTAAGATTTTAAATTGGAGTGTTATTACAAAATTTTAAGTTATATCATAAGTGGGAGTAGTTTTAGGACATTTTATGTGAATCTGAGACCCACTTTTGATCTATATTAGAGAGGTATGCTTAGAATTAATCAATGGGGTCTCTAATTCTATCTCACCAGCGTGACAATATTAGAAAATCAGAATGTGTTACTTACCTATCATATTTAAGTGTGTTCATGGTTAAAAAGTATAATAACCTAATTCCTTATGAATTAATATGATAGCATTATGAAACAGTAATTGTAATTTAGCTGCCTTTGATAAAAATTGCATTATTTTTTAGCTGAGAGAAGTAAATCAATTTGTAAGTAAACTTTTAAAATTTCTGGGCAACTATGTATATTAATTATGAAGAGAACTTTGTAATAAAGTTATTTTTACCAATAAAACTAAATAGTGAAATACACAGTACAGTTTTTAGCAGAAAACATGACTAATAACTATCATGGGAATGTTTACCATATTCTATAAGATTTTATTCAAATATCTTGTTTATGTTATATTAAGGATAGAAAAGTGAAGTCAAACTTCATATATTTGCTTTTGATAAAAAGTATGCCTAAAACTTCAGGAATAAGATTAAACTAAGTACTGAAGCCATATAAAGACCCAAGTCTGTTCAATTTCTTCATTCTCATTCGCTCTTACCTCCTTTCTACATTTTTCTACGGTAGAAAGACAACAGATTTTTCTTCAGATAGATGTAAGGACCCAGACAAATCAGAGGTGACTTCTCAGAGTGTCTGGGCTCTAAAATACCATTTAATGAGTGGATAGCAATATGATTAGTGAACAACTAGATACCTTCCACACAGGAAAATTTAGCAATTAATTTGTCAATAAATGTAAAAGCTATAGTGAAGATAATTTCTCAATAGATAATCAAATGTTAACATAAAGTAAAATTCCACCCTTAATACAAAAACAATTATTCTTTAGCCATATAAGAAAATATTAACAAAAACTAGGAAGCTAAAACTGCATTTTTAATGGTCACAACTTTTAAAATTAGTCTAGTGTGTTTAGTAAGTTCTAAAAAATGTGTCACTCCGAGTGTCTTAAAAATATTTTGTAACTGAAGACAAATGTAATTTTCTAAGTCCTTGAGTTTACTCTAAAAAATAACGTTACCATCTTAAGTGGGAACTATTTACTATGGAAATATTAACCCAATTCTGTCAAATAATGCAAAAATTCTATTGCACAAAGATACAGAAAATTTAAGTAACTTATCCAAGGTCACATACTGAGTGATTTTAAATAATTATTCTGTGGATTAATGAAAACATATTCTCCATTGTTCATAAGAGTGAGAGCTGTCTTCACGTGGATGAGTAATTACATCTCGCCAAATATGGCCATAAAATTAGTTTAATTATTATTACTGTCTATTACTGTTAACTGTTACTATCTTACTAAATTAAACGGTTACTTCTGCATCAACCAGTCACTAATGTTTATGGAGCTGTTTGACTAATGGTGTTTTCTTTCAGTTTACTATACTAAAATAGGTTATGTCTGTTTATAAACGTGCACTACATGGTAAAAGCACATGAAATATTTGGTTGTATATCTCCTTAAATGTATGTTCTAAGGACATTCCATAGATGTAACTCTTAGATGACCATTTTCAAGAGTTTTCAAAATTCTGAATACTTAACAGATTTTCGATCTAAATATAGATATTCTACCATATTGTTTTTCTTTGTATTCTTAGCCATGTTTAAGTAGAAAAGATTAAGCTGAGAATGAATGTATTATACAATTTTTTATACTTCTAGTGAAGAAAAATTGCACAGAAAGTTTTGAGTTTGTAGTTCATGATACCATGGTGTGTTAACCATTATATACCATTAAATTTATCAGGGAAGTTTTACTTTATTACTTGTTTTCAATTCTAAGAATATGCTTGATTTCACGTGTTTATGTCAGTCCCTCACAATGTCATTTCCTCCGTATCTTCTGCATTAACCACTGAGTAGAGTTTATATTCATTGTATGACTATTACATGATCTCACATTGACTAAAGAAGTACACAGTAGGTGCTGTTTGTTGAGAAGAAAATTCTGACTGTGGTTTTCCCTCATTCATTCATTCATTCATTTAACAGATGCTTACATGCTGAGCACGAGGGACATACTGCTGAGATAGGTCCTGATCTCATAAAGCTTAGTTTATATGAGAGAAGATAAGCATTAATTATATCATTACATCAATATATAATTGCAAACTTTTGAAGGATTTCAAGATTTAGGGTAAACATGACAAGGGGGTGTGGCTTGAGGCATCATCTGAGCTCTAATTTGAAGGATGAAGAGAAGTACAACAGCAGAGTAGAGAGCAGAGTGCTCAAAATCCTGAGGAAACAGCCTGGGAGCGTGCACCAGGTGGAATGTGTAAGTGGTGATGCTGGGAGAGCTAGATGGGGCGGGGGGAGTGTGATGAGGCTGAGGGCTGCTCAGAGGCCACACCAGGCTGGCTGTGTACTTCTTGTTAAAAATTCAGCCTTTCCTTGCATACATGTAAGCATTTTCATTTCTCACACCACGGGGGACTTTTCTTCTGTCTTCCCTGCTTTTTAATATGGTTTTTAAACTCAAGTTCTTAAGAGTTAGAAAATATCATATTGAATAGAAAACTCTTATATTTTGGTCCTTTTTGCATCTTCTTAGATATAATCATTTAAGATTATCTAAAGCTATTGTACCTAGTTTATTTTTCTTTTTTTTTTTTTTAACTCTGCTTTCAAACTGCTTAATGTACAATTTTGGATTCCCAATAATACAACTTTCATTGTCTTGAAACACAGGAAACTAGAAAATTGAAAACATACTGAAACTTATGTAGAGTGCTCACAGGGATAACAGCTTAAATTGACATGTGTTAGTAGTCCTGAGGTGCAGAATTGTAGTGCTATTTTCCCTTTTTATGGTAAATATAAATGCCTTTTTTCAGAAATATCTTTAGATCTTTGAAGAGTTCCCACTTCTAGTAAGACTCTGAACTCCTTGAATGTGGTATATGTTGGTAAATATTCATTAAAAAATTTTAGTGTGACTAAGCCCCACAATATGATTATGCTTGGGGAACGCTCATCCTGTTCTTTCAACTAGCATCAACACTAAGAGTTATTCAACATAACCATATGCTGTACATACCTTGCTATTTACTATCTTACATCAGTTGAAACTGTGATTTATAGAGTTGTTCAGTATGAGTTTTTAATCCTATATATTAAACAAAATGTGCCAGCTGAAAAAGACTACAGAAATTATAAAATTACTTTCATATTTGTATACTTTATTAATATCAGGTAAAATACTGATTGTAAACAAGATATAAAATTACTCTATAAATATATAAGGGCACAATACATATCTCAATGAAATATAACTATGTTCAGGCTTTATTAGGCACTCAGTTTAACTTTTTAATGAGGTCATATAATACAACATAATACCCATGGAAGATTTTTTCATTTAAAATTCTTTAAATTTTCGGAGCTCTTACTAATTCTTCCAACATCCTAAAAGAGTGAATATAATAAAAGTCTATTTGTAGCACTCTGTTGGTATGACATTAAGTCAATTATGGCCAGGTGGACTAGTGGGATTATTTTAACAAATTAATCCATTCATTATTATTTGGCTAAATTGAGTCAATGTCCCAGTTTTACTGAAATTAGCAACCAGTTAAAAAAAATGAATGAACACAATGCTCAGATTAGATTATTTAATTAATACTTTAATGCTTGTCGTATCTTCAGCTGTTTCACCCCATTTCTCCCCAGTTTTGCTTTACCTTTTTCTAGATGTTCTGTTTCTCAGCTCTGTAGGTTCTCTTTCTTGAAAGCAAACTAGTTTTAAGAGATACTGAAATTAGCATCTGAACAAGGGGCCTATAAATGAAAACTTTGCCTAAGAATTAAGGCTCCGACACTGAGAAAAGGTGGCCAAGGAGAGCCAAAGCCTTGATGCAACCAAATGAAGATTGTGCTGGAGACCAAGACAGGGAATCAAACATAGGGATATACCATACAGGCATTGTTACCAGAACTGGAGTATAAAGTTCTTATCAGAAATAATACTAACTTAATTTCGAGCTCCTTCTTAAGTGATCCTTAACTAGAAAAAACATTAGTCCCTGTGGCCAGAAGAGCTAAATATATAGAAGGGAACAAAATGCCCCCACCTCTGAGGTTTTCAGGAAGAAAATCAAGATGTTTATTGAAGTTAGATGATAATGAGTCCATAATTTATTATTTAGAATACCGTTAACATACTTCATTCTATAGAATATGCAAAGGAGATCTTATCAGGTGCTCTGTAAGGGGTTCCATATTCACATAAGTTTATAAATGGTTGTATACCATAGCTTCCACATTTCCATGTGCTCCAACCCATAGAACTTGGAGATTTATATTTTAAAGGCTCTGAGAAACCCATAGTAAATAATTCATTTGACTTTGTAATCACTTTTCAAATGTACTTAAGCAGAGGATCCTCATGCAATTTGCCTCTCCCCTCCCTCCCAAGAAAGGCTTAGTAACAGTCCAAAGGATAATATTCTGTATGGCCCTAGTTTGGAATATGAACTCTCAAAATTCTCAAATATCAATGATTTTAGAAATATAAGAACCTTTAAACCATAGTTATAGAATGTTGGGCATTGAACGTATCTCAAGAAAAAAAACTAGTGTGTATATGGGACCTCATGAGAAAAGAAAATTGGTGCATATATGGGCCCTTCCTCTGCCACTCTCCGCAATCCTACTACTTAGGGAAATTTCCTGCTTGTCCAGCATATGTCCTTGCTGGGAGCAGCAGGATCATTTTCTAAGAGACTTCTAGTGATTAGCACACATTGAGTATATCTCAAAAGGAACAGTTCTGCATAATCTCAACGGCAGGATAAAAACATTAAAATAATTTGGGCCAAAAATACAAATAAATATGTGTGTAGTCTTTTGATACTTTTGTATAGTCTTTGTTTCTGCATGCTAACAAGTAAAAATATATAGGTTCAAAACATTGTGAAGATGTCAATGCTACCTAGAGCAATCTACAAATTCAATGCAATCCCCATCAAAATACCATCCACTTTTTTCAAAGAAATGGAACAAATAATCCTAAAATTTGTATGGCACCAGAAAAGATCCCGAATAGCCAGAGGAATATTGAAAAAGAAAAGCAAAGCTGGAGGCATCACAATTCCGGACTTCCAGCTCTATTACAAAGCTGTCATCCTCAAGACGGTATGGTACTGGCACAAAAACAGACACATAGATCAATGGAACAGAATAGAGAGCCCAGAAATGGACCCTCCACTCTATGGTCAACTCATCTTTGACAAAGCAGGAAAGAATGTCCAATGGCAAACAGACAGTCTCTTCAACAAATGGTGTTGGGAAAATTGGACAGCCACATGCAAAAGAATGAAACTGGACCATTTCCTTACACCACACACAAAAATAGACTCCAAATGGTTGAAAGACCTAAACGTGAGACAGGAGTCCATCAAAATCCTAAAGGAGAACAGAGGCAGCAACCTCTTCCACCTCAGCCGCAGCAACTTCTTCCTAGAAACATCGCCAAAGGCAAGGGAAGCAAGGGCAAAAATGAACTATTGGGATTTCATCAAGATAAAAAGCTTTTGCACAACAAAAGAAACAGTCCACAAAACCAAAAGACAACCGACAGAATGGGAGAAAATATTTGCAAATGACATATCAGATAAAGGGATATTATCCAAAATCTATAAAGAACTTATCAAACTCAACACCCAAAGAACAAATAATCCAATCAAGAAATAGGCCGAAGACATGAACAGACATTTTTCCAAAGAAGACATCCAGATGGCCAACAGACACATGAAAAAGTGCTCAACATCTCTCGGCATCAGGGAAATCCAAATCAAAACCTCAGTGAGATACCACCTCACACCAGTCAGCATGGCTCAAATTAACAAGTCAGGAAAGGACGGATGTTGGCGGGGATGCGGAGAAAGGGGAACCCTCCTACACTGTTGGTGGGAATGTAAGCTGGTGCAACCACTCTGGAAAACAGTATGGAGGTTCCTCAAACAGTTGAAAATAGAGCTACCATACGATCCAGCAATTGCACTACTGGGTATTTACCCCAAAGATACAAATGTGGGGATCCGAAGGGGTACGTGCACCCCAAAGTTTATAGCAGCAATGTCCACAATAGCCAAACTGTGGAAAGAGCCAAGATGTCCGTCGACAGATGAATGGATAAAGAAGATGTGGTCCATATATACACAATGGAATATTATGCAGCCATCAAAAGGAACGAGATCTTGCCATTTGCAATGACGTGAATGGAACTGGAGGGTGTTATGCTGAGTGAAATAAGTCAGTCAGAAAAAGACATGTATCATATGACCTCACTGATGTGAGGAATTCTTAATCTCAGGAAACAAACTGAGTGTTGCTGGAGTGGTGGGGGGTGGGAGGGATGGGGTGCCTGGGTGATAGACATTGGGGAGGGTATGTGCTATGGTGAGCGCTGTGAATTGTACAAGACTGTTGAATCAGAGATCTGTACTTCTGAAACAAAGCAATATATGTTAAGAAAAAAAAAGAAGATAGCAGGAGGGGAAGAATGAAGGGAAGTAAGTCGGAGGGGGAGACGAACCATGAGAGATGATGGACTCTGAAAAACAAACTGAGGGTTCTAGCGGGGAGGGGGTGGGGGGATGGGTTAGCCTGGTGATGGGTATTAAAGAGGGCACATTCTGCATGGAGCACTGGGTGTTATGCACAAACAATGAATCATGGAACACTACATCAAAAACTAATGATGTAATGTATGGTGATTAACATAACAATAAAAAATTTAAAAATATATAGGTTCACACATCTCATGCAAGGCTCAGCTATGATTTAGTCCTCTATGTGATGAGTAGCTTTTGAAAGTAAAGACTTCTAGCATATTGTTCCAAACAACCTTAAAAAATTATTAAATTATAACTTTTCACAGATGTTGCTCCTTGAACTGTAGGGAAGAAGTTTTAACTGTGTGTTCTTAATCAACCTGTAAGTGGTCCTATTAATAATTGTGTAGCTGTAATATTTTAGATTAGAAGCGGGTGGCAAAAGAGTACACATGCGCACACACACCCTCCTCAGATTAAGTTTATGGTTTAATTAGCAAAGGTTACACAATCTTATCAAAGCCCACATAGCTACAAGGACCAGGAAAAGACAGAACGTATTTTAGCACAGTTATTTCCCCACCTCCTCGAGTGGGGTTAGGTATTACACAGCCACCACTGAGATGGTTGGTATAATATATGGTCTTCTTGGACCCAGGAAAGCTCAATTCTTTCCTTTTTAATACTAGAAGCTTACAGCATCATCCAGGAAGAAATTGCACAATCCACGCACTTTTGTTTAGAGGAATGATTACACACGTCAGACTTCCCTGCCTACAAAAGCAAAGCTATCATGTCTTTCAAAGCTTTTCAGGGTCCTAGAGTGCCCAATTCTTCACAGTAACCCAGGCACAGTCAAATAGAGTTTTAAATAAAATATTTACTATTAATAAGATTCTTCTTATGGTGGAGTTTTGAAGAAACATGTTTGTTTGCCTTCTGATACATTTCTTTCTATGTTACTATTGTCAGTGTTATAGTTTATTGAAAACAAAACCCAATAGTAGGGAGGGAAAGAGCCCAGTGTTGATCCATTTACTTATTTATTTATAAGTAAACTTTTTTTTTAAGAGTATTTTTAAGTTCACAGCAAAATTGAGCAGAAAGTACAGAGTTCCTATATAACCCTGGTCCCCACACATGTAGGACCTTCTCTACTATCAACGTCCCCCAACAGAGTGGTACAGTTGTTACAATTGATAAACTTTGATACACCATTATCACTGAAAGTCAGTAGTTTGCATTAAGGTTCACTTTTGCTGTTACACATTCTACAGATTTGGACAGATACATAAAGACAAGTATACACTACTATAGTACCTTACAGAAAGTTTCACTACCTTAAAAATCCTATGTGCTCCACCAGTTCATCCCTCCCTCTCCATAGTTTGGCCTTTTCCAGAACATTATATAGTTGGAATCATACAGTATGTAGCCCTTTCAGAGTGGCTTCTTTCACTTATAATAATATGCATTCAAGATTCCCCCATGTCTTTTCATGGCTTGGTAGCTGATTTCTTTCTAGCACTGAATAATATTTCATTGTCTGGATATACCAGAGTTTATCCATTTACTTACTAAAGGAATCCATTTATTTTTCAGGATTACCATGTTACTCCATATTTATAGGTCTCTTCTTCTACACTTTATTTGCAAAACGAGACTCATACCATTTATGATGTAGTCTGCTGTTTTTAAACTATACATTATAAACATTTTATATTTAGTAAATACATTGCTTCTATATCATTTTATATTTATAATATTCCATTGTGTAAATGTACCATAATATCTTTAACCAATTCCCCTCCTATACATTTAGGCCTTGTCCACGTTTGTATTGTTACAAAGAGTGCTGTATATACTTATACATAAATTTGCACATATGACTGATTATTTTTTTAGACTGCATTCCCAAAAGTAGAGTTACAAGGTCAGAGAACATATGTACTTGTTAGTCCTTTCTTATGTTTTGCCAGAATTCCTCCAGAAGGCCGTAGCAATCCACAGTCTTACAAGTCGTGTTTGCCTTTTGTTCTGTTATTTTCCAGTTCATTTTGATCATTGCCAGATCATTTTAATTATTTAATCAATGAATATCTCATTGCTTAATTTTTATATTTAACCATTAGAGAAGTCTAGTGTTTTTCTGGTATTTATTCACTATTGGCATTTTATCTTTTGTTTACTTCTCTGTCCATAACCTCAGCTGATTTTCAGTGGAGGTCTTTGTCTCCTATTGTTTTAAAAGAGTTTCATATACCTAAAAAATTAATCTTTCTTTTTCCCAGCTCATCATTTGCCCTTTAATTTTTGTTAGTGGCATTTTTTATGTATATAAGTTATTAGATCAATCCATCAATAATAATGATAATATTTAATATTGATTGAATATATATTATGTCCTACATGCTGTTAAGTTTTCATATGCAGTCTGTCATTTAACTGTACCCATTTCATAGATCAGGAAGCTCAGATCTAGAGAGATTAGATAATTTGCCCAAAGACAAGTGGTACATCGTTGATTTTGAATCTAGGATCATCTTATTCCAAAGCAAGTTCTTTTAAGCTACTTTATTATACTGTTCAAAAATAAAATAGTAACTAATATATGTTTGATTACTTATGCCAGGTTATGAGTTAAGTACTTCAATTCCATTAACTTATTTTTTTTAACTTTCTCCACAACTCTGAATTAGGGCTCTATTTATAACCATATTTATTAAAAGCTAAATAAAGATGAGTTTCAATGAGGTTTAACTGCTAGTTCAAAATTCCTACAGTTACATAGTAGAAATAAAAATGTAAGCTCTGTGAGTGCAGGATTAGGTTAATAATACCTCCTGCCTGCCTTTCTACGTGAATATCAGGGTTAGATGAGATCGTGTGTATGAAAATACTATCTAAGTTGGATGCTCTAGGAATACGATGCATTGTTATTTTTAAAGTGGTATTATCCCTGGGTTTTCAGTTAAATCTTGGAAGTCTGTTCCCAAGAAGGAAACTTGTGTTTATGAAATTTTCAAACCTGGAGTGTTTCCTTTTCTCATAACTCTTAAGGAACTGAGGATTGCCCAGAGCTTTCTGTGTGTTAACTCAGCAAATTTTCCTACTTTATTGAGCAATCAATAAGATAATGTTGGAGGAAAATAATACAATTGGAAGACCATGTTTTAAAAACAGTTGATTAATTTGATATACATATGTATATATGCATTTGTATTCTTTTATATCTTATTAATCATTTAAGATTTAATTTTCAACTTACTCAAGTACTTATACATTTTTTGTTACAGTTCAATCATTTCTATCTGCCATATTAAAATATAGTATTTGGCCATCTTACTTTTTCCAAAAGGATCTGCTTTCATGTTTATAACTTAATTCTTAAAAATTCCTAACAACTTACTGTGATTTTTCTAGTATAAACATCAGTGTATTTGAAATTTGTGTGTGCATACATGTGTATGTTTAATTTTTCTGGAGAATATAATTTATCAGGTTCAAATTTCTAATTCTTAAAGATTTTTAGTAACTGAACTTTAGAAGTTCTTTAGTGTCAAATTAGAGACGTAAAAAGAACGTGCAATTGCTATATATTTACTTTGGTCATTGTGAGCAAACCTCATTTTTTATACAACTTTAATTTTATCATAATGTTTATCTTAGTTGCAAAAGTAAACACAGTGGTGGTTTTAAAGCAAGATAGGTTTTTATTAGCTTCACTCTGTGTTTACCTAACTGTTCAGGCTGCAGCTCTCACTTTCCTTGCTGCATGTTTTGATTAATGGCCCCCTGGACTTGTTCCAGAATATACTGATTATGGTCAGTGCACTTCAAAGATGATTTATTAATTGTGTTTGCATCAAAATAATTAAGTAAAGATTGATCATAGGTATTATTATAGGTTTGCCAATAAGATCAACAGTTATATATATGTATTTTTTTCAGCAGTTATATTTTAAGATAAAGTTTCCCTTAGTGGATTTTTTTTAACTGTACAGAAAGGACAAAATATTAATATTAAAAAATATGTATATTCATTATTAACCACAGCTTTGTGGCCTTTTAATTTAAAGCATGATGATTAAGTGTATCAGGGATTTAGTCTTATAAGTGCATGTATTTTAAGTTCTGTTTTAACATAATTTCAAAATAATATGTTTCAGTGGAGATTACATAGATGTTTAAATAAGTATTTCCTTGTTTATAACTTACCCTGGGAACAACCTTTCCTACAATTCCCTCAGGCTGTTACATGCACTTAGATTTCAAATAACTGACTTGAATTTCTGTTTAAAATAATTTTTAGTAGGAAGCTGTTATAATTTTCTGTGTTTTAGGTAAAGGGAATTTATCATATATTTCACATATATAATATTCCTATTCGAAAGACTTAACATCAAATTTCTCTAAATTTGGTATGATCATAGTTATTGCTTCAGGCGTTTGTTCAGTGCTCTATCAACAAAGAATAATGTGTAAATATTCATTATACTGGTCAGAGGAGTTATTAATCAAAAGAAATGACTCCTTGCTCATAATTTATAGTTCAGTATTGAAAGAAAAATAGGTACATTTATTTTTTAATTATTTGGTATGCTATATTCAAAATACACATTTTAACAGTGAAATTATATAACTTTAGTCATCTACTGTGATATATAACTAAATGTTAAATAGGTATTTTGTTTGTATTAAAACATCGTGAAATGAAGTAAAATGTTTTACCACAATGGAACTGAAGGTTGTTTCATGTTCTAAGCTTATGTGAAAGTACAAACTAGTTATGTCAAAACAAGAAGATATAAACCCTGTAAGTAACTAAGATGTTAGCAAATGGAGTAAAAAAAATAAAATATGAGAATAAAAAACAACAAACAAAAACCTAAATAAATTAAAAATATATAATAATCCATAAACATGATTCAGTGATTTTGTTTGTTTTTGGTAAATCATTACTAAAGGACAAAGAGCACAGAAATGCTTTATTTAAACATCGTTATTAAAAATATTTTCAGTAAAATTTGAGGACAAATACTTTGTTTAGTTAAAGATGTTTTACAATAATTTCATTTCTGAACAGTTTCTAAAAATAATTTCTCTAGATCAAACTTATGCATGTTATTTTTTAAAATATTATTTTTGTGATAAAGGAGGATAAATTATAAGTGTGTTGAATAAAGCAGTGTTATCGTCACCAGTATTATTGAGTTATTTATCCTGCATACACCACTTCTAGAAATTCAGAATAAAGAGGATGATGTAGGCTATGTCTTCAACAATCTTTGTATATGATATAAAATAATGAAGGAAGATTAATCACTAGAACACATTTATCTTTTTCTTTTGGCTTCTTTATATTTCCTGACAAACTGTCTTTAATATATATATGACTAAAATGTGCCAGATTCCATAGTAGGTATAAGAACCATGAAATTTCAGAGGAGGGAGAGTTAGTATTCTGTAAATCTGTAAAATAAGATGTGATAAAATCAGAGAAGACTGACTAGATGTTATTTAGTTTGACTTTGTATAGGAATGGATGTTTCTAGACACATAAACTGAAGAAGGATAATGCAGAGACTAATATTGAACCCAGAATCCTGAGGCCCCTTCTTTTTTTAGTAATAGAACCCCCTTCCAAAACCCGTGCATCCCCAAGTTTTAACAGATTGTGTGGTGCCAAACTAGAGGCTACATTTCTCAACTTCACTGGCAGCGAAGTACGGCCATGTGACAAAGTCCTTGGCAATGGGATGTGAGTGGAAATAATATGTATAATTTGGGGATCTTGCTCTTAAAATGAGTGGGTATACATTCCTCCATTTTCCCTTCTCAGTCCGTTTTCTACCTTGTGTGGAAGGAAGACATCTTAGGAGATGGCAGAGAAACAAGAAAGGAAGAATCATAGTCTCTGGACAGTCTTGTGGAGCAGGGCAACATATCCACTGGGGACTACCCAGCTACCTCTACAGTATTGTGAGAGGGAAAAATAAAAGTCTAGCTTGAATAAGCCATGTTGCTTTTTGGATCTCTTTGTTACAGAAACTTGAGATATTCCCTAACTAAAAAGAAGGACTTTCGTGTCAGACGAACAGAATACAATAAGTAAATGCATGGAGGAAGAGTCTGGAATATAGGGGACCATTGACCATATCACGAGGTGCATAGACATGTTGAATGAAGCTGGTAAAGTAGGTGGATCTCAGATCACAAAGGAACTTGAATGCTAAGCTGATTTATTTGGATTTCTTTTATGAATGCAACTAGAAACTGTTAAAGGTTTTGAGCCAAAGAATGGCATAATAAACAGTGCTTTAGGAAAATTTTCCTGGAAATTATATATTTGTTGGAGGGAATGTTTACAGATTGTCAGTGAAGATAGGAGGATATTGCAGTAGTCCAGGAAGAGTTAGTCTGAAGAAGGATAGTGATTATAAGTGTGAGTGTGATTGGAAAGGAAAGGAAGAGATGAATTGAGAAACACTTAAGATTGCTGTCTTACTGCCAAAGACCTTGGAAGCCTTATCAGTATTGAAAGCTATTTGTTAAACATGGTCTTTATCAAAATAAGTCCTCTGTCTTTAGAAATCAACCTACTACAAAAGCTGGATAAACAGAGCTTGGTGGTCATGGGCATTGACTTCTGAAAAGACTGGGAAAGTTTCCTTTCCAGTATATACTCAATTATCTAGGTATATAGTACCTTAATATTATATTATTTTACTTCTTTTCATTTATTTAAATTTTTAAACTTAATTTAGCATATAAGTAAGTATGTTAATCAGTAAGCTATCTTCAAATCATACTTTTAAGAAAGGTTGTCACTCTGGAAGGTGTATGTACTACAGCCTCTGAATACCTTTCTTGATGAAAGGGTTCTTGTTAGCTCCAATCACAGGAAATACTCCTTTTGGACATGTGTCATGTATTTTCATTTCAATCTGAAGTTATGGGTTTCTCTTGCTTCGAGATATATGAATTTCTTATGGACTACAGAAAAAAAAAACTTTTTTGCCTTACAATCTACTATGGATTTAGTGCTGATTTTATGGAGTGTTTTGCCTAGGGCCTAGATATATGACTTTCTAGAAATTTCCAGGCTGTAGGGGATAAGATAGGTGTTACATTCCTGAGTGAATCTGACAAACTAATGAAGTTAAGAGATAATGTTATAAAACTGAGCTGGCCTGTATATCCCTATTTCAAGGAAACCATGAAAATAATAATTATTTATTGAAGTTTATTTTTGGTTAAGCAATAAACGGTGCCATATAAGGCATAAAAACTGGGAAAGAGAACATTTCATTTGTTCTTAACTGTTATATGTTTAAGTAAGACAAATGAAGATCTCAGTATTCTTACTGAATAATAACATTGTATATTGTATTTTTATTTTGTGCACTTGTTTCAGGTAATTATTTTATTAGTATTAGACTGGAATTTATTGATTATCTAATAAAAATATGCAGCCACGTAAACGTCACATAAATGTTTTGTGGGACAAAAGGCTTACAGTGTAAATGGAAGGAAGCCCATTTCACCTAGTAATATCCATCAATTGGCCCTAGAGGTGCCTTTTGTATCATATCAGATAAATCGTCTACATTAAAGTCACTCATACAGAGTGGAGTGATGTTATAAGTGCATACAACTTATGCGTATTCAGCATACACTGTCCATCCTCTTCTTTGACCATAAAGAGGGTCTGGGGAGAAAGATACGAAAAAGGGCAATTTAAATAGTTCTGGACATTCTTTTCAGACATATTCCTGGGAGTGAATATCAAGTAGGAGACATATCTCCTTTCTCGCTGTCTGAGTTTCTATTATCTTTCCATAACGAACGGCACATTTAAAAAGAAACCTTTTTCATATAACATTGCCATTAAACAAAGGCAACTACTTTATATCTTCTACCACTGGATGGAAAACAAATAGCCATTTATCAAAATAGATGGAAAACTCTGTAATGCTGGGCTGATTGAAGTCGGTATATCATACTGGAGTAACAGTTTCCTAAGGATTTTTCAGGATACTGTGATTTTCACATTAAGTCCTACAGTTAGAACCCAACCCCTAAATAAAATAGAACCCCATTTAATATGGAAGCCATTGCATCGTCTTAAGTTTTTTCTTCTGTGAGGCAAAGCGCCTAAATGTATCAATATTCCCCAGGTAAAACATGCTTTTCGTGTGGTTAGTCTTTTGGTTGGAGTTGCCTTTCAGTGAATGCATATAGTTTGCTAGTGTTCCATTGAAGTCGTGTTCCCAGAGCCTGCTTATATCTCAGATGTGGTGTGATCTGTACAGAGAATAATGGGACACCATACTTCTGTTAATGTGGGATGTTCCCCAGCTGTTAACACTTTTCATTCCTAAGACATCACTAATTTTTTTTAAAAACCTACTTTAAAAAGATAAGTACAATGGTCCTGAGTTTCTCAAACTGCAGTCATGCCCAGGCTGTGTGATTTGGGTCAAGTTATCTACTCTGAGCCTCAATATTCTAACTTCTAAAATGGGAACAGTAATACCCACCTCATTAAAATTAATGAGATGATAAATAAAATGTGCCAAGCACATGATAAATGCTCAGCATTAGTTACTACTGCAGCTCTTGTTCGTTTTATTTTTCCCTTCCAATGTCTAGATGAGTTTAAAGGCAGATTGTCTTCCAAGTCAATTACTTACAAAAATTATACTATCAAAAGCATGTATATTTTATTATGTTTAATAACTTACAATCAAATGTTCATCATCTGAAATTCCTATGCTTTTGGCTTGAGAAAGTAGGTGAGTGGTACAGTTTTCAGACAAGGGATGGACTAAAAAAGAAGCAGGCTTGCAGAGCAGAAAATTGAGAAGTTTTGTTTTGACTAGGTTATATTTAAAATACTTAACAGACATCAAAGCAGATATTTTTTTTTTAACATATAATGTTTTATTTGTTTCAGAGGTACAGGTCTGGAAAAAAATATATAGTAGGAAGGGAAAAATGAAGGGGGGGAATCGGAGGGGGAGACGAACCATGAGAGACTGTGGACTCTGAGAAACAAACTGAGGATTCTAGAGGGGAGGGGGTTGGGGGGATAGGTTAGCCTGGTGATGGGTATTAAGGAGGGCATGTATTGCATGTAGCACTGGGTGTTATATGCAAACAATGAATCATGGAACACTACATCAAAAACTAATGATGTAATATATGGTGATTAACATAACATAATAAAATAAAATTTTTTTTAAAAAGCAAATATATCAAGATATATGAGTGTGGAGTTCCTGGGAGAAGCGAGGTCTAGAGATAAAGATTTGAGAGTCCTAAACATTTGGGATGTATAGTTATGATTTTGAAGTGAGAACAGTCAGCATAGGTGGGTGTTTCTCTTCAACAAGGCTTGAGTAGCTTTTAATGTGGCGCTTTAAACAATGATACGATAAAGATAAAGAAGATACTATTGTAGTGCTAGATTCTGTGCTTTATTCTTTAATAGATTATAACAGCTGTAGGAAAATGAGTTCAGTTCATTTCTAATTATCAGTCTTAGATTATATGTGGATTTAATAGCTAGGTGATTCCTTGCTGGGCTCTTAACTCAATTTTATTTTCTGTTCCTGACAACTTTAGTGTTAGATCAATTGGGTTTTAAATTTATATATAGTACTGGGGAGAAGTTCCAAAGTACACTTTAAATGGAACTATTCTCTTCCTGTATAATCATTGAATCAAAAGAATTTTTGGGGAGCCTTTTAAATCATAGATTCCAACTTTATAGTCCAGGCAAGTAGAAAAAAACAGATACATGAAACCATAATAGAGCAATTATTTGCGTGACTGTGATAGTCATTAGTTCTGTTCACCAAATATTTCCAGCTCTCTGCCTTCTGGGCATATGGTAAAATTGCACTTCAATAACTGTAGTTGAGTGAGGCCATGAGACTAGGTCTTACCAGAAAGTTTTGATTAAAAATGTCATGTGTAATTTCCGAGCCAGAGAACTTTCTTTCCTTCTGCCATAGTGATTGGCAGTGTTGGTAGCTGCCCTGTCATCCTAGGTCTTGGAATGAGGAAAGCAGAGTGGAGCCCCCAGGCCACTCCTGAAGGACTTATGAGAAATGTTGAATGAGACATGAATGCATGGATGAGAAATTAAAGCGTTGTTGTTTTTAAGTCACTGAGATGTTGGGGTACTTGCTACTACAATATAGGTTAGGTTTAACCTGAGTGATGGAACACAGAGACTTGTCCAAATATAGCATATTCTTAGCACCTTAAGCATTCTTCACAGTACTGTTTAAAAAATAAGGAACCACAGACAACATTGAATCCAGGTTCAGCCCCAGTGCCATAAAGTGAATATCTACACCTTTACTCTAAACAGAGGGTCAGAATAAACCACTACTTAGCTATGTTTTTACAAAGTTAAAAACATAGAACATATTTCCAAATGTTACAATTGGGAAGTTTCATTTTCTCTCAATACCAATGTCATTGTATAATATAGAAACTTTAGGGAAACTATAAATTCTTCAGTGATTTTACAAACAAATTAATATTTTTTGTAATAAAGAAAAATAGCATTTTCAGGTTTTTCTCAAGCAGGTAGGAGTCATCGATTTTATTATTCACAGAGCTATTCAACAAATGGTCTTTTATAAGCTCATCTTGTGCCAGTCAGACAAATGGAGTCCAGCTCCCACTTAGAAGGTTAAGAGAGAAAACACTCAGAGATTTGACATCACTTCACCCCACCTAATGACTTCACTTTCCGTTTGACTTTCTTTTTGTTATTTATTGAACTAAAAAATGTACTCTGCAAATTAAAGCTGTAGTCTTTGCTTCCACCAAGTATGCTGAGATTAACCACAATGCAGATGATCCAAAAATTCATAAATTGAGTAAGTTTTAGTCATAGAATTTTTAAGGTGGAAATAGAGTAAGATAGTCCTTTCTCTTCCTTTACCAAATAATGATATCTTTATCCATTGTTTAGTTGTAAACTGGCATAGAACTTTAGCCAAATGAAGCATGGTAGGAATTCATGGTCAGTGTCTATGCCCAGTGTCTTTCTTCTCATGATTTCTCTATATATTACCTTTCCTGGAGTTTATTTTAGTATAGTGTTTGCTTACACTACACGAATAGCATTTAAGGAAGAAATTCTGGTATTTCAAGCTATTGTTTGCAAGACATCTCCTCTGTACTTTATTAATGGCAAACTAAATAGTATTCCACTTAAAAAGAAATCTTACAATATTGGTAAAGGTATAGCAATATCAAGTAAGGAGGTAGGAGACCCGCATCCAAGTTTCAACTGTGTCATTTACTAAACTGTATGCATTGTTTAACATCTTTCAAATCTGTCTCCTTTCTATGACCCTGTCACTACTTTGGTTTAAGACCTTGTTACATAGCTCCCTTCCAGACTTCACAGAGCTGCCAGAGTGACCCTTCTAAGATGTTAATCGCTTCAAGTCTTTTAATGAGTCCCTACAGTTTTCAGGATATGGTCCAAACCCTTCAGCGTGGTACACAGAGCTTTTCATGAGCTGCCCCTTGCCTAACTCTGGTCCTGAGGTTGTAAACTGGTGGGCTATTAGCAGAATTCAGCTCATATATGTGTTTGGTCTGGTTTGCACCATGTTTTCTTAAAAATTTGGTATAAATGTTAGTTTAAAAACTGAGAGATTTCTGGCTTCTCTTGAAATTCGAAGACTATCCTCTCACATGTTGGCAATTGGCTATTCTGACTATTCTCTTTAGAGAGGACATTCACTCTTTAATTTACCACAGTCCTCACCCATTGACATTTCACCCCTTTATGTAACTGGTGGGCATTTGAGTTTGCATCTCCCTCTGGCCTTTGCTGCAGTCAGTCTTTAATGTTCATTGTTTATAGCTTTGAATTATAGACCAAGTTCTTTCAAAGTTTTATGCTTACTCTTGCCTGGAGTGTCCTCCTGTCCTTCTGTTTATTTATCTCACTGACCCATTCACTTCCTTCAAAGTACACTATAGTTGTTGTGCTCTTCAGAAAACTTACCCAACCTACCCTTCTGATGTACCCACACCACCTTACTCTATCACATTGTATAGTATTTGATTTTTTTGTCTGAATCCCTCATGATGTAGTAAAGTCCTTGGGAGCATAGACAAGTGTCTAATTTGTTTTTATGTCCCAGTTTGGGCTCAAAAGAGCCACTGTCGGCCTCAGTGTCATCATTTATAAATGATGAGCATGTGATCATAAAGGAGATCGTATGACCTTGAGGGGTTCCTCTTATTTGAAAGTCTGCTCTCTCGTTCGTTTTTGGGAATCGGGTCAGAGGCTGCTTTGAACAGATTTTAAACAGAGCTCAGATACATACTAGACAAGACTCAAGGGAATTAGGGCATGTGGTGGCCTAAAGCGCTAAGTAACAAAGGTATTCCCCTCCAAAAGGACCACATGCTTTGGTTAGTCATTCCTACATAGAAGCTGTGTAACAGATCATTGTCTAAAGGCAGCTAAAGGCTAATCTGTTAGGCATTTGATGACATTTAACGGAAAGCAAATATTGGTACTTCAAAGAGGGCATCTATTTAACCTTAACAGCAACCTATTCAGCATCATGAGGAAGAGAAAGGGAAGATGAGGAAATATGTTAGACAAATTAAATCTGATTCAAATGCTACAGCTGGGGTTAGTTGCCATGAAAAAAAGAATAGAAGATGAGTACTTCCTGCCAGTGGCAAATGGTTTGGGAGGAGATGATGATCAAAGTCAGTTCTCATGACAATGAATGCCTTAAAACTATCTGACCCAGAAATTCTGTCTCCAGGAATTTATCCAAAAAAAAAAAAAAAAGGAAAGAAAATAACCATGAATGTCCATAGTGAGCTGAATGTTATCTATAACAACAACAACAAAGGAAACAATTTAAATGTCCAGTATAGGAAATTAAGTCCATGGTTTTATTATTTTTTAAAGATGTTCTTTATTTGAGAGAGAGAGGGAGAGAGAAAGAATGCTTATGAGCAAGGGGAGGGGGAGGGGCAGAGAAGCAGACTCTCCGCTGAACAGGGAGCCGGACATGGGGCTCCATCCCAGGACCCTGGGATCATGACCTGAGCTGAAGGCAGTTGCTTAACTGACTGAGCCACCCAGGTGCCCTAAGTCGGTGGTTTTAAAACAGTACTTCTTAGAGTATAGGGTTCCACAGGACTGTGTTGATAACCATCTCAGGAAAACCTGGCCTTTCATTACCACTTCAACTAGAGTAGTTTCACTTTTATTTGTTGTATATATTAAGGTTACCTGTGAAATTTTCTTTAAAAATTCTGCTCATAAAAGTAAAAATTTGAAATCCACTGGATTCAATAAATTACAATAATTCATGTAACTATATAAGGAAATGTGTGTTAACAATTCAGGTTATCTTTGGGCAGTGACTAGTTTTTTTTTTTTTTCCTTACTTGGATTTGTCTCTATTTTCCACATTGTCTGCAGATAACATATAATTATATCTGTAACCAAACGAAAAATGGTTCTTGAAAAAAAATTAGTTGACAACAATAAAGAGTACACAAGACACTGAAAAGTTCCCAACTTAGCATTTTTGGCATTCAAATCATAGGTTTTGTAAACCTGCTACCGTTTGGGATTTTTTTCCATGAAATACCATAGGTTGTTGAGAACATTGAAGATACAGCCCAGCCCCCTCATTTTATATTTGAAGAAACTACGATCCAAAATATTTTGGTATACAGAAGCTAGAGCTGGGAGCCTGTGATCTTCTGATGCCATGTGTTTTTTCTACTATCTACCCAACTTATAAATAATCATATTTATTTCTTTTCTCTCATTTACGTCTACCTTGCTGGAGCATTTACCATTGTGTTAGTTCTTGTTTTTTTCCCTATGATTGAAAACTAATTTTTTTTTTGAAGTGCCAGTGGTCAAAACTTTTCTATTTAGAAAAATTGGCACAACCTAGGACATTAAAACGTCCTAAAATTGTCATATGACTCATTGTTCTGATTTATACAATTAGAGTTTCCTGATCTACTTTATTTCTCTAATTCATTAAATGTGTATGTTCATGCAGATTTATAATTTGGTGTTGGACTGGATTGACCTCAAATCATTCTCAGAGTTTGCCTTCACTTTTGGCATCTAAAAGGTAGACATTAGATACATGTTCCATCTGCCCCACCTTCCTCCTCAGACATGAATGTCCTTGGGAAACACTCTGTTTTACTTGTATTTTAGGATCTTAACTCATCTCTGAGTTATCTTGCTATGAGTACACTTATCCCTTCCCCCAACTATAATGGCTTTGTGTAATTTTTTTTTTACATATATGTATATATGTCAGTACTTTCCCGTGATTCTTTTTTGTTTTAATGCTGAGACATGAAAATTGGTAGCCAGTTGAACTCAGAGACTCTGGACAAACAGTGTGTGGTAATGTGTTTCAAATAAAGGGAAATGGGAAGTTTCAGAAACATCAGTCACTCCCCCAAACCCCTTACCAACCTCCAGCCAAACAAAACAAAACAAAACGATAATTCATAATGAAAAGCAATCAGAATAAATACATGGAGGTCTTTATTTAAGGTGATATTTGTTATTGATGTTCCTATTTATGAACAATCCTAGAAATGAGAGGCTTTCTAGAGCATTCTTTTTTAACCATTTCCTCCAAGTATCTTGACATCTTAATTAAAATGCCAACCTTTCAGGCTTGTATCATATAAAGAATATTTCACTTAAAAGAATTGCAGCTTAAAACTGAAGTCATTTATACAGTTGTTTTTTACTAAAATAATTCCTTTGAAGATCACATGTAGTAGATGTGGGGTAAATTTTAAAATATTTTTAAATGTCTTGGTTTCATAAACTCTTTTCTGATTTAGTCATTCTAAGTGTTTTAATACATTAGAGCTGCTGTTCATTTACTCTGAGAATCAAGCACAGAAGTTCATGGATATAAAAGTGAAATAAGGTTTGTAAAGAATCAGTTTAATAACATGGACTTCCATGCAAATATATTTTCTTATGGTTAACCTTTGATATATATCAAAGTGTTTCCAAAGAAGCATTTAAAGCTAGGAATGACAATGCCACTAGCTAAAAATTTTAATATGAAATATTCTTATGACACTTCCGCATTAAAATTTAGGTAAAATATCTGTAGTATATACTTTGAGAATAGTAGTACTACCTCATTTTATTTTCCAGATACTATTTAAAAAAATATTTTATTTATATTCAACACCATACAACTTTTAAAGCATACACATGCATATTACTTTGTGTAGTTTTTATGTAAACCCTGTGAGAAAGGGAGATTTCCCATCAAAATTGAGGATAGTGAGGTGGGTAACATACCCAAAATTTCATGGCTGTGCACAGGCCTAGAACCTCGTGCCTTATTTTATATCCTAGTACCTGCCCAGCATTACTTCCATGAACCTTTTAGCCTCTATAAATGAATATGTATACCCTAGAATTTCTTACAGCTTAACAAAAGCAAGTTGCAAACTTGTACATGTATTATAATGTCAGTTATTAAAAAACAGGTCAGGGCGCCTGGGTGGCTCAGTTGGTTAAGTGACTGCCTTCGGCTCAGGTCATGATCCTGGAGTCCCGGGATCGAGTCCCGCATCGGGCTCCCTGCTCAGCAGGGAGTCTGCTTCTCCCTCTGACCCTCTTCCCTCTCGTGCTATCTCTCATTCTCTCTCTCTCAAATAAATAAATAAAATCTTTAAAAAAAAAAAAAACAGGTCAGAAAATAGCAGTTATTTTCTCCTGATACATGAAGGCTCTGAAAGTTACCTATAAACTGTTAATGCTAGCTACCTGTGATGTGGGTGAGGGGTAGAAGTGGCGGCATGGCGTTGGTGGTGTAAGTGTCTCAAAGATCTCAGTGTTCTCTGAAGTACAGTCTAAATGTGTTCATGTATGGCTTGTGGAATTAAAACTAATTTTTAAAAAGTTTCAAGAATGGGGACTCCTGGGTAGCTCAGTTGGTTAAGTGTCTGCCTTTGGCTCAGGTCATGATCCCAGGATCCTGAGATCAAGTTCTGCTTTGGGCTCCTTGCTCAGCGGGGAGCCTGCTTCTCCCTCTGCCTGCCACTCCCCCTGCTTGTGCACTCTCTCTCTCTCTCTGGCAAATAAATAAATAAAATCTTAAAAAAAATGTTTTAAGAAAGTACAGTTGGATTCTGGAAGTTATCAAACTATACCAAGAAAGAGAAGGGATGGAAAGACAGGTAAATGGCTGGGGGTGGGGGGCTGTCTCTGCTGTTTCATGAATAAAAACAGGTCATTACACTGTCTTTGGAATCTATGTAATATTTCATACCTTGTTTTGACCTATTGGTTGACAGAAATAAAGGAATTGAATGTAAGCATCTTTTCAGAATCATTCTGATTTGTTCCTAGTTTTGGGAAATACTTAGTAATCAAAGAGGAATTGGCCGTGATGCTATATTGTGCAACAAATAAATATCAATTGAAGAGGGGGTTGTTTCATCACAATAACCTTGGCAAATTAAAAGTAATAAATTTAGTTGAAAACCATGAGTATGTTCTTGTAATTCTGAGCTGTATAAATTTTTTGGGGGGGGAGGGGCCTGTTGGTAATTCCTTTGGGCTTTTTCTAAGGGGCGGAGGTAGGGACTGATTACCTCCAAATTCACTCCACCCTTCTGGAATGTAACATCTGATTTACAAAAACTGAAAAACATGACTTTTCACAGGAGCTTGTTATTCCTTTTTTCAGCTTGAATCAGAAGTGGGATTAGTCTAAGATACCCCTGCCCTTGGCATGTGTTCCTTAGAAAATCCAGACGATCCAGCCCTTAATTCCTGGTTAGTAAGATAATACCCATCACTGGGGTGAGGTTCTAGAGACAGAATAATTTGGCACAATACATCTCTGACTGAAATCTAAACATGACTCTTGGGACCAGTGGACTGTGAATTGGTCTGTCTGTGTGACTTTCAGTTTCCTTTCCTTCTAATCAACTTTATGTCTGAAATATCTGAAGAAGCTCCCTGTTACAGTTCTTCTCCGACCTTTCTGACTCACACATTTGCCGTCTGACAACTTGTTGCCTTTATTCTCTGCCCAAAGCAAACAGCAGTGGTCCTCACCCTCACTTAGTGGCTCTCAGAAGTGATTCTTTAATATGTACTTTTTATGATACAGGGAACCATCTGCATTTGTGATAACAAGAACAATGACCAGAAACCACTTATTTAGCATGCTGTGTTTCCCCCATTACACTATATAAATTCTCTCTACTCTCTTTTTTTTTAAAGATTTTGTTTGTTTATTTGGCAGAGAGATAGAACAAGTAGGCAGAGAGGCAGGCAGAGGGAGAGGCAGAAGCAGGCTCCCCGCTGAGCAGGGAGCCCAATGCGGGGCTTGATCCCAGGACCCTGGAATTATGACCTGAGCCGAAGGCAGCCACTTAACCAACTGAGCCACCCAGGCGCCCCAGTCCTCTTTACTCTTTACTGCAGTCTTTACCCTTTCCTCTCTCTACTGTTTATTACAGTCTTGTAAGGTAGGTCTTATTATTCCCATTTGACACATGACACATGAAGAAACTGAGGTACAGGGAGCTTTCCAAAAAGATTCATGACAAAGTAAGGACTTAGGTCCCTGTCTACATCCTATGCTCCAAAGGAAGCTGGCCAGATAGCAAACTCACTCTGCAGTGGCCACAAACAGGGAGGTTTCAATGAGCACATACAGCTATCAAAATCAGTTATGCACAGCATTGCCATTCCTTGTTCATTTTGAGGTTGACTCTAAATTAAATAGGGGTTGAATTATTGAAAGATAGTTGCTCTTATTTTTCTTGGTATTTTGCTGTTTCAAAATTCTATTAAAGGCTCTTTTTCAGATATTTATACTAATCTGATGATCTGCTAGAGCTACATAATTGTTCTATCTTAGAAATGGTTCAGAAAAGTTTGCCACTGGCTTCTGTTCATCAAGAACTAAAGCAATGTCGGTATATAGCCACCAGTTTGGAAAAGTGGAATGAGTTTTATTCAGTCAAAATCATATCTTGGCTAAATAACACAAGAATATAGGCTTTAGAATCATGAGCTGTACTACCTACTAGATATTTTGACCTTCGACAAATTACTTCATATCACTACACTTCATTTTATTCCTCTGTTAAAGCACATAATGAGAGGTCTTAGCTGTTAGTGCTTTGGTTGGTTGTTTCATCTTATTTTAGTGCTAAATGAGATAACCCACATACAATACACAGCCTTGTGTGTGTCCATTGGTAATAAATGTTTCTTTTTATTATTAATGTAATTTTTATTTAAAAATAACTACTTTATGGACACCTGGGTGGCTCAGTTGGTTAAGCATCTGCTTTTGGCTCAGGTCATGATCCCAGGGTCCTAGGATTGAGTCCCACATCAGACTCCCTGCTCGGTGGGAAGCCTGCTTCTCCCTCTCCCTCTGCCTGCCACTCCCCCTGCTTGTGCTCTCTCTCTCTTTCTTTCTCTCTCTGTCAAATAAACAAATAAATCTTTAAAAAAAACAAACAAGCAAAAAGGAAAGAACTACTTTAAATTGTAGTTATATAATAGAGTGGCAATACCCTTGACACTGTAAAATGTATTGATGTAGGTCATAAAACATTGTAAGGTTTGGGGGAAGTTTTTCATTCTTAGCTAGATTTCAGATGCATACTAATGCATAGTGTGTATCTTGAAGCCCTTATAAAAAGGCTTCCTTAAAAATTTCTTAATTGTTAGTAAAAATAGAATGAAGGACAGAATTCATTGTTTCCAACTTTCATCATGTGAAAATTGTATTTTTTCCATTGCTGCTTAGATCAGATGAGAAAAAAAGATTATTTAACATCATTATTCTGGTAACATGAACCGTCTCTTTGGTCCTGAATGCCAAAGACCGGGGTATTATGTCAGTGTCAGTAGGAAACTTAAGGCAGAAAAGAACAAATAGAGAGGTGTGTGTTAATCAGGATTCTCCAGAGAAAAGAACCAATAATAGAGTGTGTGTGCGTGTGTGTACGTACATATACTTACATATATACATATTCATACACATAAGGTTTATTTTAAGGAATTGGTTGATACAGTTCTGGGGAGTGGCAAGTCTGAAACACGTATAGCAAGCAGGCTGGAAACTCAGGTAAGAGTTCATGCTGCAGTCTTGAAGCAGAATTCTTCTCTGGGAAACTTCAGTTTTTGCTGTAAGGCCTTCCACTGATTGGGTAAGGCCTACCTATGTTGTCAAGAGCACTTTCCTTTACTGAGAGTCAGCTGGTTGAAAATAGTAATCCATACCTTCACAGCAACACCTAGATGATTAGTGTTGACTGTATAACTGGGTATGCTAGCCTAGTTAGTTGACACATAAAACTACAATCACAGGCTAGGAACAGAAAGCACATGAGAATATTCAGATAGGGAAGAATATTGAGAGAGGTGTACAATAGAGGGTTGTTGAAATAATGCAGATAACTGAAGATGACCACCTAAAGTCATTGGAGATTAGGTGAAAATTGTGGGACAGATACAATATGAAAGAGGAAGAGTTGACAGTACTTGGTTACCAGTTGGACAAATTATGTAATCAGCAGTGAAATCCTGTCGTCACTAATGATTTATTAACCATCTGCATTCTAGTTTGGCCTGAGCAGGATTTTACCAGCTTCATTGGTATATGTTATCTCTGATTTTTTTTTAGTTATGCTTCCATGGAGTAATTAGGCAGATTTTTGGTGACTCTTCCCCACCCCCATTCTCCTGTCCTCTTTTACCCCACCTTTTCACAGTTCTAGTCAAAATATTCTTAGATAGGAGATTGGAAAAGAAGGGCATAGATATTGACAAGATCTGTCAGTGGACTTGATATTCTGTCCCTTCTTAAGGTCTCAGGGATAATATGGGAAAAAAGAAAAATATTCAGTGCAAAATCATTGGCCAAGGCTTATCCATCTGACAAAGAAATCTGTGTTTGGAAACAATTTAGAACCCATGATCTTAGGGCAACAAGGGAAAGATAGCATATCTCTCTTGCTTCTTTCAAGATTTTCTCTTTGAATATGACATGCAATTTGAATATGACATGCCTAGGTGTATGTTGTTTGTTTGTTTCTTCAGGTGTTTCTACGGCTTGGTGTGCTATGATGTTCCTGGATATGTGGCTTGGTGTCTTTCATTAATTTTGGAAAATTCTCGGACACTATAGTTTCAAATATTTCTTCTACTCTGTTTCCTTTTCTTTCTCCTTCTGTATTCCAATTCCACATATGAAATGTCTCACAGTTCTTGGATATTTTGTTCAGTTTTTCATTCTTTTAGTCCTTTGCATTTCATTGTAGGTAGTTTCTGTTGACCTGTTCTCAAGCTCATTTTTTTTCAATGGCTGTGTCCAGTTTATTGATGAGCCCATCCCATGGATTGTCCATTTCCATTCTAGTGCTTTTGATTTCTAGCATTTCATTTTGATTGTTTCTTGAAGTTTCTGTGTTTCTGCTTACATTACTCATCTGCTCTTGAAAATGGTCTACTTTTTTCATTAGCACCCTTAACATATTCATCATAATTATTTTAAATTCCTTGTATAATGATTCAAAACATCTATTCCATATCCAATTCTGGTTCTGACACTTGCTTTTACTCTTAAGATGGTTTTTTCGTGCTGTCTGGCATGCCTTATAATTTTTTGTAGAAAATTGACATTTTGTATTGAGTAATAGGAACTAAAGTGAAAAGGTCATTAATGTGAAGATTTATGTTAATATGACTAGGACTTGTGCTATATTTAATGTTTATTATAGCTCTAGGTGTCAGGAGCTTCAGATTCCCCTGGCGTCTTTGTTTTTGTCTCCCCTCTTAATCCTTAGGCTTTTCTGAGTACTTCTTGTCAGAGAGTGAGTCAGCCTCTTCCAGCCCTTTCATTTAGAACTCATTGTTGTTTTACCAAAATCTTGGGGCGCCTAAGTGGCTCTGTCGGTGAAATGTCTGCCTTCGGCTCAGGTCCTGATCTCGGGGTCCTGTGATCGAGCCCCACATTGGGCTCCCTGCTCAGCGGGGAGTCTGCTTCTCTCTCTCCCTCTGCCTGCCACTCCCCTTGCTTGTGCTATCTCCTCTTCTGCCAAATAAATAAATAAAATCTTAAAAAAAAAAAAATCTCTTTTAGCAGGCCTCTGTCTTGGGACTGTGACCTTCCTAAGTGTTTCTCTGGTGTTACAGCTTTTTTGTTTTCCTCCCTTGTTTGGTGAGATAAGAAGGGTAGAGGGGGCTGGAGCATGAGAAATATCCTTACCCCAGGTGAGACTAAGCTCAGTAGTCTTTTACCCTGGAGAGTAGGCCTTTGTTATGGAAGGGTTCTGGGCAAATTTCAGAGTGATCACTCTTTCCCTTCCTCAAAATCTGGAGGGGATCTTTGTTGAATCTTCAGTATGAGAACCTGCTGGGGTTCCTGGAAGTAAAATCCAGCAAATGGTGGGTATGCCTCAAAACTCCCACAGGAGTTTCTCACTCTGCTACATTCAGTCACCAGCATTTCATTAAAATTCCCACTTAAGTGTTACTACCAATTTATGGCTCTAGAAGCCTCACCTCCAGGTAAGTAGACCTCAGCTGTGACTCTGAATTGATCTGTCTCTCCAGATTTGGGGTGGTGGTTTGCCCTGTAATTTTCGTTATATGAAAGGTCCAAGAAAATTAGTTAATTTTCAGTTTGTTCAGCTTTTTCTTACAGGGATAGGGATGATGACTTCCAAGCTCTTTACATATGAGAAGTGAAACCTGACCTCCCTCATGTAATAAATTTACTTTATCCATAAACAAATGGAGAATTGAAATATTCTTCTTTTGACTAAGTTCAATTTTTGTAATATATATATTATATGGGATTATATATAAAACTGGGTACTTTTATTCTATTTAAGAAAACCAAAACTTAAATGTATTTTATTCATTTGGTAAATATTTATTGCATGATTATTACATATCAAGTACTGTGATTATATTCTGTACTATGTGATTGCAGGGATTCTCTGGTAAAAAACAATCTTTATTACATGAAACTTTATAAAGCACATCACTAAAGCTCAAGCTAGCAGTTACTTAACTAAAAACTAATTGGAAAAAATCTGTTTCACTTTATATTTGCACAAAGGGAAATTTTTCATTATTTGTGACATCTTGTTCAAGATCTCATGTAGTAATTTAGAGAGCTCAGGGATTTAAAGTAGTACGAAGAAGTCTGAGTTCTTCACAATTTTCTTTAATCTAAATAAATCAAAGTTTTATTCTTTTGTCAGTATTCAATATTTAGAGATTTTTAAAATGCTACAAAATTACTACCCTCAGAAACATTGGCAGGTAAAAATGTACTCTTCCTTAGGTATGATAATAAACAATGTGACTTTTATTTTTTTATTTATTTTTTTTTAAAGATTTTATTTATTTATTTGAGAGAGCGAGAATGAGAGAGAGAGAGAGCACATGAGAGGGGGGAGGGTCAGAGGGAGAAGCAGACTCCCTGCTGAGCAGGGAGCCCGATGCGGGACTCGATCCCGGGACTCCAGGATCATGACCTGAGCCGAAGGCAGTCGCTTAACCAACTGAGCCACCCAGGCGCCCTAAACAATGTGACTTTTAAAAAGGGAAATGTAGTACACTCACATGATCATTACTTTATTGTGCTTTGTATTTACTCAGTTTAAGCAGATTATGCATTTGTTTTTAAGACTTTTTTTTTAAAAGATTTATTTATTTTTGTGAGAGAGAGAGAGCACATGCACGCGAGCACAAGCTGGGGAGTGTGGGGCAGAAGGAGAAGCAGACTCTCTGCTGAGCAGGGAGGCCAGTGTGGGACTCGATCCCAGGACCCTGGGATCATGACCTGAGCCAAAGGCAGACGCTTAACCAACTGAGTCACCCAGGCACCCTGTTTTTAAGACTTTTAAAATCAGAGGGTGAATATGAATAAACTCAGGTAGCAAATAAATAGACAATAGTGGTAGCTTTTCACTTCTCCAAACATTTAAGTATGTTAAAACACAGCACAAAATATGCTTGAGTATCTTTTTTTTCTGAAAAGTATGAAGAATTTCAAAAACAAAATAAAAGAGAAAGATGAGAGGCAATGTGGTGAAATGGAAAGCTAAAAGGACAATGAGTTTAAAGACCTGGGCTCTCTGCCTGGTTATGCCACAAATTTGTGTGACTTTGAGTTCATTTACCACCCCTCCACACCTTTTAAAATTTCATTTATAAATGAGAATGCTGGAGGTGCTAGGTAATTAGTAGGGATCCTTTCAGCTCATCCATTTTATAATTGTACATCCCAGTCCACACCAAGTTTATAATTAATGAAATTTATAAAATGTTTTTTAAGATGTATCATTTTCCTATAAAATGTGCCTAAGTTTTCTTCCTGTACTTTTTTTTATTCATTTTGTTTTTTGGAAGGATAAAAGAAGAACAAAAAATTTAAATACATTTTCCTAAGTATAATCACAAAGCTGTCCTTGGATAAATACTTGTTACTGGATTTATATTTAAGCCAGATGGATAGACACTTGGGTAGAGTTCTTGGGCCAGCAGAATAGACCTCCTTCCCTCAGACTATAGCTACTCTTGTCCCACTTTCCTGTTTGTGATTTATATCTTAGAGTTACAGCCAGACCTATTTTTTTTTTTTAAGATTTTATTTATTTGTCAGAGAGAGTGAGAGTGAGAGGCTGGTAGAGGGAGATGGAGGCTCCCGCTGAGCAAGGGGCTCGATGCGGGACTTGATCCCAGGACCCAGGGATCATGACCTGAGCTGAAGGCAGACGCTTAACCGAATGAGCCACCCAGGCATCCCCAGACCTATTCTTTTAAAATTTGTATACACCAGATTGATTACTTACCAACTTTATCTGCCAAATCATGAGACAGGTCCAGGAAGGGTAAATTTTGATCGATCGAAAGATAAAAAGATATATACATATATAAAATGGTGTATTTATATATATGTATATATGTTGTGTGTAGCTGGGTGTATGGCAAGGTGCAGGACTTGATGAAATTTTGTAAGATATAAAGAAAGGCAAAGCAGTACTATCAATTTTGTACAGAAAAATGAATTCCCTAATTTCTCCTTAGAACAGCATCTCAAAGTTGTTCCTTGAAATGGTAGGGTGTCTGGCAAATAACAAGTTCTCTAGTCATATGCTTTTAAGAAACTTTGCAGACTCTAAACCTTTCTTGAGATTCATAGTATGCATTTGCATGTTAGCTTTGTTGAACCAGTATTCCCAAATGTGTCTGAATTTAGAACACCTTTTACTGGAGTGTCTCATGGGATTTTGAAAAACACTTGCCCAGAGCAGTTTCTGATTACAATTATTACTATTTCTAGTAAGTATCCCCCAGAATAATTGAGATTGAGTGTTTTTCTACTGAAGAATTCGAAGTGTTTCATGGTGTATTCATTACTGAAAAACTTAAGCTCCAAAATCTAATTTGAAGCAAATCTTTAAATATTCATTTCACTTTCCCACTGTTTGCCTTTTGGTAATGAAATGACATTATTTCGTATAAATGACATTTTGAATAGTACCATATTTTCAAAATTAATGAAATGATTTAATTTCTTTTTGTAGGTAAAATTAAGTTATAGTTCTGTAAGTTGAATACAGCAGTACTTTTATTCTCTTTCTTATAGGCTAGTTAACATTCCAGTGAACTGAATGCACAGGAATCCTTTCTTTCCTAAACTCTCTCTCTGCTTGCAGATTCTTATTCCCTTCTTCTTTCATAGTCCTAACCTTCAAAAATCACTTCTAAAAATCATGAGAACAATCTGTCTTTCCACTCATCTAATATTTGACCCATTTTGCTTGGTATTTATGTATATGCCTTACCTCCATTCTCAGTTTGTGTGCTGCTTGAGTGTTGAGTTGGGACACCTGCATCTTCTGTGTGCCATGGCACTTAGCAAGATACTTGGATGTTATTAGGTATGCATGAGCTATTTGCTAAATTAATAAATAAGTGAATGAATATTTTTTTACCTCAGGTTACCTAAGGAAAAGGTTAGGATATACGAAAATTTATAAGGATAGAAGCAGTTCTGATTTAGAGCAGAGTAGGTTGCAAAAGATTCTTTTAAATTAATACTATAAAACAACCAATATATGGGTATTTTAAAATGTTGGTTTAATTTAAACTGTGGATATTAATACCATTATTATCTAACTCTCTAAGTCTTTTTCCCAAATGTTGAAAGATGTATAACTTTTTCTCTTTTCATCATAAATAGGTATAAATGATACTTTAAATGCTCTGTGGACTAAAGAATAAAATATGACCAAAAAAGTGAGCATGACTAACCATTAATAATACCATCTGTTGGTAGGGAAACACACTTGTGCTCTAACCAATGATGTGTATATCTACAAGTTTTCAAGTACATAGGGAGCACTTAGAAACCTTTTTCTGCCCAAGTAGGATTTTGTGCCAAAGAAATATAATAAAAAGGTAACAGGCAACAGAAACAAAGATCCAGTATTGTTGGATTTCAAGGTTTAAATTTTTGATGTTTTGAACAAAAATGTAAAGTTATAAAATGGTTCAAAGATGGAGGAATAAAATAGCTTTACCAATGGAAATTTATCTTCACTATATCAGACTGTTAAAAAGTCTTGTACCCCAGGTGTTCATTACTATCAGTGAAACTTCTGGTGAAGTGCCTAAACCAAAGTGTTTTTAGGAGCCGTGTACATCCAAGTAATACTTTAATCCCTTCAGAGGATATATGTAGCCTAGAAAAAGCATTAGCAGCAAATTCTATCTAGATAGCTTTGTAGGGATTGATTGAGAAGACTTCAGGTTGCTTTATTATTAGATCACAAGCAAAAATAAGTAATAATAACAATACTAGCACAGTTAGAGTTGAAGGACCATGTATCAAAAAGTAAACACACAAAATACAAAACCTGGGTTGAGGCCTGAATTTTAGGCATGCATAAATTAGTGACTTATTACTAGTTTATGTAAATTTACTTAGCTTTAGTGATAATGCTTATCTCCCAGCACTGGCATTTTTTGACCATTTTAGACATTCTTAAGACTTTTTCTTAGAACAATTTTAAAGGTGTTTTTATAAAACAAGAGGTTTTATGGGAGCATGATTTGGTGCTACGATGAAATCCTTGAATCCGTAGAAATAGAAAAGTCAACAATTCTTCTATGGAAATCTATAGCATTAGTTCTCAGAGTTTCTTATGTTGAACACTAGTACCTCAGGAGATTAATAAATGCTAACTAAGGAAATGAAGGAGTTTGTAGAATCTACAAATACAGGAATCAGTGGATTGAATAAAAGGATTTATTTACTTTTCAAAGCTTTTCATATCCTAATGTGCATCATGGACCCTTAAGAGGCACATATAGCGGGTAGCACTTGCAAAGAATTGTTTGGCAATAGAACCACTCTTTCATCAAATGTCATGCGGTATGGGACATATTTTCTAAAACATTGTCCTCTTGTTTCAAAGTGGGAAAAAAAATGATGTGCATATAGAATAATCTACCTTATATTTGTCATAAAAAGTTGTACATTAAAAAGATGCCATTATGGGATGCCTGGGTGGCTCAGTTGGTTGTGTCTGCCTTTGGCTCAGGTCATGATTTCAGGGTCCTGGGATCGAGCCCCGCATCGGGCTCCCTGCTCAGCGAGGAGTCTGCTTCTCCCTCTGCCTGCCACTCCCCTTGCTTGTGCTCTCTCTCTCTTTCTCTCTCTGTCAAATAAAAAAATAAAATTAAAAAAAAAGATGCCATCTGAAAAGATACACACCTCTCTGTCATCATGGAGTTTACATGTTAGTTTAGTAACTTTATAAAAAGCTGTCAAATATAAAAACTAATTGTACACAGTGATATATGCTAAAAAGAAAACAAACGGATAGTTGAGATAGGTAGTTAGAAAGGACTCAAGCCCGGTAATATTTAAGATGCATGTAGACAGAAGGAGCTAGACTTTTAGAAGTGAGGTATTCGTTCCATGAAGAAAGAATGACTATGCAGTCTTTAGGGTGGAAAGAAACTTAGCATGGCTAGGTACTAACATACCCAGGAAGGAACACATGCACATACTTGCACACACGTGTGCTCCATGTGGTTGTGTGGGGGTAAGTATAGCTTGGGGTTGTAGGCAGAAGCCAGATCATGCAGATCCTGGAGGCCAAAGTGGGGGAGCTTGGATTTTATTCTATGTACTCTGGGAAGCTTTTGCAGGGTTTTAAACAGTGAATTTTGTTACTTGATTTACAGTTTGAGAAGATCACTTTTCCTGCTCTGTGGTAGATTGATTGAAAGTGGGCAAAAGTGGAGCTCTGGAAGACCAGTTAGGCGGCTGTTGTAAATCTGGATGAAAGATGCAAGGGATGATGATGTGTTGTGAAATTTAAGATAGAGTTTGATGCTTTCCAGTGGGAGAAAAGGGAGAAGTAGCAAATAAGGATGACCTTGATCTTTTTTTCCTCCTCTGCTCTGCTTTCCAGATAGCTTAAGTATTTATTTAGCAATGCTTTATTGCAAAGTATAAACTATGTGAATTCAAATCTCTCTTGAGTTTGACTTTATTTGATATAATGTTGGAAGATTTCCAAAATGATTGACAGAGATAATATATAAAATCCCTTGGAGTCACATCTCCCCTTTGCCAGTTCTATTCATCTTCTTTTGACACTTTATTTCAGCACACCCTTTTGCTTTGAATGAAACTCATTTGCTTTCACCTTAATTATGATACTCTTTTGTAGGACATGCAAATGAAAACTAAACTGGTATTATGAGAAATAACTCTTTGGGCACAGAAATGCCACCGTGGCATTCTCCGCAATAGCTGTTCTTATTACTGTCATTTAAACTGGCCAGTTGTTTTTCCTCCTAAATTTAAGTAGTGCTTCATACCACTTACGGGCTTTGAGTCTATGATAAAATAAAAAACAAAACTAAGTTATGGAGGAATCTCTTCCCAGTAGAATTCTTGTGCTACAAGGAAGTATCATGCAGATTAATTTTAACTTCACTTATTCACACTTAAGCTACATGTACTTTTATATTTGCTAACTTCCATCTAAATGAAAATTACAAAGAAAATAGAGAGTTTTGTTTGGTATTTGCCCCGTTTGCATTTGTGAAGTGATTTTCATCGAAACTCTATGCTTAGAAACATTTGAGTTTTCTAAGATTGTTTAGTGAATACACCAGTATGTAAGTGTTGTTAACTATCCGTTAATAGCAGGTAACGTATTTTTACTTTTGGAGATTGGCTGTGAAGAAGAGATACCTAACAGTGAAGATTATTAAACTTTAGATAGTATTAGAGAGTAAGATCATAGATTGCTCTAAAAATAGACTTATGGAATATATATATGCAAATAAAAGATATCATAGCTCAGTTTCTTTTTCTTATAGGTCACAGAGACATTTGTCTTTCAGATAGGCTCTTAAATTGTCTATTTTTGAGGGAGGAAAAAGTTACGTGCTTTAGCATCCTTATTGTAGTTTCATGTTTAATAGAAAACAAATTATAGGATATCTAATTCAAGGAGAAATAGTTATAAGTGTGCTTGGGATGATGAAAAATAACACCACCAATAGAAATAATAATCACTAATACTATTAAGGACTTAAAGCAGTTTTTCAAAGGGCTCTGTATGTATTATATCAGTTAATCCTTCCACTAATTCTATGAGATAGCCAGTATTTTTATCCCCATTTTATAATGAGAGGACTGAGCCACAAAGAGTGACAGGTAATAATTAGTATAAAAGAGAATCAAGCTTGGGTAGTAACAATCTAAAGTCCATTCTATATACTGTATTGCTGCCCTATCAGTAAAGGAAAAATGAAGGATTATTTACTTACGCATCGAGAAAGGTTTCAAATGTATCTCACTCAGGATAATAAAATTAAAGCCTGCATTTATAAGAACAATTATTATATAGTATAGGAAATGTCACATAAAATGTTGGTTGGTGACAGAATGTTTTTACTATGAGAAAGCTTTAATTATAATTGTAGTAATATAATAATAAAGTATAAGGAAAATAAGTACCAGAAATAATTTATAATACTTCTTAACTATAAAAATGAGAAATTGCTTTTATGGCAAGCTTTTAAAAATGGGCCAATAAAATATTCTTAATTGTATATTGCAGTAACTTGTGAAAATCAAGGATAATCTAGCAAAAAACCTACAAATAACACAATAGAAAATTCAATTAGGGAGACAAAGAACACCACATAGCCTACTTATATTTAGTTAATATTATGTGGAGTAAACTGAGAATGAAGGATTTGAGGTAATGATTCAAATGAGTACAATTTCAAGTTCAAAAAAATGGCTACAAATAGAATTAGGGAAAACTTTGATAATATTTGCAGATGACGCATGGCAAATAAGGAAACAATTTGAGAATATAGTAAAACTAATTGCTTTGAACTCAACTACAGTCAACCCTTGATTAACTGGCATAATTGGAGTGATGAATAGATTGAAAGGAAACCGCAGATTACCCAGAATTGTGGGTAAGACAAAACTACAAAACTAGTAAGAATATGACACAAAATAAAGTTATTAGTAAACTAGTATTTCAGAACACAGTCCACAGATATTATCCAAAAGTGTAAAAGTGATACAAGTACTTTGATTTAAGGCCACATAAATTGTCTATTGAAAAATAATGGGCTGTTAAACAACTTCTTAGCAAGGATCCCTTGTATTCGTGAGACCTGGATTGAGCAGACACATGTCTCCTTTCTCTTCCATTGCTTACCCTTACCTAGGTTCAACCGAAGTCCTTGCACTTTAATACTAGAATATACCACAACACTGCTGTATGGGCTGAGGAACAGGGAGGGCCTCGTGTGTCAGGATATCTTGGAGGGCTCTGTACCATCTCTTAGTTACTATAAAATATCTTTTGGTATCTAGATGTCTTACTGATTTGTAGTAATTTTAATTTCTTCACAAATATACTCTACTCTCTATGGTTAATTATAACTTTAGTTATCTTCTACCAGATAATCAAGAGTTGAGTGCCCTCCCAAATAGGTAGTCATTTAAATAATCTCTAGAGGAAATTTACCTTTGCTTTGCTTCTATAAAATTTTCACATAAACTAATTGTGAATAAATGATATTTAGTAAGACTCTGGGAATAATGTTTCATTTGCTTCAGAAAACAAAAACTTTTAAGTTATTTTTTAAAGACACTCTGAAATTGGTTGTTATGAGATAGCTACCTAAAAATATTTCTTAAATTGAGTTACTGAACAGAAGATGAATTTCTGAATTAAAAACAAATAAGCATAGAAACAAACTTAATTTTACCTCTATCATATTTTAAGAAAGATTTTATAGTGATAGGGGGGAGGAAAACCTTAATAATCATTTTGCAACCAAGAAAACTATTATAGTGAGTTGACCAAGGCCTCCTGGCACCAACTCCCTAGAACTGAGTCTAGAAGTTGGATTTCTTAATGTGCCTTTTTATGTTATTTAATGTTCCATTTGCAGCTCCCAAATTAACTTTTTTTATGATAGGCTTCATTTTTTAGAATAGTTTTAGATTTACAGAAAACTTGAAAAGATAATACTGTTTCCATATATATCACCCTTTCTCTATTATTCACATCTTCTGTTAGTGTGGTACATTCATTATAGTTAATAACCAGTAGCAATACCTTATAAGTACATTATTTACTCAGATAGTTACTCTTCAGTTCTAAAATAAATTAATTTTACAGGCTGCTTATTAGTGTTCCTGGGTAGGGAGGAAAAAAGTTTTTGTTCTGTGTTAAAATAAGCTTAAGAAATGCTAAGTTAAACAAAGTTCGACATATTCCCAGCCTGAAGAATTCAGAGTCCTAATGGGTATGTAATTGGAATCTCTAAGTGGAATTAGGAATGTGTCGTATTTTCCAAAATAATTGGATAACTGAACATTTCAAAGGACTTACATTCTGAGGGAACACCCTTTGGGAAAATTCTGCCCCACACTATTGCCTATCACATAATTTAGTATAGATCTGAAAGCATTAAAACTCAGTTTCATTAGAATTCATCCCTGGAAGTATGGCTGAGAGATTGATAATAGTGCTTAGTTCCTAGAGGTAATATTGGCTAAGGGTGTATGGATGAAGGGAAGATCTATTTCTTGTGTATTGTTTTGTACTTTTAAAAATTTTGTGTCAAATACATGTATGACCTATTCAAAAACTGACAGAATGGTATAAATTGAAATACTCTGTAATTCATTCTATCCTGGAACAAAATATTGACTGCGTAAATATGGATTTTGCTACCATAACTGTTACGGTATATGTCCATAGTGATAAAGTATTGTTGCTAACTAAAATCATACACATATAACCTATCCTTGAATATGAGTTTATAAATTGTTTAATGTAAAACTATCAGTGTAAGAATATTTTAGAAAATAACCAATACAAGGTGTTCTTAGATAAGGACATAGTAAGAAATCAGAAAATTATACTCAGAAGACATGCATGTCTATAATTTAATAGATGAATAATGTAGTATGCCTGATTGATTATAGTTTGGGGCTTAATATAAATAATATGTTTTTAAAAGTTCGTTATTGTGGAGAAATTAACCCAAATTTGCCAAAGAACATCAAAGTAAGTAAGGGTTCATTAAACAATATGTTTTACAATGAGAGATTCATCATAATTTAGCTTCGGTACAAAAAGCAACTTTCTCAGCTGTTTCATTGGAAAATGTCTGTCCAAATAAAACTGTAGAATACTTGGCTAGAGGAGCCTCTACTATAGCATTTTATTCTGATTTACAAAAATCAATTAATAACCTACTGTTATTTCTTTCTTTTCCACATATTTATATTGTCATCACCAGTATCATCGTTATCATTGTTTTACCTGTACAATAGTCTTGGAAAGTATGTAGTATGGATTTATTGTTGATGCCACTTTGTAAAACAGAGGATGGACACAGCAGCCAAGAGGCATTTCCTAGGTTACCCGGGGCACCGTCAGTTCCAGTCTCCTGACCCAGCTCTTTGGTACCTCCTGTGAATATTATGATCCCTGACTGTAGCTGCAGCTTAATTATACAAAACCTCAATAATAAGGAATTCAAGCAGAATTAATTAAAAGAGAGAAAGATGATATTAAGTATTTTTTTAAATAACAATGTCCAAGGAATTTCACAATCTCTTCAGAATCACAGCACAACGAGAACTGATTCTCAGAATGATCACCCAAAGGAGATGTTAAATTTTGATCTGCAGCCTCTGTTAATTAAGTCAGGAAAATGGAAGATTGTATTTTGCAGAAGTTTTCAAGTGGCATCGTTTTCATGAGTGCTCAACTACCGAGAAACTGAACCAAAACCAATCTTACCAGTTCATACCGATTTTATCCCTAAACATTCCAGTGCATTTTCTCCTGAAGATTGCAGATTCCTAGAATGCAGAAACCATGTGGTCCTCATCAAGTGCTGTCATGATACCTATATGGGTGGATGCATAATCAGTGCATATATATATATATATATATATATATATATATATATATCAATATATATTCATGAAGATTAAGAAGCAGGAAATGAGTAGTTATTAAAAACCATAGAATTTGTCATCACATTAAAATTTATTCAAGATTAATTAGTCAACTCTATGTTCATCTCATTTTAGATATGGAAAGGAAAACATTTCAGTACATGAAATCACAGATCATTATTGAATTCCCATGTTAGACTTGATAGTTAATGTTTTAAAGCAGGGGCGAACTTAAAAAACCTTTCAAGTAATCAGGTAAATCTCTTAAGATTATGGACTCTTTTAAGATTGACTTTTCAAGGGCCAAATGATTAAGACTTTGTGTTAACAAGAATAGTTATATAATCAACAGGGAGTGTCAGTATCATAGAAATGGATTAATACAGTTCCCAGCCATTGTCGTTTGATACTTTCCATAGTTTAGGATTTTCAAATTAAGCAGTACATGGCATGATGGACTGTGGACGATGGGAACAAAGCCACAGCGGCCATATCCCTCCCAACTCTGTCAAAGGACTGATTAGGCAACAGCAGTCTGCATCACTGAAGTGCTTCAGCTGGGGCAGTGTCTCTGTTAGAGGCTGGAAACCCTGACTCATCTTTGTGGCTTCTTTTCTTCCCTCATGAGGCACAAAATACGGAACAGAGAACAGAATATACCCAAAAAGGCGGGGGGAGGGGGAAGGAAGAAGGGAAATTTTGTTAAGTCTCTAAAATATTTCAATGTTTCACTCTTTGGTCAGATCGTATTTTTGTGGGAGTAAGTAGTCAGAATTGCTTGTATTTGGGATTCCAGGCTTTTACTGTGCCAGAGGGAGGGGGGCACGCTTACGGTCGTTCCTTCTCGCCCTGGTATGTGTTCCAGCCTCACTCTGGCCAAATATTGAAAAGAGGAATAAGAGTTTTTCCCAGAGTGTTTCAGTCCAACACACTTGACTGCTAATAGAAGAATTCTGAAGGTGTTCAAGGAATGTTGATAAGGAATTCTGATTTTTAATTTCATTATTCAAACTAGTAATGTGTACTGATTATTCTAAAAAGTAGTTATACGTTGTTTCTGCCAGTTGTTTGGGGCTTAGGGGCAGGAGATGAGTTGTAGCGAATAGATGCTATTTCTTCGACCTGTGGCCCTTCCACAGCAATTTTAAAAGATTTTACAATATATTTAACACTCAGGGGCTACCAGCTTTCTCTAATGTAGCCCCTGAATATCCTAAGAATTTAGCTGAGGGATGAACAAATGCCCAAAATCTATACTTGTAAGGCAAAATAGGATATATGTGTTAGGAAAGCTATAAAGGGAGTGTTTTCAGTTGTTTTAAGAGAATCCTAAGCAGAGTGTCATGCACTGGGATAGAGGGTATATTCACTCATGACTACCAGGAAGCTTTATACCAAAACGGTAAAGGGCTGGATTTATGAATGGTGGAGGCAAGGCAGAATCCTAACAGAGAATGACAGATTCAGAAGCCCAGAAATAGGAAAACACAAACTGTGGTTAAGAGCGCAGAAAGCAGTTCTTTTTTAGTTGTAGTGTAGGACATTGTGGGAAGGTTGAAGAGAGAGTGCTTCAAAAGTAGGGTGAAAGCCAGGAGGCATTTTGTGGTTATGTATACAACTTTCTACCATATGACACACTGTGTAAGATTAGCTGTCTAGAATGATATGAAATGCCAGATAGAAAATTCTAGATCAGATAACTTAGAGTTGATACTGAATAATTGAACCTTATATTTTAACTTTTATGAAGGAAGTCTTTACGAAGCATGCGGTATACTCTGTGTCTTACTAAAGTGTATTATGTATTCCCCTTTTTCCGGCTATATTTCATGAAGCCTGAAAAATTTGTCAAATATACTTTGGAGGACCAAGGGAGCTGGTGGTAAATAAGAGAATCTTCCTCCCACCTCTTCTCCCTCATTCCCGCAGCAGTTCAATGTTTTACTATTTTGTTTGTTAGATGATATCTACAAGATTTCATTTAAAGAAGGAGTTTCACCAGTAAAATGAATTTGGGTCCAGTGAGAAATTCTTGTGTAGTTGTATTACGGAGAAAGCATTAACTCATTGTAGCAGTCCATTTTTTTTTTATATAATAGACATAAATATCATGGGTAGATGAATGGGTAGTAGCATAGGCACAAGGTGTGAGATATTTGAATGAAAAATATGTATGTGGGATTATGTTAATACCATATAGAACTTCGCCCTACTTTTAACCATTTATATTTTGGAGAATATAAAAATCTTGTTTAATACATAGATATAGGCATTTGCAAAGCAGTTCCCTGGTTTCCTTAGAAAGGTCAATGCTAAAAGTTCTCCACACTTTTTTTTTTTTTTTAAGATTTTATTGATTTTAGGAGCACCTGGGTGGCTCAGTCGTTAAGCGTCTGCCTTCAGCTCAGGTCATGATCCCAGGGTCCTGGGATCGAGCCCAGCATCGTGCTCCCTGCTCAGCGGGAAACCTGCTTCTCCCTCTCCCCCTCCCCCTGCTTGTGTTCCCTCTCTCACTGTGTCTCTGTCAAATAAATAAATAAAATCTTAAAAAAAAGATTTTGTTGATTTTATTTATTTGTCAGAGAGAGAGAGAGAGAGAGAGCACAAGCTGGGGAGTGGCAGAGGGAGAGGGAGAAGCAGACTCCCCGCTGAGCAGGGAGCCCGATGCAGGACTCGATTCTAGGACCCTGGGATCATGACCTGAGCTGAAGGCAGATACTTAACCGACTGAGCCACCCAGGTGTCCCAGTCCTCCACACTTTTAAATGTATTTTTTGTCCTTAATTCAAAAGCTCTCTTTGAGAATATTTACCTTTATGTTCTAAGAAAATGTAAGTACTTGTAATATTTGGGACATTCTTTACCTAATAGGAGAAGAGTCTTATTAAATATCTATCTCCGAAACTTAAAATAGCAGTAAGTGCATTCCTAGTTGTATTTTTTTAAATGAAATGTTTCAAACTAATAGGAACTTTTTTATATACCATCTATTGTCATTTCTCTGCAATCAATGACTGATTAAAGTACAAAGTGAAAACAGCAATTAATAAAAATTTCAAAACTAACCTTTTGTGTTATAAGAAGTTTAGTCATATTCTGGAGATAGGAGACATATTCTAATATATAAATGTATCAAATAGGTCAAATACGTCAAACTTAAACTATGTCATATGCCAATTCCTTGAGCTTAGTCGTATGAATTTTCTTTTGGTATATCAGGAATGGCAAGTAATTAGCTGTGAATGAAGAATAGAGTATCTGGCCTCTGGGAGCTTACATTTCTGACAGGGATAAAGATGTGGTCATATGTGAAGAAAACTGCACATCGTCATAAATATTACAGTGGTAAAGGCAGCACTACAGGATTTCCCTGAAGTGATGGGGGAAGATTTTAAAGAAGTGGGAAGGATTTTTGTTGGTGGCTACAGTAACGAGTGAGAATTACAGCTGTGTGGAGAGGAAGGAGAAGGCCATTCTACCTACATGAGCAAGATAAGCAAAGGCAGGGAGGCAGATTGGTCACTGGTTGAGAGTTGATTGGCTCCAAGCAGGAGGCTTAGGAGAGCAGCAAGAAGAGCTAAATAGGAAGGACAGGCTAGATGTGGGGAAGGCTATAAAGAAAAACTCCTCCTAGCAGCGCTAAAAGTTTCATTATTTGTTGTCATGTTTTCACATTTATTCTATGTACCTTTTTTGTGGCCGGCAGAGTAATGCCTCCTCCTGTGCCCCCCTCCAAAGATGTCAACTTCCTACTGCCTGGAACCTGTGACTATGTTACCCCCATATGGTGACAGGTGCAAGAGGAAGGCGTCGTGTAGTAGGCTAAATAATAGTTCCCAAAGATATATCTAGGTCCTAATCTTTGGGTCCTCTGAATGTTGCCACTTACGGCAAATAGATTTTATAGCTCTGATTAAGGATCTTCTCAGAAATTATCCTGGATTACCCAGATGAGCCCTGTATGCAGTTGCAAGTGTTCTTATTAGAAGGAGGAAGAGGCTGTGTGATAAAACAGAGAGAGAAGATGGTAAGCTGTTGACTTTGACCATACAGGAAGGGGACACGAGTCAAGGATCGAAAGAAATGTAACTATAGACACTGAAAAAAGCAAGGAAATAGATATATTCCAGAGCTTCAGGAGGGAAAATAGCCCTGCTATCACCTTGTCTTGAGCCCCTTAAGACTCATTTCAGACTTGTGGTCTCCAGAAATGTAAGAGGATAAATTTCTGTTGTGTAAGGCACCAAGTTTGTTGTAATTAGCCACAGAAGATTAATACACGTAAGGCATTAGGTGCTCATAAAATCATTGGAAAGCCTTGCCTGGGCTATAGTGGGCTTCTAAGAATGATTAACCTTAGGGGGCTATCAGAACACAAGAAGCTACTACCATAACTCTAGTACAGTTGTTAGGAAACTCTTCTGCATGACAGCCTCAAAATTGATGAATGACCATAGGAATATGTCTTCTGGTCATCACCTCTACTGGGACAGCTGCCTCTTGATACACAGCAAGCTGAAAAATGGGCACAGAACTCTGCTCCAGAAAAGCCTGTTAGACTCCAGTAAGACTTTGCTGTTGGAGGAGGGGGAAAACAGTACAATGAGTCAAGAAGATATCCTTCGCTGCATTTTCACTTTGCAGATACCTCAATAGTTTCACAGAACAGACTGGGAAATAAGAGGTTTTAGCTCTCCAGTTTTTATAGTAGTAAAAATTTAACCCAGAAGGATGAGCAGAAAAATCTACAGAATTTACCACAAAGGGTTTGAGGTTATTTATAGACCATTCTAGGCTCCATCCTTCCCTGTGTTTTTATAGAATTACTTTCCAAGCAGTATGAATTAATAAAATAAAGTCAGTTAATGCAACAACTTGGATAGAACACCTGTTGTTTCAGGAGCATCGTAATAGGTCAAGAGGGGATAATACTAAAGAAAGGAAAAACTAGGCCCTTGCTCTTACAGAGAATATGTGCTTAATGCAAAATGGAACTGCTACCTACATATGGTTAATATAGGATAAAGTATGTTCAGAAGTTCTGAGTGATAAAAATAAGTTGGAAATGAATTCAGAGTCTTCATTTGGGAGGAGAGTTTGGAAAGCAGAGACTGTTTCTCTGAGCAGAGTAGAAAATGCATTTCTGGATGATGGGGGACAAAGCTTTTGTGCAGGTGGCGTCAGGAGGGATTATAGTCGTGTGAGTGATTCTGGGTGGTTGGTACACGAGTCCGTGTGAAGTTTTAGGAAGGAAAGTGCTGAGGTTGATGTAATTGCTAAGTAGCCAGGAGGCTCAAACTGAGGAACTAATTTTTCTTAGTAAAGCTGTTATGACTTAGAAAGATCATTGGGATAAGCTGTGAAAAAGGAAGTTAGGAAACAACACTTGCAACATTTATTTTACGAGGCTGCAATGGCATCCAAAGGGCAAAGGGCAATGTTTTCAGCAACTGCTGATGAGGTTTGACCGAAAAGGGACCATGCCGCAGATATACATGCAGTTCTCTCTCTTGTCTTTTTAAAGTACAATTAATATATGGAGATAGTTTAACAAGGCAGTACAGTAAAGTATAAAATAAAAAGTAAAAGCCTCTCATACTCCACCTCACCTCTGGATCTTCTGTCTAAAGGTTACTGCTATTAACTGGTTCTTACGTGTCCTTTTGGAAAGCCTTTCTCATGTACAAAATGGAATCTTGGCATAGGCATGGTACTTACCCCATCCATTGAGTTCTTTTAATGCCAACACATTGAGATCTAACCCATTCTTGGTAATGGCTCCACAGTATCTCCTTGTGCAGCTTTCCTGTGATAAATGCAGCCAGTCTAATGCTGCAGGATTTTTATGCTGAACTTTTCACCTGTCTGCCCATCTACCTTTCTGAGCTCATCTGCTTTTCTCTCTGTGCTCACTCTGCTCCGGCCACACCAGACTCCTGCATGTTCTGCAAACACATGAGTAGTAGTCCTGCTTCTGCGTGAGCATTCCTCTTCCTAGAATGCTCTTCCTTTAGGTATCAACTTGCTCCCTTCTTCCACACCTTAGCTCACATTTTGATTTCTGGGTAAGACCATCTTTGATCACACTGTTTAATATTGTAAACCCATCCTACTCCCATTCTACTTCCTTTTCAAATTTTTCTTCATGTAACACTTTACTGTCTAAAATATTATATACCAATTTACTTTGTCTCTTTTTTTTACTGAGATATGTTTCATAAAGATAGCAATTTTTGTGTTATTTAATTGTTAAAAATACCTTTATGAGTAAGGAATTGCTAGCTATCTTATGTCCAGACAAGAATATTATCTTAAACAAAATCTTATTCCCTTTTAATATTATTTATTGTTTAATCACATTCATGCTCTAGATATTTCCCTTTTGATTCTCAAATATCCCCTAAAACTGTAGACTTTCCTTTAGTAAATGTTACTTAAATGTATATTCCTTTAAAAAGCATAATCATAGGGGCCCCTTGCTGGCTCAGTCAGGAGGGCATGTGACCCTTGATTTCAGGGTTGTAAGTTCAAGCCCTGTGTTTTGTGTAGAGATTACTTAAAAAAATAAAACTTTTTAAAAAGGGGAAAAAAGCGTAATTATAGCACATGGTAGACACCAGATTAAAAAAGAACTGTACCAGTCAAATAAATAAATCCTACCTCTTGTTCTGATAACTGGATAAAATTAATGTAGTCCTCTACTTTGATAATTATTCTTGAACACCAGTTTTTGGTAATTCAAAGCCTAGTGAGAGAAAATCATTGGGTGGCTCAGTCGTTAAGCGTCTGCCTTCGGCTCGGGTCATGGTCCCAGGGTCCTGGGATCGAGCCCCGCATCGGGTTCCCTGCTCGGCGGGAAGCCTGCTTCTCCTTCTCCCACTCCCCCTGCTTGTGTTCCCTCTCTCGCTGTGTCTCTCTGTCAAATAAATAAATAAATCTTTAAAAAAAAAAAAAAGTTATAATTGTAACTGAAATTGTTATGTACGGTAGTTTAGATTCTCTGTATCCAAAGTGGAAAGAAATAGTTATCTTAATGATATACATGATAACAGCTTTCAGCTTTCAGTGTTGTTCCAGTATTCAGTAAATAATAGTTTTGAGCATTATGACCGCAATAAATCCATATCACTTTCACTTCAATTTTTTACAGTTGCAAAAATTTGCCACAAATTTCATCAGGTATCTTGGAGTGACATAGCAGAATGCATCAAGGAAATCTCTAACTCTTTTGACAATAAGTGTTTTCAGAGCTTCTAGAATCCTCCCCTTCATGGAAGCATTTATGTTATTAATATTAAAAAAAATTAAATTATTTTCTTGGTAGCTTTGTATATTCTATTAAGCCATAGCAAATATTTATTTATAACATTAATATGTTAACTTTTATTTTTCAAATTGGTGTCAATCTTAAGTACACTTTGGAGAACAAACATACAGATAAGTTGATACCTCATAAAGTATGAGATGAGTTAGATCTGTCTACCGTACAGGCACAGGTGTGAAGGGCTTCTTTTATAGAATTAATTGGAACTGTAGAATACAGATAGGAACATAATATAATTGCAGAGAAATAGTGTTCCCCAAAGAACGACCTGTACCAAGCCATTTATCATTCATGATCAAGATGCAAAGAAGTTGTAATGTGTTGTGATACCGTCCCTTACTACCCATGATTAAGTCACACGAAAATGGCACAAAGACCAAGACAACAGGTAGACATTCACCAGAGGAATTTATATTCAATCTTTGAGAGAGCCAATTGATTTCCATGAATTAGTGAATATTTCATTATCTAGTATTCTGTGATTTTTAAATAAAACAACCCTTTTAAAAATAGTAATTGCAAATACGTGAGTTATAGTTTTAATTGGAAAAATAATAAGCTTGTACTAGTAAGCTATTTCTTATTATATGTTCTGTGCTTTTACACTTAACAGTTACTTAATTATAAATTGTACTGGCTGCAGAATTTTTTCTTATTTGATGTCTTTGTAATTTTTTAATATTTTTAGGTGTTAAATGGGAACCTAATTATAAAATAAATGTATTCAATATATATGGCCACTAAAAACATTACTCTTAGCCTATTAAAGCCTCTGGTCAGTTTTTCTCAATACTGAATTCTAATAAACACTGTAAACTCACAATTTTTTATGAATTTATATGCAGTTATAACCTCAGTGAAATTATGTATATATTTGTTTATCAACAATTATATAGCTTCTGTTCTGTGCCAGGTCATATACCAAGGACTGAAGGTTCAACGTGAATAAGATACTTATTTCTCACTGAGTGTGGTAGCCTTAATAATTGCCCCCTAAGAGGTTTACATCCTAATCTCTGGAATATGTGAATGATACCATATATGGTCAAGACTTTGTAGATGTGATCAAATTAAGCATCTTGAGAATGTCCTGGGATTATTTGGGAGTGTTGAGGTGGATCCACATGCATTTATATGTATCCTTACAAGATGTAGGTGTAGGGAGATGGGAGATTTGACACAGATGTAAGAGGAGAAGACAGTGTGATAATGGAGGCAGCGACTGAAGTGTTATGACTGCCAGCCAGGGAGTATGGCCATCACCAGGACCCGGAAGAAGCAAGGAACAGATTCTCCCCTAGTGGATATAGAGGGAGCCGAGCCCTGCCAGCCCCTTGATTTTGGCACAGTTATACTGATTTCAGACTTTTAGACTCCAGAACTGTGAGAACATAAATGTGTGTTGTTTTTAATCACCACGTTTGTGGTAATTAGTTGCAGCAGTCACAGGAAGTGAATATCCTGGGGTACTCAACATTTAGTGAAAGAGACAAACACAAAAACTAATAATGATGCTGCAGGGAAAACCCTAGCAAAGGTCTACAGGAAAGGAAGTGGGAGTACAGGGCTGAGCATTAGCTCTGGCAGATCAGGTTCTTTAAAGCTACTTAGAAGGTGTGAACTGAGGCTTGAAGTAAAAAATAAGAGTTTTTCAAACAAAGAAGAGTGCAAAAATGCAGAAACAAAAAAAGGTGTGGTTAGTTTTATAATACCAAACTATACTTTGAAATGTATATTTTATTTCAGGAACGATTAAGCCCTAAAATAATTTTCATGGATTTTTAAATTTTTGATTCATTGTGTTTATCAAAGAAGACTGCAAAGCATAAATAAGTCACAGTGATGAAAAAGTACAGCCTAAGGGAATATAGTCAATAATTCTGTAATAATTTTGTTGGGTGACAGATGGTAACTACACTTACAATAGTGAGCATTGTGTTTGTAATTGTTCAATCACTATGTTGTACAGCTGAGCCTAATATATGTCAGCTATACTTCAATTAAAAATTTTCAATTTTTATTTTATTTATTTATTTTTTAAGATTTTATTTATTTATTTGACAGAGAGAGAGACACAGTGAGACAGGGAACACAAGCAGGGGGAGTGGGAGAGGGAGAATCAGGCTTCCTGCAGAGCAGGGAGCCCGATGCGGGGCTCGATCCCAGGACCCTGGGATCATGAGCTGAGCTGAAGGCAGATGCTTAACGACTGAGCCACCCAGGTGCCCAAAAAAATTTCAATTTTTTAAATAATAAAAGTTTTTGAGGAAAAGAGTAGCGTAAGGCTATGAAGCATTCTTGGAAAGAGTAATGTCATATATACTACAAGTAATAAAAGTATTCTACTGGTACAAAAGTAAAGAATAATTTATAATTTCATAACATTGCCAATAGCTGAGGGTTTTAGAGAAGTTATTACATGGAAGTTTGATTAGAAGATCTCAACAGTGCCGTAGATTAATCAGTTGGGGAGAGAGAGATAATTTATACTAGACAGACAAATAATTGCCAACCCCTCAAATCATAATAAAAACAAGGGAACAGTTTTAATAAAAATATTTCTCTTCTCTTTTTCCATTTTATTTGGATTAGTAAGAACTTTGCCTAAAAGTTTCTGGCCAAGTGAAAAACAGAGAGAGGTTATTTCTCTGTGTTCTCTTGTCAAAATTAAACCGTAGATGTAATGAGGTTAGCTGAACAAAACATCTGATACTGTGTTGGGGACCCCTAGAAATTTTGCAGACTGGACAGAATTTGGATGAGTCCTGATATCTATTTTCAAAGTTGTTATAAATACTTGAGGAAAAATGGTAAAGAAGAGATGTTACAAACCAAGTGGCGATTTACTATGACGTGTATCAGGTATCAGTGATTTGGCTATGAGAACAAAGAGGGGAAGACAAGTAAATTATAAAGGACAATTTGATTATCCAGGGATGACAAGAAAAGTAAAAGTAAAAAGGCAGCTATCGGTTTTAGTTTTTTTCCCAGAGCCAAGAGACTAGATTAACTGATGACTAGATACTGAGAATTTCATTCCCACACCCTTCACAGCATTAGGCATTATCAGACTTTTCAGTTTTGTAGGAAAGAAGCCAAATACTGGCACTTTCCAAAGCAGCAGGGAATAAAAATTTTTAATTGATGTTTTAGCCATATTCATTAGGCTTCCTGTGGAGGCCCAACACTTGCTCCCCTCCTCAGCATCTCCAGCTCACCTGAGAGCCATGGAACTCACAGCCCCTTCCCAGACCTTCTTGGCTTCTGGCCCAAACACAGTACATTGAGCCAGGTCTATGCTCCAGTTAAAAACAGGCTTGCAAACTCAGCCAGTCAGGGAGGTCTCATTTCACATATTATTTTGGCAGAGGATTTTCTGGGATAATTGCCTCCGATCCAGTCTAAAAAACTTTGCTATTAATGCAAATAGACATGGAACTGAAAGGGAGATTCGAATTCATTTAGACAGTTGGCAATATTGTTTGCTTGTTTTTATGAGTGGTCCAAGAGCGCTTTCCTGTTGATAAAACTTCAAAAAATATTTTATTCATGAGCACAGTAATTATGCTTAAATGATGGATGGCACATAGTTGAGGCAGTTCTCTGTCTCATTATTCCTATTAGCATTGTTTCTTTTTTCCCCAGTATATATCACTGGGATGCCTATAAAAATAATTGATACAGTACTATGGTAACGCGTAGGAACAATACATATATAATATTCACTTACAGAAAGGTGTATTTATTTATTTTTAAAGATTTTATTTATTTTTAAAGATTTTATTTATTTATTTGACAGGCAGAGAGAGCACAAGCAGGGAGAGTGGCAGGCAGAGGGAGAGGGAGAAGCACACTCCCCACTGAGCAAGGAGTCGGATGCAGGGCTTGATCTCAGGACCCTGGGATCATGATCTGAGCTGAGGGCAGATGCTTAACCGACTGAGCCACCCAGGTGCCCCAGAAAGATTTCTTTTAAATATTTAACAGTTTCTTCTTCTCATTTTACTGTAAAACAAAAGATTTCTATATCCTAAAAATATATGTGTCTCTTAGTTTTCTAATCAGATATCCACATATTGATAATGTCATCTGTATACAGAGATGTATACTTTACCATTAATTTTCAAGGGTATTTCTTTGTTTTGTTTTTAAGATTTATTTATTTGAGAGTGAGTGTGAGGACAGGGAGGGGCAGAGGGACGGGGAGAGAGAAACTTTAGCAGACTTTGCCTAACCTTGGAACCCCATGCAGGGTTCGATCCCACAACCCCGCAATCATGACCTGAGCTGAAACTGAGGCAGTTGCTTAACTGCCTGAGCCACCCAGGTGCCCCAAGGTTTGTTTTGTTTTGTTTTAATATATATAAGCTGTGTCCACTGGCTACTTTGTTAACAAAAAATATAATCCTGTGCTGTCACTATCCATGCCAGCCTAAGCCTGGGAAGTACAGTCATTCCAAAATTTATTTGGTCTACTAGTCTCTAGATAATGAATTACTTCTTTTTGTCACCCCTGACAATAATAGGGAAACTAGGCTGAAAAATAACTATCAGTTTAATCCGCCAGTATGCCAATGGGAATTTTACAAAAGTCACAGTTATAGTTGGGATACAGTGTTAATTTATTTAGAATTTCAACAGATCTTTTCCTTGCCTCAACCTAACAGATGTAAGAGAAACAGTTGAATGTTGAATGTCTGCATCATTGCTTTTTTTAAGTACGTAAGTTGGAATTGGCTTTTTTCTATTTCTGCAGCTTTTTTTTTTCTTCCCTGTGCATCTGGAAGAAGGAAAATAGAGTTGTTCTTAATGTAGGAGGAAATTGATATGCTCTGGTAGTTAGCCATAAGATTTTGCTAAGCTTGGCACCTATTTGACATTAGGTAGTCACCTTCAGAGAGTAAGGATTTTGACTGACTCAGTAATATAACTGTTGCCACCATCTAAATTCAGAAACACACTCTTGTAAAAGCAGACTAAAAATCATTTGGAAATAGACTCATTGGGAACTCAGAAGATCGATTTGAGTCTTGGGCAGTCATGTAGAATGAGATCTCTTTTCACTTTTTGCTACTTTCACAGATAGACTGAGAACCCTGCAAGTGATTATTTAATGAAGTTGCTTCCTAGAACAAGGTAGAGAACAGTCTTTTTCCTATTTCCTCTTCTACTCTGTACTACGACTGAATTCCAAAATAAACATTCCCCTTTTGTAGTGAGACTGGAAATGTTTCTGCCTCATAATCAAAGCTATCACATAGCTGAGCATATTGTACTTTTAAGAATTGGGACTTCACCTGCTTTCAGCCCGATTCTCGTTATTAATAGATAGTTTTCTTCCAAATTTCATTTTATTTAATTATTCTTCATAATAGAATCTGTCTCTAATTTCTTAAGGATAATAGAAAAAAATTAAGTAGTTCTTCTAACCAAGTTTGAGTCATTTCACATTTCATATATAAGAAAATCCACCTTGGATCTATATATTCTACTAACATCACATTTTCCACTCTTCATTTTGAACTACAGTATGGTTTATTTCTTGAAGTTTTGCTTTGACAATAATTTTGTCATTGCATAATGTGAGTTTTTAGTAATGTACAGTCACATTTTTTCTGGTCATATAGCAGATATTCTTGCCAGAAAGCAGGTTGTAATCTATCTCTTAAAGAGTGTAGAAAGAAATAGAAAATCTAAAGAAAGATGTTAAGCATCCCTTGATAGTTTCAAACTAGCAAGCCCTCTTCCTTAATTGCTTCCCTCCATTCCCAGAGGATTGGTAAGGAACTCTTATTGCTGTTCCATGGATATACGTATATTTCATAATAATATGCTGTATTTTTTAAACCAGTAGATTTTAGAAATAATTAATGGCATAATTCTGTATGTTAATCAAAGACAAAAGATCATGAATATAGCCTGAAAATGCTCTTTCAGGGGAAAGATTGCTTCCTGTTTTTTATTTGTTTTGCTCATTGAGATATAGTGAACATACAATAAAATTCACTATTCTTAGGTGTATAGTTCTGTGAATTTTTTTTGGCAAACATGCAATCAGGCTAGGAAATATTTCTATCATGCCAAATAGTTTCTTCATGCCTGTTCCTAGTCCATCCTGTCTTCCCACACCCAGACCTGGCAACTGCTGATCTGTCCCAATAGTTTTTTTTTTTCCCCCAGAGTTTTATTTATTTATTTATTAAACATTTTATTTATTTATTTAATTGACAGAGAGAGAGAGAGAGACAGCGTGAGAGGGAACACAGGCAGGGGGAGTGGGAGAGGGAGAAGCAGGCTTCCGGCCAAGCAGGGAGCCCGATGCACGGCTCGATCCCAGGACCCCGGGATCATGACCTGAGCTGAAGGCAGTCACCCAACCAACTGAGCCACCCAGGCGCCCCTGTCCCAATAGTTTTGCTTTTTCTAGGATGTCATATAAAATTGTACACTATGTAGCATTTTGAATTTAACTTCTTTCATGTAGCGTAATGCCCTGGAGATTTTTCCATGTAGAACCGTGTCAGTATTCCATTGCTTTTAATAAGTAATACTCCAGGTATGGATATATCACATTTGTTTATCCATTTGCCTTATAAACTCTTTCACTATTAATAATTATGTTATTATTAAAATTTAAATATTATTTAAAAATACTTACTGTGTGCCAGGTACTATGGTAGATTTTTTTACATAAATTAAATGATTTAGTGTTGTAAATCATAACATAGTATATCTTTGAAATCTAGTTTGTGTGTGTGTATATGTGTGTGTGTGTGTGTGTGTGTGTGTGTGTGTGTATTTGAAACTACTGTAGACATTAATAGCCCTGACTCTAGAGCAAGACTGCCTGGGTTCAAATCCCACTTTAGCCATTTAATAATGATCAGCAGGAACTTTTAAACACTGGTAATGGGAGTAGAAATTAGAAACACTTTGAGAAACAATTTTTGGTGTTATTTTGTTAAAAAAAAAAAGTTAAACATTCACATACAGTATGACCCCAAGTCCAAATCCTAAGAGAAATTCTAGTATATGTGCTCTAAAAATTTTATATAAGGCTTATGGCAGTGTTGTTTGTGTTTTATATATATGTACACATGTATATATATATATATAGAGAGAGGGAGAATTATATATATTGTATTCTATATAATGTGTATGTAGGTATATAAAATCACACAACATAATATTATACAGCAGTGAAAATGAATGAGATGGATGAATCCTAGTTCCTTAATGTTGAATAAAAGAAGCAAGTCACAGAAGGCTAGCCATAGTATGATTCCATAAAAGCTCAAAAATAAAGCAGCATTTAAACAAGATGTTATTTAGGAATATGTATATGTGTAATAAAACTTCTCTTTTTAAGGCAAAAGATTAATTAACACACAATATAGGATAGGTTATACCTCTCGGGAGGCAAGGAGAGAACGTTGGAGAATGGAGCACGTTGGGAGTAGCCATATTGGTAATTTTGTATTCTTAAGTAGTAGCAGTACAGGAGTTTGATTTATTATTATGCTTTATAACATATGAATTTACATGTTATATGTATATTGTATGTATCAAATATTACATAAAACTTTGTTTAAATTCTTGAAAAAAAAATTTTAAGGCTGGAGAGAAATAGCATATCACCCTGCCATGACATTTTTGTCCATGTGGTCAAACAGTAAACAAAAGAAAACCCTGAGGCTGCATCATTAAAAGACTGCTCAGTGTTACCGTTCCTAGAGCCTAAGTTATTTGAGAATACTTAAAACTGTTTCTACCTCCGTAGAAACGACAACAAAACCCTGTTTCTACCTCAGCCTTGAAGTACAAAAGGATAGCTGGATACAGTTATTCTAGGTGCCTTTCATGCTATGCCCTCCTGGTGTAGTTTCCTAACCAAAGTTTTCCACAGAAGTAGACTTTGGTGTGCTGATTTTCTCTGTTTTAAAGTCTCTCTGAAGCAGAAAATTGAACTCCTCTTAAAAGGCTTTGCTCTTAACTAAAGAGTTCCATTGCCATTTGTCAGGCAGTGCTCTGATACTTGAAGAAAACAAGCAAATCGAATATGTAAATAGGTAGACAGCTTTACGAAACACAGACTGGTGACCCTTGGAGCTCAGAGAATCAATGTTGTAAAACATAGATGCTTTCTTACAACTTTTACATGGGCTTTGTTTATCTGCAATGAATCCGTATTGAATTAACAAACTATATGCAAAAGAAACCACTGGTAATACTTTAGTTCGGCACACATTCAAGGTATTATAAATGAGTATTTACCCTGACAGTCATTAATTAGCTGTAGAGGAGTTATGTGGTCACTAAGCATTTTATTTTCTGTTGGGGTAAAATCCTTTGAAGAGGAAAGGGTATAATGTAAACTTTATTGACATAGTCTTTGTTAGTAAGAGGCAGCAGTGGACCTGTATCCCAAGACATCTGACTGAACACATACATCATCACTTACCTTGCCACAAGGCTAGCAAAGCAGCAGCAGAGTGTCTGTTGAAGATCTCACAGTACCCATTTTCGTATTTTCCACTAGTTCAGGATGGACAGTACCATATGGCTTCCACATAAGCGGACCTGTTACTAATAAACGAGGACTGATGTGTAATTACGTTTTCAGTGATTCATCTGTGAAACACCCTGGGTTATTTTACATGAAAGCATCTGGTTCACATGTGTACAGTGGTTATTCTGTGGTGATTGACATCTGTATTCTTCTAATAAAGTCCTAGTTACGCAGATGTGAGCTGTTGCCTTCTTTTTTACATAGACAAAACCTGCATTTAAAAGATTCTTACCTTGACCCTGAATATGAACATTTCAATCTTCTACACACACACACACACACACACACACACACACACACACACCTTGTACTGTGGCACTGTAACTGGAACATAATATAAATATTTCATGCGTGCAGTGTATGTCAATTGTTGAACAGATGCATGTCGGCACCTTTATCTCTTTTTATGTTTGTTTACACCAGGACATCTGTTTTAGATTGTAAGCTCAAAGAGGGTAGTGACCATGGCAATTTAATATTATGCAGACAATGTCCAGTAAAGCATAAGTCACTTTCAAATGTTTGCTAAGTACTTGTCAGTCAAGATGGTGACATTAATGACTTTAAGGGAAAATAGAACTTATAATCTGACTATAAACACCTTTTGTACTTTAAGAAATATTTGCTGGAAATGGCCCTGCTTTCAACTTCACACATTATAATTAGGCAGGTAACACATAGAACTATGTGGCTTTGAGCAGAATTAGTTTATTTTGTTAGAATGATTCTCTAGTGGTATGTGATAAGAGGTTTTAAAGAGGCTGAATTCAAGGCCGGTTTCATGAAGCATGTAACATTTTAGCTGAGCCTTCTAGGGTAGGTAGAAGAATTTGGGCACATAGTAGTGAAGGAAGACATTTGAGGCAAAGGGAAAAAGGGAAAGAGGCATTGGTTAAGAGCATGGAGTAGACCTGGGTTCAAGTCCTGCTTTAACCATTTATAAATTGTGAGAACTTAGGCAAGTGGTTCAGATATCTAAGGTTTTGGTTTCTCATTTGGAAAATAGAGACCGTAACAAGACATAGGGTTATTGTGACAATTGCATGAACAAGGAGCTTAACACAGCACCTGGTGTAAGGAGAACATTTAATAAATGTTAACTGTTAGTCTCTGTGACAGTTGAGCAAATCTGAATAGACTTTGAACAGAATTTTGCATGTTGAATTAAAAAGAAAAAGCCATGGAGGACAGACTCAGGTTATGTGCGAAGATTTGAAACTTCTAGTTAGAATTCTTATTTGCATCCAGAAAGGTCAAGGTCCTCTTTTTTAAAAAGTCATCTTTATACCTCTTAAATTATTCTTTATAATTACATATGTGGCAGAGTGACATCAGAGTACAGTGATGTATACTTGGATTAAAATACCAATATCACAAGAAATAAGACACTTTTCAATACATATGTTATCTTTATCTTTTAATCCTTTTGCTTATCCTCTGCATGCTAAGTTTAGAAATATTGTCAGGTCTGACTCTTCCTGAATCCCATGAAAAACCTCTTTTCGCCTTATTTCCAAATTAATAATAAACCATTTAGTTCATGTAATAAGAGAGAGAGTTTGGCCCACACCTCACCAAACAGACACAAAACATTCCTGTAATAGGTCATATGACCTTATCCAATTTCCCCAATAGTATGTGTGTATAAAAATAGTGTGTATAATATGTATGAAGTGTGTATATGTATGAATAGTGTGTATAATATGTATGAAGTCTACCTCTGATATGTAAAATCAAAACTTTTTATGACTGGAAAGCAAGGGGTGGGGTAGTCTTTAAGGAGAAACCTAAGGAATGTCTGATCTTTTTCTATTTGGTAATATACAAGTATTTTAATGAATATTCTCTTCACTTCTCAAGGTTTTAATCATTTTATTTCCTAGGTTTATGTTGATAGTTACTGTAGTCGTTGCTTTCATTAACATTTTTATCTCTATGTAATACTTTAATTTGCCTATGGCAAAAATCACATCGTTTCAAAATGGAACTTTCATTAAAAAATAATTTAATTTTCAGGTAGTTAAAAAGCATATAAGCTACTCTCTTGGTTGTAAGCTTTGCTTCTCCCTTTAGCATTCCTGAGAGTAAGAACTATCAGGAACTACAGTGTTATAATAAATCATTTTCAATTAGAAGTAAATAGAACTATTGTCTGAAGAACATTATCTAGAAGGAGTACATTCAGGGATGTTCATTGAAATGTGATTTTCTCTAGGTATTTAAATTGTTTATAATTTTTGACTATGAATGGAGAGTCAGTTATGGTACTTCACCATAATAGAATATACTATGAGACCATTAAAAATTATTATGTAGGGCCGTAATTATTCACAAGGAAAGGTAATCCCCAGCAAATTAAGAGAAATGTGATACAAAGTATTTTTCATACTATAATTATTTTTAAAAGACTATATTATATGTGTATCTCATATATATATATATAATATATAAATCCAAAAAAGATATACACTAAAATATCAACAGGTAAATGGACAGAGGACAATTTTTATTTTTATTCTATTTCTCTGAAGTTTTTGAAGTGTTTGTAATTTGCATATACTACTTTATATACCAAAAAGTAAGTCTTTTGTTGTTGTTGCTTGCATCCACTGGGATTGATATAAGAATGAGACTTTCTGAATTTGAAAACCAAGTCATCTTAAGAAGTGATTTGGGAAATTCATAATTTCTTCTTACCAAATGTTTATTTTAAGTAGTAATTATTTCACTTTAAGGAATATTTATTTGATTATGATTCAACACACAAAATAAGGTAAGGAGAAATTTTAGATTCATGTCTTTGGATAAAACCTAAAAGTTGCACTGTGGTCTTCTGTCCTGAAAATACAGTACCGAAATTTTGGACCTGGAAGGCACAATTCAGATGTGGAAGTAGCCTTTTAACCACCCCCTCCCCCATCCTAAATGTTGGATATTCGGTTTGGGTTTGTCTAGGTATCTAATAGTGTTTATCATTATTTTAATAAAATTCCGATGAATATAAGTAAACATTTCCCTTAAGTATTCAGTGTTCTGATACAGCATTAATTCCATTTCTTTATGAAAAAAGTTGGAAAGGAAACATTTATGGCTGTTATGAATAAGAATGACTTTTAATCATTAACCACAAAGTATTACTTTAAGAGTTATGGGAAATTACCATGTAGTAAACATCAAATAGCATTTTATGTGTAACATGTTAATTTTTATTATATAACTGCAAATACAAATAAGCCTTCTGTAAGGAAAGATGTGTTCCTGACATCTGGATTTGAAACTTAAAATATTTTTTAGTCTTCTAAATCATTATTTTTATGTACCTCATCACAGCATATTACACTTAATTCTTTAAATTTTTTGTTCACTAGAGATTTTCAGAGTTTGGAGTTATGTTTTACTTATTCATCTCAGATGCTAGCACAGTGCCTTACATTGAGAAAATATTGGTTGAAGTGAGAAAAGTATGAAAAACAGGTTTTTATAATTGTGTTGACTATACTTATCATTAGTACTTTCTAATAGTTTGTTCATCATAGGCTAAGTAGTTTAGTGGAATGACCTGAGAAAATCTGTTATTTATAACATTCCTAAAAATTGTGTCTTAAGTTTAAGTTAAAAACAAACTTTTTAAAGAAAACAACTTTTTTCTTAGTTGCAAATGTCCTGTATGGGTTAAACTACACATAGACAACCATGGTTCCTGCCTTCTAGAAACTTGTAATCTTACAAACAGGATTTTTAATTGCTCCTTTTAGTCACTTCCAAATTTCTTAGTTACAGAAAACTGTTCACTGATAAAACAGGAAATATCAAACATCCTTTTTCTTTTATAGTATGACAGATGAGCCTGTTTTTACTGAAATAATAAAAGAATGTACTGTGGACAGCAATTTAAATGAATTAATTTAAAATGTTCTCTGTTTACCCATCCATAGAAGCCCAATGACATTTTGAGGGGAATTTGGATGTTATATATATTTTAAGGGAAATTATAATCAGACTGTAGAATCTAGCTGAATGTTTTTCATGCATGTTTGTAGCCTGTTCAGTTTTCATGCTTTTATTTGGGGGCTGCATGTGAATTTACGGATGACAGCTTTCCTAATTCCAAACAAGTGTTAGAATTTCTTGGTTCAACCTTTTAATTTCTCTTTATGGTTTCTGATATTTGAAATCTGATTCTCCTTCTTCATTGCTCACTGATGGTAAGATTGATGGTGATAACTCCCTGTTGCTAACAGGGGTCACATTTCTTCTCAAAGTAAAGGATATATAGAGCTGAAGATTTTGTTTTACCTTTGACTTTTAGTTGTATTTTTAAGGAAAGTATGATTGCTTATTTTTCCTAGTCATTTCTCAATAGCCAGATAAAAGAGGTTTAGATGGACTAACATTCCTAAAGCTTAAATAATAATAATAATAGCAACAATGACAACTCAGTGAAACTTAAGTTAATAGAAAATTCCACTAATGAGAGTCTTCCAGTAGTTGTTATATAGTTCTGCGTATGTGTTTACTTAGAACATGGCCAGCATTTACTAGTGAGGCTTTTAGCCATGAGGATTGAAACATCATTAATTTAACCACAACTTTTCCTTCCCAAACATTCCAGTAAAGTGGAGTATAACTAAACTAATGGTATTAGTTATGAACTTGTAAGCATAGAAATTTATAAACAGCCAAAACTACTTGGAAAAAATAAATAATTTAAGTTACTTCATAATGGAAAGTGAGCTAGCTACTAGACAGCAGTAGTTGTCAGAAATTAAAATTTCCCTGTAGAGCCCATAAATAAGGTTTAAATTTATTTTATGTGAGGGGATTTCTAAAAAGTCTGTATTATTTCTATTCTCATCTGGAATGGTTTTTATCCTGTGTAAATTATATATGAAAGTAGCTGTAGCTTTTTTCACACTCAACTCTAAGAGAAAAAAGGCAAATGCCCTTGACAGGACACTTTTTAGTCAGTTTCACAGTGCATGTAGTTCTTTATTCTAGGAATTGCGCCAAATTCTGAATGAAACAATTATTCTAAATCATAGTTCGTGTTCTCCAGTTGCTTACAGTATAAGTGACAAAGATGTACAGAATTAAAAGCTGTGGTTGATACTCCTATTGAGAGGTGGTTTCTGTGTCTCCTCCTCTTTAGTCTGGGTGGGCTTTTGACTCACTTGTAACAGCAGAATGCAGGAAAAGCGATGCTGCTTTATTTCCAGAGACTAGGTCAGAAAAGGCAACCTTGTGCTTAGAGCCCCTAAGCTTTTATATAACAAGTCTGAGTACGCTAGGCTGCCATGCTATAGGGAAACCAAGCCATTGAAGACTTTCCAGTAGCCAGTCCTGATCTTGGAGGGCTCGCGGTCCAAACACCAGGTAGGACTGAATGAGCTTTCAGAGAATTCCAGCTCCCAGCCATTATGTCAGCCTGGTTTTCCAGTATTCCCAGTTAATGCTCTGATGCCATGGCACAAAGATAAGCCATCCTCCACTGTGCCCTGTCCAAATTCCTGATTGACAGAAAGTGTGAGCATAATACAGAAGTCATTGTTTGGGGCTGCTAAAGGGTGGTGTATTACACAGCAATGACCTACTTGATTTATGATATACTATGGGAGAATAGGAGATAATTAATTTCTCTGCCTAGGAAAATATGGAAGCCTTCCCAAGAGCAGTGACATCTGAATTAGGCTTTTTTTTTTTTTTAAGATTTATTTATTTATTTTGGAGAGAGAGAGAGAGAGAGAGAGAGAGAGAGA
>NW_027397065.1:2099871-2155026 GCF_003265705.2 Callorhinus ursinus
GAGAGAGAGAGAGAGAGAGAGAGAGAGAGAGAGAGAAAGAGAGTGGGGGAGGGGCAGAGGGAGAGACCCTTCAAGCAAACTTCCCACTGAGCACAGAGCCTGCTGCGGGGCTTGATCTCATGAACCATGTGATGACCTGTGCTGAAACCAAGAATCAGACCCTTAACCAACTGAGCCACCCAGGTGCCCTGAATTTGGCTTTTAATGATGAGTAGGAATCTGCTAAATAAAGAGCATAGGAGAAAGAGACCTCAGGCTGAGAGAACTATATGGAAAAGTTTGGCAACGAAAGAATGGCTGTGGATGACAAGAAGTTTAGTGTAGAAGAGCACTGGATAGTTACAGCCAGAAAGATAGCCATGAAGCCAGAAATTATGCAATGATTTCTTTCTTTATTTGCTATGCCAAGGGAGTTTCAACTACAGCATTGTAGGAGTGGAAGTTAATAATCACACTTGTGTCATAGAAAGATAACTAATTAGCAGCAATTGGAAAATGGGCTGAAGGAGAAAGAAATGAAAAGATAGGGGAAAAGTTAATAATTATATAGTTCAGATGACAGACAATCAAGGCTGAGCTGGCCTTCTTCTGGTAGCAAAATAAAATCAATTAGGTAACAATGGTTGTTTCAATTGTTAATCGATTATTTCCTGAATTTGTCTACTCAAGGCTTAATAATTAAATGCTATAGCCAGTCCTGCTTTTGACAAATCAAACCATTGCCTTTACAAAGCACTGATTTAATTAAATTTGTTAATGATACTTCTGAATGCTGTGTAAAAACTTCTTCCACTATGAATTTTGGAGAATTATGATTAATCTATTTTTATATTTTTCTTAAGGCATTGATTACACAGGACATTTAAAAAATGAAATTAAATTGCATCAGTTAATATACTGATGGAACTGTGTGTCATATTTCCTCTCCTTCCTCAAAATAAACATTAGTTAAGTACAAAATCTTTAAAAAATTGGTAAATTATGTAATGATAAAGATATTACAATGAGAAAATATATATGATTCATTTAGTAAATATAGTTATGTAAACACAGAACACAACTGTAGTCAACAGCTTTCTGTGTGGTTTCGGTTGACTTTGAAATAACATTTGAGTTTATTTCATATATTTTTAGTGTGATAAATAAAAGTTCAGTGGTGACATTTGAACTTTTACTAGAATCATAACACCATCCATGTAATAAATTTTTCTAGGGTCAAAAGGTTAGATAGGTCTTTCTTCAGTCACTTTGAGCATGTAGATTACATCTTCCATGCCTTGTACTGCCTTATCTACAACAGTGAATTGCTACCAGTTGTGAGATAAAATGAGTTGTTTTTTTAAAACGCGCCGCCTCCCAAATCAGCTTGGCTTTACGTTACAGTTCGGTTAATTTTTTTTTTTTTTAATCAACTGAAAAGTGTAATCTTTATAATTCAGAATCAAAATCCACAGAAGTTTGTAGATTATTTCCATCTGCCTTCTTCCAGGGCTCTGGCTCCTTTCTGACATGGTTCTATAAAACAGAACATCTCCCAGAACTTGAGCGAGGACTCTCTTTGCATTTCACCCGTAAAACCAAGTTGCATTAGCACACATTGTGAAGAAGTGGTGTTTTGGTTTGTGTACTTTATGCATCAGTTATATGGTACTCTACTCATTTTATATAAAAGTTATTATGATATTAGTGATGTTAAAAAATAGTTCGACTTCTTAAAAAAGTCTGACCGTTTAATCATCGTTAGTCACCTTTTCCATGAAAAGCCTAGAAAGATATTCAGGAAGGATTTGGAGCAGACTGATAATCAATAAATCCAAAGGGAAGGAGATAGGTAAGCCACAGCACAATGGCGCTAATGACAGGCTTGCTCCTCTGAGAGTGGAGGAATTAATTAGACTGGGTAATTTTAAGAACGCTAAGAATAAAGCCCACTAGCAAGGACTAGAATAATGGAAAAAACTGTTAATTAAAGTAGAAATTGAGTTCTCTTACTGTAAAACAAAAGACAGTGGTGCTTTAAAAAGAAAAAAGAGGAGGAAAGGAAGGAGAAGGAAAAGCCTAATAAAGAAGAGTATGTATTTATCAGGAAAATACATGTTTATTTATATGCAGGCAAAAATAAAAATTCACCAAGTATTTCCCAGAAGAGAAAAAGAGCAGGTGTGTTTTAAGTGATAGAAAGGAGGTTTACTGGTGTTTATGATAATTAGGGATCAAAACTCGATTCTGATTAGGACAGAATGAGTCCATACATCAGTACATAGTTGGTTTTTTAAAAATCCCATTGTTTATCAGTCCAGAAGTCTGAGCAATTGGCTAGGTTTGGTTTGGAACTTGTATACCGAGGTCACTCAAAATTTGCGGTCAGGACAAACTACGTGATACTTTGCAGGCTCAGTGCAAAATGAAAATGCAGAGCCCCTTTGTTCAAAATTCTTAACAGTTTCAAGATAACAATAGCAGAACAGTAAGCCAGAGATGAGGGACTCTAAGCACGTGGCCCTGTGTGACTGACAGCACATGTCACATGCCCATGAGGGTGGCATTTCTGTGGTTCTTTAACAACCTTACTCTTTTGACCTGCCGTAATAAAACATGGCACTGTAGACAGGCCTCTAAACTCAGCCTTGACAAGGGCTACGGTAAGTCTGATTTCATCCGAGCTCAGCAGCTGAGTGCTGCTTCTGCCTTGGGTGGTCTGTATGCTCGCCTTTGTATCCTAAACATCTAATACAGTCTCCTGGGTCTCTGACCTATGGTAGGCACTCAGTAAATAGTGGATGGGTAGGTGACGGATGATAGTAATTGCCAGCCTTTCTCAGGGAATCCGGTTCAGTTTATTTCTGGATGAGAAATACAATGTGGGTTCTTTGGAATTTTAGTTCCTATTGCACAGACCTTGAAGATGCCTCCTCCAGCCAGGCTGAGGGTTTCTCTTAGCTCTGGGCTTGGCATGTCCTCATACACAACCTGTTCATCTTTTCAGTTATCCTGAACCATATTTAAGCTAATGGGTTAGAATAACAATTGAGCCCTAACCAAGGTAAGGTAGGAGTAGGCAGAAGAATGGTCACCACCCTTCCAAAGATGCCTCAATTCCTGGAACCAAAGCTTATGGTAGATCACATGGCAAAAGGGTTGCAGATGAATTAAAGTTGCTAATCAGCTGACCTTAAAAGTAGCAAAATATCCTGGATTATCCTGGCAGGTCCAATGTATCACAAAGCTCTTAAGTGGGAGAGAGAGGAGAGGCAGAGAAAGATGTGATGAAGGCAGCAAGGTCAGAGTGATGTGCTGTGAGACAGCGTCCTTCTGACATTGCTGGGTTTTTTAGATGGAGGACGGGGTAGCTCTGGAAGCTGGAAAAGGCAAGGAAATATATTCTCCACTAGAGCCTCCAGAGAGGAACACAGCTCTGCCAACACCTTGATTTTAGTCCAGTGAAATCTGGGTCAGACAGCAGACTTCCAGAATGGTAAGAGAATGAATTTGTGTTATTATAAGCCATTATGTTATGGTGATTTGTTACAGCAGTGGCTGGAAACTCAAACAGCTTGTTCCACACTGTGGTGAAACTAGAGATCACTAACTTCCATGGCTGGGTATTAGTGTCTTACCCATGGTTTTTTCCATTTCTCTTGGTAACCAAAAGTAGAGTTCTGTCTCTTTTTTCTGTATTTTTATTTTCCTTCATTGGACCACTAAATTTAGGGGTTCAGGCTAGCAAATGTTGTATTCTCAAGGAAGCAAGTAATGCAGTCTGTTCCAGAGATCACTGGTTTCTTGGGATGTTAATAGTTGAGAGATAGTGAAGAAAAATGCTTCCACTTCCAAGTTCATGTCCAAAATCCAGGCTAAACAAGCTTCTTTTTTCTTAAAGCACTTCATAAAGATACGATCTATGTATAAGGTTTAAAAAAAAAAATCTTAACTGTTTAAGAGAATATCCAGCAAAAAGTATGTTCCTTTGCCCAGAGTTGGCCATTACTAGTTTCTTGTGAATCCTTCCAGCCTAGAGCTATTCTGTATACATATAAATACACACACACACACACACACACACACACACACACAATTATCTACACATACTCTTCTGTACCTTGCTTTTGTTTTACTTAATAATTTAACTAACAAATTTATTTATGGAAGAATTTTCATAGCTTTTAATGTATAATATACACATAAAACACTAAGAGGACTTCACGGAGAAAAATGCATATTTTCCAAATATTCTGGACCACAGATTTCACTCTTTGAGAGCATCTCATAGAACAGCTTTTGAGATACACTGTTTAACACCAAGCTGCCTTCGTCTGTACTAGAAATAAGAATTAGTGACTCCCATACACCAGTGTAGCATGATAGGTGTGGATTTTGGAGTGAGGGAAATGTAGACTAATATCCTGGCTCCTGGATTGCCTGGTTGTTGCTCACACTCATGCTTACTGGCTGTGTGGCTTTGGGGAGGTTGTTTATTGAGACTTCTGCTTCTCTAATACTGTCTACCTCACTTAGTCATTTGTTCATTAACGAATACATGCAATTATTAGAATGTTTATGAGCTAGGTCAAGTAAAGCAGAGTCTCTCCACCTGAGAAGCTTTCTAGTCTTGCGAGGGAGGCTTCATTTGTAGCACATGAAGCAGCAATAAGCAATGGCCTGTCTTAAAATTAAGGTTGGGGAGAATCATTTTCTACCAAGATGACAGTTTTCTACTTTTATAGGCATAGATCAACAGTAGCAAATGTCACACCATTTCACAATGTGCAATGAATGTAGGAAGAAGTGAGGTTTGATATAGGGTTTTTCAGGTATTGATTTTTCAAAGCATGTATGGACTCTAATATTAATCATCTGATGAATTACCAGAGTAATATTATTTATCTGAATAAAGTACAGTAAGAGTAACAAAATCTTCCAATTTATTATGAAATTCCTGCATAAATTTTGGCATCCTTGTGGATTGGAGACGTATATTTCTTAATGGTTGTGACTTTAAACATTGAATTATGTAAAACCACAGAATCTTTTTATCAAATCCATAATATATCTATTTTGCAGGAAAATTTTTTGAATTATCTTTCCCAATACCTATAAAGCATTTTAGGATTAAGTATAGTCACTCTTCATAATTCTCCTTTGTTTCAGTCAGAATTACTTATTTCAAAAGCATATTTGTTTTCTTCTTGCTCTTAGTAAATTTGAACAGCAAAGTCATATTCTTTGGAAAAAGATAGCTTTAGAAATTTAATTGAAATTAACTAACACTATTTAATTGCCATTTCATTTGCCAGAAAGAAAGTTTCGGCTTCTCTTCTTTCATTTTCCCAGGCCAATGCAATGTTGTCTGGGCCCACTGAATTCCAGACAACATTCAACACTTGTTTTACGGAGTCCTGATGACTTCGATCTATTAATTTATTTAGAATATGCTTTTGGTTTTTATAAGGTCAACTAGAAATTTGAAGCTACTTTTCACACTTCTTCTAAGATCAAAAAATTTTTAGATACTGAAATTTAATTTGAAAATACTGTGGTAACTCTGGTGATGTCGAATCTTTAAGCATACATTTAAGACTTTTCCATTTAAAGAATGTTTCTGTAATTGAGTTTATTTCATAATGGGAACTCTGTCAAGGTCAGTATGTTAGCTGCCCAGTTATTTAATAGTAGCAAGTACAGAATACCTGATTTGGCTGTTTTTTGTGGTTCTTTTGATGAAGGTTTGATTTGTTACACCTAAAAAACAAGTCATTTGCTATTTGGCTTTTATTATTACCAAATAATGTATGTCCTTGCCAGTGCTCAGGTCTGATTCTCTTCCAGTACATTGCCCCTACCTTACCCCTCCTCTTTACCCCTCACACCACATCTGACCTTTACCCTAATCCCAGGGGAAGTCAGAGATGAGGTGGGTGGATGCCAGGGAAGTTGGTAGTATACACACACACACATACACATACACATACACACATACATAGATATGAATAAAATGTGAGAGAAACAGCTACTTTAGGATGACCTGCTTTGGTGGCCAGGCAGGAACTGACCATTTTGCTAGATTCTTGCTGTGGCTGCTGCAGTCCCAACAATTTAAGACATCCTTCTTTCCAAAAGAAAACATGGTCTTTTCTTTTCTGTAATAAATCACAGGCATAGCAGCATCCTTCCAAGCTATTCTCAACTCCAGATAATTCATAGTGGGTGAAAATGTGGATTTGTAGATTGAGCAAAGTTGTATATATAGAAAGCCAGCGTTTGGGGTGGCATGTGGAAAGAGCATAAGCTGTGACCACACAAAATAAACTTGGCCCTTGGCTCTCATGACAGTGCTTCTCTCTGGTTCTCCCTGTATCTCTCATACCATTCCTTTTCATCATTTCTGTCTGCCCTGCAAGTTTAATACTCTCCAGAATTCTATACTGAACTGTTTTCTCTCATAGTATAGTTCTCTTCAGCTCATTTGCCTGTAGTGCCAGTAATATGGCAGTGACTGCTATCTCTCTACACAAAGTCCCATCTTCTCCCCTGAGCTCTCCATCTATGTAATGGTTTACCTGTTCACCATCCATCCCCATTCACATATCCTGCAGGCTCTTGAGACTCACCAAACCCTTTACCCCTAATCTAAGTTAAAAGTTTAAAAGCGAACCCTTTACACCTAATACTAAACTTGTCCCTCTTCTATTTCACCATCTTCACAGAAGCCAAACTTAGAAGACCCAGAAACCTGAGAACATTGTCATGGAAGAGCAAAGAACTACTGTGTACCTACACCATTACTCTAACACACCACACACACACACACACACACACACACACACACACACACACACTGGTGTTCAGAGAGGAATACTGCCTAGTTTTGCATGTTTTTAAACTTTGAATAATAGAATCATATTATGTGTATTCCTTTGTGCCTTGCTCTTTTGTTCAACCTGAGATTCATTCATGTGTACAGCTGTATTGTCATAGTCCATGGTGTAAAAATTCTGTGACTTATTTGCCCATTTTCCTGTGGAGAGACATTTGGGTAGTTTTCAGTTTTTCAGTATTAAAAACAATGCACCAATGAACATTTGTGCACATATCTCCTGACATATATATGCAAATGTTTCTTTAGAATGTGCGCGTAGTGGGGCGCTTGGGTGGCTCAGTCGTTAAGTGTCTGCCTTCGGCTCAGGTCATGATCCCAGGGTCCTGGGATCGAGCCCCGCATCGGGCTCCCTGCTCCACTGGAAGCCTGCTTCTCTCTCTCCTACTCCCCCTGCTTGTGTTCCCTCTCTTGCTGTGTCTCTCTCTGTCAAAAGATAAAATCTTTTAAAAAAAAAAAATGTGTGTGTAGGGGGCGCCTGGGTGGCTCAGTCGGTTAAGCGTCTGCCTTCGGCTCAGGTCATGATCCCAGGATCCTGGGATCGAGCCCCGCGTCTGGCTCCCTGCTCCGTGGGAAGCCTGTTCTCCCTCTCCCAGTCCCCCTGCTTGTGTTCCCTCTCTTGCTGTCGCTCTCTCTGTCAAATAAATAAATAAAAATCTTAAAAAAAAATGTGTGTGTAGGACTGGAATGCCTGGGTATAGGTATATAGCTCTCCATATACCTGGGTAGTTGTTGCCAAATTGTTATCCAAAATGATTTCACTGTTTATACTCTAACCACTAGTAATTTATCTTGTTATATTCCATGTCCTCCACGATCTCTGCTATTGTTGAACATTTTCATTTTTGCTAATCTGGTGTAAAATATTTCATAGTGGTTTTCATTTCCTTGGTTACCAGTGAAGTCGAGTTTATTATCATATGCTTATTTGTCCCTACTGTTCCCTTCTCTTGGAAGTTCCTGTGGTCTTTGGCATACATTGTTAAATTATGTTGGGATTTTTAAAATAGTAGTCCTTTGTCAGTAGCTTATGTTGCAATATCTCCTTTCAGTTTGTAACTTGTCTTTTCATTCTCTTTAAGGTATCTACTGATGAATAGAAGTACTTGCTTCTAATGCTTCTAATGTAATTGAATTGATCAATCTTCATGGTTTCCCTTTCTGCTTAAAAAACAAAAAATAAAATTTATCTATCCTAAGATCCTAAAGACATTCTCCTGAATTTTATGTGTGTATTGTGTGGGTAGAGAGATAGTTAGGCCACATAAAAATTGACCTTTGATTTTTTATTTCAGAACCGTTTGTGTCATAGTCAAATGGCGTGATTTTTCAAGTGTCCCAGTGCCATTAATCATTTCACATTTTTCTGGATCTTTCATTTTGCTCAGCTTGGCACCTTGACGTGTTTCAGGAATATTATTCTCAGAATATGTAACAAAATGCAAGTAATTCACTCCAAAGTAGATTAATGTTTCTCATTTGAGTAAGAAAAGGTTGATATTCTAGCCATGGTAACACCAGTATTAAACTAGGCTGAGAAAATGCCCTTACAAAATGAGCCAATAACTGGAAATGACATTTCAAAAGATGTTGGTAATTCAACTCCCAGATAGTTAAAAGAGAAGCCAATCTTCATTCAAACATTTTAGAGCAACTTTCCCAGGATGAGATACATCTTTTGACAAATCTAACTTTTGATCTACATTGTTCATTGTTAATAGATGGTGGTCGTGCAGTTTTGATGTTTTGATTTAGGATATAGTTCCTGTGTAGTTGTGTATATGTGTGTGTTGCAATACCGTGTGGAATCAAGCTAATAAAACAGAAATCTATGCAGTTGTGTTATTGAGAACATGAGTCTTCTTTTAGTAAAAGCTGTCATCATCTAGTTTCATTTATTCCCTTCATTTAAAAAAGTCCTTATACTTAAGCATTAAACTCTACAAGGTGGTTTCTTTCTTTCATTAGCCATTCATCTTTAATTTACAGTATTCATTTATTCCACAGATATTTTTTGAGAACCTATGTTTTGGAAGGTAGCCTATGCTCAACTGAGTGTAACTGTTTCAGAATTCAGGAACTGGAAGAAGTCCAAGATCATTTATAGTAATCCTAACTTCCCACAAATTAAATTCAGAAACTGAGATCCAGAAAAGTGCAGTCATCTGACCAAAATCTCAAAGTGATGAAGAATAAATAAAAATCCTTGACCCTGGATTCAGAATTCTTCCTGTTGAATAATTTTTTCCACAAAAACTATCTGAAAAATCTTCTTGAGTCCTAAATATTGATACAATGTTTATAGAGATTCCTAAAAGGATAAATCACTGTTTGTGAGCAAATTATATTACATAGTTACTTCAAGCTACTTATAAAATTTTTAGGATGAAAAGACACATTTTTTTAAAAATGAGAAAAAGCAAAAAGTTTCACTGAAAGCTTCTTGAGAGCAAGAATCATTTGATAACTTTATCAATTTGTTTTATTCCCCTAACACAATGAGCTGTTCATAGTACATACTAAACAAATATTGATTAAATGAATAAAATTATATATTGAAATACAGGGTAAAGACATTAGTTACTTTAAATGATTAAAGAAAAGAAAAATCAGCCTGAATGTGGGAAGTCTTTGTGGAACATTTATGACTTAAAATGGCCATAACTAATGTTATGGTGGAACTCCCAAGTTTCAAGTTTCAAATTACTTGTTTAGCTCACTTTCTATTAAGACTTTAGATAAGATTATCTGAGCTATTTGCTTTCAAATTTCACCTATAAGCATGAATTCTTGGAATAAGCATGTTCATGAAACAGTAATGTGATAAATATGCTAAGATGTATGTTTAAGGATATTAATTGTTTTGTTGTTTATAAGAGCATTAAAAAATGGAAACAACCCAAATATCCATCAGTAGATTAATGGTTAATACAACCAAAATAAAATGAATGATTAATGTAGATATGTGTCTTTTAACATGCAAAGACTTTGCTAATGTGTAGAGTAAAAAAAATTCTCTAAAAACAAAATTATATATTTCAGAATGATCCCATTTGTGTGAAAATAAAAACCATGAAAATACAAATAATGGAAAATAGAATGATGGACATTTTTATTTTCTTCTTTATGCTTTTTAGAATTTTTAAGAAGTCTTAGAATATTTATTACTTACAGAAATGATTAAACTTTTCTTTTGGTTGTGGGAAGAGTTCTAAATTTATTCTGTTGACTTACCACAGATAAAAAAGCTAGAGAAAAATGATCTCCATTCATTGAACAACTTTTGTTGAACATCTCTTATGTACTAGGCACTAAAAACAAAAGAGTCAGAATCTAATTCTTGAGCTCCTTGTGACTTTAGATGGAGATGGGAATTATAAATGGAGCACTAGGGATCCATGTCCTTCAGACTTGTCACTTCAGAGTGGCCCTTTTGTCTTATGCCAGTTTTTTTTTTTTTTTTTTAAACTAAACTGATTGATCTCTGTGTTCTGACTGTAAACTACGAACAAAATCAGAGATTTTTCAAGGTCTGACTTTTTAATTGAAAAAAAAATCAATTCTCCATTTTGCCAGGAGGAGAAAAAAGCAACTCTGAGACATTTGGGGCCAGAGAAAAATGTTTAAATGTGTTGAGTTGACATTGAAAACTTATGCATGTAATAATTATACTTTTATTCTGTACTGTATCATTTTCTCCTATGAAATATATTTTTAGATATTTAATTACATGTTATAATAATTGTGTCCGTATTTATTGTTAATTTTAACATTGAAGTTCCCAGAGGGAGGACTTGTCATCTTGATAATGCAGTAATGCCTAGCACCCTGGCATTCCTGTGAGCGTAGTGTTGTCTGAACTTGGCTTGCTCAGGATAAGACAGAACACGTCGCAGGTCTAGTGGCAGCCAACCATGGTTATTAATTGTATGCAGCCAGGAGGCCAAGGAGGAACCTGTGGCAGATTCATTTTTGATAATCTGTTGTGACTAAGTGTGGTCACAACTGGATTTTTGAAATACTCATAATCTAAAAAGTCAGTGTTTGGGGATTTTTAATTGGTTATCCTTTTAAATTAAAGAAGCTGTTAGCCTGAGCTTTTTTTTTTTTTTTTTTTTTTTTGTAGTTTATGCACTAGTAGAGGCTAATAATAGTTTCCAAATGTTTTGTGGGAATTTACAAGTATTTTCATATATGATACTTCATTTAATCTTTAGACCACCTCTGAGGCAGATAATATTCCAGTTTTACAGGTGAGAAAACAGAAATCTAGTTAGGTTAAATGACTTGTCTGAAGTCACATAGCTAAGAAGAAATAGACCTGGATCCACATCTAGGTGTCCGGACTTCAAGTACCATTCGCTTTCAGCTATACCTAGCTGCTATGACTCTCCCTCTGCCTTTGAAGTTGGAAATATGGGGGCATTACTGAGTTTTAGTGGATTGACTCAGCCTAGTCATAACTGCCCCTGAAGTCACCTCTAATTGTCAATATTAAGCATGTTTTCTTTAGGTTCCACAAAGAACCATTGACAAGGTTTATCCAAGGGTCCTTCTGATTGAGCTGTTACCCTGCAACTTACCATTTTATAAGTCCAGTTAACAATCTGGGATCATCATGCCTTTTATCCTAGGACTCAAAGAGAACATTTACATAAATACTAGAGATCAGCTCATTGATGTGGTAATTCCAATACTGAAATGGAATAAAATTTAGTTATTAAATAAAGATAGTAAATTCAGTAAGTGAATGTGGACCAACAACATTTCATCAACAACTGCTAAAATGTGAAGTCATTATCAGTTATATACACTTATAATCGAAAGACCACTAAAGGAAATTCATGTGATCAGAACTTTCTGATATTAAGAGATTAAAATGCATGTTAATAGGTAGAATTTAAGGGAGCCAAAGGAAGATGTAAATTGTGATGGGATTATTAAAGAAATGGCTTGAGAGGGGCGCCTGGGTGGCTCAGTTGTTGGGCGTCTGCCTTCAGCTTGGGTCGTGGTCTTGGGGTTCTGGGATCAAGCCCCATGTCGGGCTCCTGCTCGGCAGGAGGCCTGCTTCTCCCTCTCCCACTCCCCCTGCTTGTGTTCCCTCTCTCGCTGTCTCTCTCTCTGTCAAATAAATAAAATAAAATCTTAAAAAAAAAATGGAAATGGCTTGAGAGACAGACCTTCTGTATCTTGGCATAAAAAGGCTTACAACACAGAGGATATTTTATTTCTTGACCTTAATTATGAGTATTGTTGTAGGCCCTTGAATTTTTGTTAGCTCAGAATAGAGACAGATTAATCCTAAAGCAGTTAAAGTAATTAAATTCTCTTCGTCTCTTTTTTTATGTTAGTGCAGCATAGGGAAATGAGTCTCTAAACCAATTCTGAAATAGAATTTAACTTTTATTTCACTTATGTATCTTAATTTTCTTTTACCGTATATGGCATTTTCTAGAATAAAATTCTCTTGATTTTCTTTTTACTCTAGGCTTGATCCTTCACCACCTGAGACGTCAAAAAAGGAGCACAGCTCAGCTGAAAACATGTCTTTAGAAACTCTAAGAAACAGTAGTTCAGAAGACCTCTTTGATGAGATTTAACTGTCTCAAAAAGGTACTTTGATGTTCACTAGACTATGTTTTCTGTTCATTTCTTTAAACTAAAAAAGCAAGATTTCAACTCAGCAGCAGCTATTACTGTACCTTACAATTTAATTACATACACACTGAATTGAAACCATTGTGCAAAATGGATTATACATGTATATGAAGATGTGATTTGATGACAGTGGTACATTATTCTAAACTATTCATTCACATGCCTATAATTATATAAAACCTCAGACTTTTTATTGCAAAGGACACATTTATCTTATTTAATTCACACATATTATATGTGGTAGCTGTCTAACATCCTGTCTAGGAAGATTTTGGAAATAGGACAAAGAAAATGTCTACAGTTCTTTTTTGAATAGTCATATTCTGAACAGTTGTTTGAGCATTTTAATATGTGAAGTGATGTATAAAATTTATTTTTAGTTTGTACACAATCTCAAAACCTGAAGACAAAATTGTTGATGTATTGAAGATTTTGTGTTCCTAATAAAATATGTTATTTAGCTTAGCTTTTTCCTTTTTTATAGTAACAGGCTTTGCAAGGTGCTTATTAATATAAATGAAACCGCTTTTTCTATCAAAAATATATTTTTCAGATTGTTGTTGAAAGATTTCTTACACATTAAAGGCCTTCTTTGAAAACAAGGACTATGTGATATTATCATCCTCCATAACATCTAGCACAATTAAAAAAAAATACTTACTGTTTCTGCCTCCTACCCTCTCATTTTGTCCTCACTTCCCTCCAGTTGAACATCCATTTTCTCCATGGTTCTCAAAGTTAACAGTGACCACCGTGTTGCTAAATTCAATGGTTGGTCCATTTTCAGTCCTCATCTTACTAAGCCTCTCAGCTACACCTGACATAGTCCATCACTTCTCCTCAGTAAACATTTTTTTTTCACCTGACTTTTGCAGTAACATAGGCTGTTTGTATTCCTCTTTCTTTTTGGCCCCCAAGTCTTTGTCCTTGACGACCAACAGTTAAAGTGTTTGAGTGCCTCGGGCTTAATCTTCAGCTTTCTTCTTTTCATTACCTACATTGTCTCCCTAGCTTTTCTTTGGCTTTAAATACCATTTGCATGCTAATATCTCTAAAATTAGAAGAGTTCTATTTCCGTAGTCATATATATATATATATATATATATATACACACATATATATATATATGACCCTTGAACACTGTAGGGGTTGGGGCACTGATACCCTGGGTAGTCAAAAAAGTGTGTATAACTTTTGATTCCCTAAAAACTTAACTACTAAGAGCCTACTCTTGACTGGAAGCCTTACAGATAATTTAAATTCAATTAATACATATTTTGTATTTTTATGTATTATATATTGGATTCTTAAAATAAACTAAGCTGGAGAAAGGAAAATGTTACTAAGAAATCCTAGGGAAGAGGCAGTACATTTAACTAGAATCCTGGGGAAAAAAATCTGTATAAGTGAACCTGCACGGTTCAAACCCATGTTGTTCAAAGGTCAGGTGTATAATTTATCATTAATTTATCGCAAAAGGAGGTTCTTGAAAATCTACCTGCGTACATCTGTCTGTTTTGCATGATTATTTGGATGTTTAGATACTCTAAAGCGGAGATCTGAATGTGTTCCAACCATCATTTAACCCCCAGTCTTCCCCATCCAACAGATTGTGCAACCATGTACCTGGTTGCTCCAGGCTAAAAACCCAGTGCCTCTGCTTCCCTTGTCTCCCACATCCTGGCATTTTTACCTCCAAATTACAGCTTGACTCTGTCTACTTCTCTCTCTGTGTGTCTGCTACATCTGCCTCCTGACTGGTCTCCCTGCTCATCTCCTACTCTGCAATGCAGACAAACTGAATTTTTTAAATTTTAGGTAAGATCATTTCACTCCTGGATCAAAACCTTCCAGTAGTAATCCGTTGCCCTTTGAACAAAGTTCCTTACCACAGCGTATAAGGTCTGATATGATCTGGCCCCTCCCTGTCTCTCCCCTTGATTTCCGGCTCCTTTCTCTTTGCTTGCCTTGCTCTTTACTGTCCTTCATGTAGGCCAGATCTCAGAACAATTGTATTGTTGGGCCCTATATTCAGAATGTTCATCTTTATATGGTTGGTTTCTTCTCTTCTTTCAGGTCTAGAACCAAATGTCACCTCCTCAGAGGTGCTTTCCCTGAAATACCCTTTCTAAAGATGAGCACACTCCCAGTCACTGTCCCATTGGAGTGTTTTTTTCACTGTGCATATTACTACCTAGAGTTATTTTTTCATCTCTCTCTCTCTCTTTCATGTCTCCCAGTAGGAAATAAGCCCCATCATAGCAGAGTCATGACCATCTGTTTTATCTATTTTCAGTTCCTACAACAGGGCAAGATTCACAAAGGCTTTTAGTAAGCATTTGTTGAATGAATAAATGCATGTCTAACACAACATAGGCACTTGAAATGTTTCTTTATTAAACTGTTTTGAAAAGAAACTTAAGGTTGAAATTTAGTCAGTTGATTTGATACAAAGAAATAATTGTTTAGAAGCTCAAGTACCTTTTATGATTAATTATAAATAATATATGCATAAATATGTAGGCTTGATCACAGAGAGTGAATGAGAAAGGATTACACATATTGTTGATATCAGAAATAGGATTTTATTATGTCAATGGAACAACAAAGCATTTTAAATAGAAATTTTACTGCATTTTTATTTCCATAATGGCTTCCATTTAAGAGGGGAAACTTTAAAATAAATGTAAATGTAAATATGTAAAATATAAAGATATAATTATAAGTCTATAGACATATTTATAAGTCTAAAATTCTACTCAGTTACATAGGAACTTCATAATAATAATGAGTTTCATATAATCTGAGATATGTCTTGGAATTTTCCAAGGGGATTTTGTACGTAAAGTACCAGAATCTCAAAATAATGTCATCTTATCTGAATAACCAAAATTAGTATACAACTGTGTGTGTGTGTGTGTGTGTGTGTGTGTGTGTATACATACATGTACAATTTTTTTAAGTGAAAGAGAAGAAAACAATTTTGGCTATTAACTCACTGGTGGTAAGAGAGTGAGAGAGTGATGTACAAAGAGTGTTTCCTAGTAATTGTAACAACAGAATCTATAAAGTTCATAATATTTACAAAATTTTGATAGTATTTTTCTGGGGCAGTGGATCTTTTCAACCAGTATTGTGTGTCAGATTGATTCAGCTGGTTAGAACAGGGCATAATAAGCCCATAGTTATGGTTCCCTCCTTTATATCTAGTGTGGAGAAATTGAAGGGATAGTTTTACATTTTGTGCTATGTAGACAGATACCTATAGATTTGGTGTTAAGATACCCAGATCTGGTCATTCTATGCCATGATTTTTCCTCACATTTTCCATTGTCTGTACTCAAAAACAGATTGTTGCAGGAAAACACTGAAATGGAAGGCACGAGAATTAAGTTGTAATGCAGCATGTCTTTTGTTTTCTTTTTAATTCTTTTGACCTTTTTTGATTGCTGTTGTAAAACAAGGTGTTTGCATTTTTGAAGTTTTTTTCAACTTAAAATGTATAATTCTTGGCTCTGGTCTATAATCAGATGGTATGACTTAGGCCTCTTTAGGGAAGTTCATGAAAGCAAAAGTCCCATCTCAGGAAGAGATGTCTTTATTATGTAGTTTAAAAAGGCCAGGAAACTACTTTAGACGAATTTTTCTTAGTGACCTGTAACTCAAATTTATAAAATACTAGATAGACCCTATGTTTTAGAGCCAAGTAGCTCTTAATTGGGTAAAATTGATTCAACAACTGTTTATAAAGGATCAGTTATGCACAAAATACAGAACTGGGCCACATGGAGAATTAAAGGATAAATCCATCCATTCACCAAATATTTGTAAAGCATTTGTGTCAGTCTCTATTTTGGGCAGTAGATGCAATAATGAGTAATACATGTGCTCTTTTAATGTGGAGCTTATGTTCTAGTAAGTTAAATTTGGGGCCTGCTCTCAACGAGTGGAAGTATATGGAAGGGGGTTGAGATTGGGGCCCCACACCGCTCTGTGATGAACTATGATATCAAGGTATGGTAGGATAAGTGGCATAAAGAGAAGAACAAAGAATTAAAAGTTACAGGTGAGGAGCCATAGAAGATAAAAGATCCAATTGGGGGTAGGAGAAATTGGTAGGGTTGGGGACAGTGAGCTGAGGATGAAGCTATCTGCCAGATCAGAGAGAGTGCAGAAGGTACTAGGGGTAGGGTCTTAGGGTTAATGTTTGAGTTTGTAATTGTGAGTCATCAGAATGAAGGAGACAAGTTAGAAGGCATCCTGGGAGGAATATTGGCCAGGTGGATTTAGTGTGAAACTAAGTTATGTAATAAAGACATAACAAGAATTGAGCGCTATAGTTTGAGCTGACACTTCCATGGGAAGATATACAGTGCCAGAAATCTTCATGTCATGGAGCCCTTCCTGGATATCTGGGAATGAGAAAGGAAAACCAGTCAATGGGTCCTCAACAGAGACTGCCCAGAAGCAGCCAACCCTCCTCCTTTTGTTGTCTCTAATTCTTGCACTCGGTATTATTTATAGAATCCATTTTTAATAAAATGATATTAAATAGCTGACATTTAAATTCATGAAAGACCTCATGAATTTGCTTATACATCAGGAAATGCAAAACATAGGTAGTTAACACATTTTGTAAGGGAGAATGATAGTCACAAAAGAACTATTTATCCGTTTCTAGCTACAGTCTGAATTAAAGTTTTTCACTGCTGTTCTGAAAACTTCCAATGAATGCTTTTCAGGAGGGCAGATTTCATTTGCACGTGTTCTGTGAGCAAGCCTGCAATGATTTTTCTCTATATTTTAATAATCAGAAAAGGATACCTTGAAAAATACATGACAAGCATTTTGTGGTTGCTACATAACTGACCGACCATCTCCTATCCTCTGATCTACCAACTACCACCTCTCTGATCTACTCAACCTAAAACACTCCCCAGCCTACCTTCTACTCACTTTCTCCCTTTCGGTTATCCACATGTCATTTCATTTACCAACTATCATTATCACTTTCTGATTTTCCTCTGCATTCAAATAAAATTCATTATGAATTTTATTGTTCATATGTTGATTTTTCTTCCCTCTTTTGGAGGCCCTTCATCCTAAACTCTCATCTCAAAATCTCAGAGGGAACTATATTTTCTGAATGAGGGTCTTTGTCCCTGAAGGCTCTTGCTTCTTCAGGAGAGGAGAGGGAGATTGGAGCCTGCACCTATCTCGATAGTAGCTATTCTCATTAAGGTCAGGAGCAATTTTGGTGGCAACTGTTCCAGTAAATGGAACATAGGCTACTCCTGAACTTACTTTTGGTTTAGAGACAGTTTCCAACTTAATTACTATCTTAGAAATAACACAGCCAGGCAAATATTTGTAGGTGGATTAGACAATTTTTATGGAAGCTGCTCATACAAGATCCTTGTAGGAATCTGTCTTAACTCTACATTCTTCTGAAAACTGAGCCTGAGATAAGGGCTTGCATACAGGCAGTTTATTTGGAAATCTGATCCCAGGGAGTGGGAGTGCTGGACTGGCAGCATTTAAAAGGAAAGGAGGAAAAACCGGTGCAATGATGCCTTATCAAGGCAGCCAGTCCTATGGATGACATGCTCCACCCCACCAGGATCTTCTGAGGTACCTTCTGAAAGTTATCTCAGGACTGTACATCCAGGGGCAGAAGGGGAGAAGCGTTTATCCATGGGTTGCTGTTTCCACTGGTAAAGGGTGTCCTGGAAGCCTCGTTCCCACATATTTAACTTGGCCCCTGTTGAATACGTAGCAGGTTCCTGTAGGTGACCAAAGCTGCAATCTCAGGGAGGCCCTAGACAGGAAACAGGAGCAGCACAATGGTAATGGCTTCAGGCAGGCCTGAAGAAGAGCAAAACCTGCTGGATCTGACTGCCAAAGAAATGGCGGCTATTGAGGATTTTGAGGTGGTGGACAAGGGGAGTCCAATATGGTACCCTTGTTTTATAAACCTGCCCCTGCATCGCCTCCCAACCCGAGCCATAGCTGACTAGACCAGGGAAAGAAATGGGACCCTCATGGTGTGGCCGAACTTGAGTTCACTGAAAAAGCTGCTATGTAAGTTAGCACAGAGATGGATTAGAAGAAAGAGAAGGCAGAGCAGAGGTGCCATGTGACCGGTGAGACTAACTGGGAGAGTACCCAGGGCCTGGAGCAGCTTCAGGTCCTTCTGTAGTTCAGAGCCAGTTTTAGTACAGGCATATCTCTAAGAATTACTGCTCCTTTTCTGAGGTCTTATTAGTGAAATGGTTCTTTAAAGCAAAGCAAAAAGTACCCAGCTAATAAGGAAATCAAATATATTCTCCACTGAACATTTTAATTAAGTTTTATTTTCTTCAGTTAACAAGTTGTCACGAGTTAACACTACCATTAAAAGAATATTTTAAGTGAGCTTTAAAATAGATTGGTATAGACAAACTTTGGAATATGAGGGGAAAGTAAAACCACTTTTATAATTAAAATTTATATCATTTTTATAATATAAATTTTAAAATTCATTAAAATACCATTTTATATATATAGCTAAGGTCTTACCTACATTAGATGTGTTTTCAAATCACTGATGGATCTTTTTTTCATTGATGGATTTTATTGATAGTATGAAATGTCTGTGATCTTTGGCAACATAGGACAGTACTGTAAATTTTACTTGAAAATGAATTTTAAGTGTAAGGTGCCGCCAAGTTGCCACCATTGGTAGATTAATGTGTATGCTAACCCTTTAAAGAATACAAAACAGTATAATTTTTCTTGATCTTACCAAATAGTGAAAAGACTACCATCAAGTTGTAGTATTCTTATATGATGATAATGGGTTCTCCGTCTCTTTCTCTCATATGTGGTCTGATGGAAAACTTTCTTTAAATTGATTTTTTTTTTTTAAGATTTTATTTATTTTTGACAGAGAGAGCGCACAAGCAGGGGAAGAAGCAGGCAGAGGGAGAGGGAGAAGCAGGCTCCCCACCAAGCAGGGAGCCCAGTGCGGGGCTCGATCCCAGGACCCTGGGATCATGACCCGAGCCGAAGGCAGACGCCCAACTGTCTGAGCCACCCAGGCGCCCCGGAAAACTTTCTGAGACTTCTAGATCCCCTGTGAGGACGAGATGCTGGTAGTGATGATGGGAGCAGTATGCTTTGTCATTGTGCTTTGCCAACATTTAGGGAATTTATCTGAAATTTTCCAGAGCCTCTACTGGGTAATGTTGGAAACAATCTTGTTCTACTCCTTTAAGAGATATAGTATATCTCTCTGAGGAACTAAGTTTACAGAGGAGTGCTTAGATTACTATGGAAGATTAAATTATTGTCAGTAAGTATTTACTCTCCACCACTACCTCTCCTTTGACTTGCTTTGGACTATAAAATGTGGATGAAATAAAAATATACCAGTTTTTGGAGCCTGTGAATTAAGAGATAGTACATGGTTTTTTTTTCCCCCCTCTGGGAGCTTCTAATCTCTGCTGTGAGAGAAACATGCCCCAGGTAGCCGCTCTCTCTCCTGTCTGGGCCCCTGGTGAGATATGGAGCAGACCTGAGCTCAGTCTTAATCTGGAGTCAAGCTCGCTACCCTGAAACCTTTAGAAGAACCATCCATCTGACCCCATTCTAAATAGACTGAACTGTAGTCAACCATGCTGACCGTGAGCATGAGAATAATAGCTTGCTATTCATAAGCACTAAGATTTGGGCTAGTGTATTATATAATGGTATTTTGACAATAGCTGACTAATAAAGCTCATATAGAATAACATACAGTGACAACTTTACATTTGTAGTAGCTTTTAGTGTATACATGGCACAAAAATCCGGTGTCTTCTGGCTGGAATTTACTAATAAAATAAGTAGGAATTACTAATGTGGGTTTGAGAACAAGATTAAGCCACGTTTCTACACTGTGTCTGCCACCTATTAACCGTCTAAGTCTGGGCAACAGACTTACTTTCTCTGACTCGAGGTTTCTCATCCATGCAGCGAAAATTACATAACATAACACAGATAAAGCACTTAAACAGTGCTTGCTGCACAGTAAGTGAAGCAGGTATTGAAGCTCTTATCATGAGTGTTACTATTACACTATCAAATCAGCATACAATGGATCAGCATACAGTTATGTAAAACCAGATCAGCTAAATTGACTCTCTCTGAAATTTATTAGCTCAAGCTCCCCATTCTTGGTTCTTTCTGAAGTCTCATGCTTTTCCCAAGATTTTTGTGAATTCCTGTAGGATTTATTTTCATGGCCATTTCTGCTCTGAATCCCTGCTTCCACTGGGTTCAGAGTTTCACTTATGTTTAGTAGTAAAACTAATTTTCTTTTTTCTCTGCTCCATGGCCACTCAGCCATGGAACTCCCCTCCTTTCCTTTGACTTCCATGACAAAAGCACTGAGAAATCTCTGTGTATAGTGGAGTTTATTGAAGGTTTGGGTTAGAGAGAAGTAGTTTACCTCAAAGAAAATGAGCAATTTATATTTGATTGTACTGTGACTCTAAAGTCTTCTGGCTTTCCTACTGCCTGAATTTTCCATTGGCATTGTGTCACCTTAGAGTCCAACCTCCTGCCATACTGTCCATCCCCTCTCAGCTTTTCTTATTTTCTAATGAAGAACTGTTTAGCTCTCTCTTTATTTTGATCACCCCATGTGTTTATCAAATAGTCATGCAACATGTTTTCATGTAACGCTGTCCCCAGTGTTAAGTGTTGAAATAATACCATCTGCCCCACCATATATGTAATGTCATGTTAAAAAGATGACATGACTTCTAAGCAAAGCAAGACGTAATTGAAGGTATTGACCTATCTAAAAAAATAGTGTGACAATCAGAAGGGAGGCAGATTTGCCCCAGAAGTATAAAAAGGAGGAACTCCAGAGGAAAACACTGTAAGTGTCTGCCCAAGTGCTGTCTAGGGAAAAGAAAAATCTATCCCAGAGCTTTAAGTATGTTTATGTATTCACCCATTAATTCATTTATTCATATTCTTCCCCAGAAGATAAAATTGCAACTCTATGTTGGGAATAACTGGTCATCTTTCCTTATGATTTGGAATCTCAAAGTGTGGTTATTACTTCTGACATGGAGACAGATTTTCAAATTCAATAATGTGTCATCCAAAGGCTATGCTTGTTTAACAATTTTATGTTCTGCAAGAATTATGGCATTTGAGGAAGGTGAGAGAAAAAAGAAAGTATATAATAAAACAAATACTAGTATTTTCTTGAGGAATTCTATATAAAATATTGCCATTTGTGAAGAGCATTTCTTTCTTCCTTTGATTTTTCCATTATAGCCCTAACCTATCATATATGATATCAATAACTTTCATAATCGCATGCAATCAGCAAATGTTAAGTAAAGTTTTTTCAGTAACTCAGTGTGTGTTTTCACTGTCACCACCCTGTGTGTCAGTAATCATTCATCTCAAGAATTTTAAATTTGGGTTATGTGCAAGGACATGGGAATCTGTCCTATGTCCTTCAGCTTACATGAAATTCTCAACTATGATTAGAAGAATGCAGATGCTAATGTGTATGTGCTTATTCAGTCATCAGATGTTTACTGAACACTTTGTGTCAATCACTCTGCCAGGCACTGGGGATATACGAATGAGTAACGCCATCTTGTCTCATAGTGCCTGGAAGTCTAGACCAAGGAAGGAGGCAGACATGTACACAGACAATCAAGATATGTGACACATGCTCTAAGAGAGGAGCCCAGGAAGCTCAGAGGGCACAAGGAAGAATCGGCCTGCATTTATTTTGTTGGGAGGGTACAGGAAGAAGAGGTTGTGGGTGAGGGAAACTTTAAGAGAAGAGATGGACGAAGTTTGAGCTGAACTTCTGGGATAACTGAGGATTTGCCAGGTGGCTGAGGTACACTTGACCATGTGTGAGGCACGGAGGAGTAGAGGAGTGTGGCATCTTCAGTGCTTTGTGGCTGGAGTAAAGGGAGAAAAAAAGAGGCAGTGTGAGGCTGAGAAGGTAGTGTGGCTCCTCATTGATTTTTATTGCAAATGAACAATTACAGAATAATCTTAAGAGAAGAAAAGGAGTGACCTGATGCAATTTGTGCTTTTGAAAGAGCAATTTGAAGGCAACGTAAGGGCAAAACCACAGGCACCCATAGATCTCCCACTTCTCTGCAGGTTGTGTAACTCTCTGATGCTGTTCCCAGCCTGTCTGGAAGATTGTCAAACTCCACTTCATACCAAGCAATATCCACAGATTAAACTTTTCCAACAATCTTTGGAAGTTGAAAGACTCCTGATGGTAGAGTGACACAACCAGCCCACAACAGAGAGGCCCCTTTCTAGTGCCCGGGCCTTGGGCTTTGATACAAGCAAGAGTGGTTTCATCATTTCCTTTGGGAGTGATTTCAGGATTTTTTTAACCTCTTGGGAAATTGGCCTCCTTTCTTGAACATTCCCAGCCCTGCTTTGACTTCCCCATGTCCTGCGGAATGTGGCTTATATACACCTTTGGAGGAATTGCTGTTGCTGTCCTCATTAATTCACTTCTTACACCTCTTTCTGGAGGCTGTACGTGCCGTGCTGTTGGAAGCAATATTCACATCTTCTTCCTAAGGCTTCAACACTTTATGCAAAGGTACCAGTTCTGGATCCAAAACTTGTGCAGGAGGGAGGGAGTGGAGTTCAATACACTGGTGCCATTCAATGGATGTGAAATACCGTAAAACATCATGAAAGAGGGGCTTAAATCCTGAAAAGAGACATTGTGAGCTAACCTTTTATTCAAAAACCTGGATCAAAATCCCAGGACAATTAAAAGGTATAGAGTATCCTTTTCCCCAAAATAAAGTGGCAGAAATAACACTTTCAAGAAAAATCAAATTACATTTTGTTTTTCAAGTTTCAACAGAAAACTCGAGACAGTATTTTTCACAGTCTTGCTAGTAGACACACACTCATCTTGGCCACTATTTCTCCATAGATTTCAGTGGGCAAGTGCATGAGGAGGCACTTTCTCCACCTCACTGATGATTTTTGCAGTGACTGAACTTTATACAAATACCAAAAAGAATCTTCATGAGTCAGTCTTCCAGTGTAATTGAAAATAATTAGGTTTTCTATCACTTCTCTTACTCTCTTTATCAGAGAAGCATTTGCAACCAGGCATTCTCTGAATGTGGCTAAATCCTTGAGACTATCTTAAATATTAAAATGACTACCAAGGGCCCTGGAGCCCCTGACGCAGGGGCCGGCATCCCCACTCAGGATCCTCTCTCAGTCCTGCAAATAGAACAACCCAGCAGCCTCTCTTTATAAAGAAATGTGAGGTTTTGTCCTTATTTTATTCCATTTAATTAAAGAACAGCTGAAAAAATCCTGTCTTGCATTTTCAACACATGGTTCCAATTAGTGCAGCAGAGCAGGACCCTGAATTTGATAAAAGCACTGACGTGTACCTTTGGTGCCTGTACAATGTACTCTTTCATTTTACAAGGTGGCTGAAGTGCAGTTTTTAAATATCTTTTTTAAATGTTAACAAAAACCCAGGGGTGTAAACTTAGAAAAAAAGTGAAGAGAAGTGAACACAGTTTTGTTTGAATTGCCTGCCGTAGACTTTTAGAACCTTGTATGCAGAGGAGGCTTATTTGTTGAAATCTGCAGTGGGCATTTACAGGTTTATATGCAAAAAACATTAGGCTTCATGAGACTTGTGCTCAGAGGCTATTAGATGGCAGATCCATCACCTCAGGAAATGCCACTTACAGTACTGTAAATTTCCTGCATATGACCAATCTGCTCAAGAGGTAATGGAAACCTCATTCCAATAAATTGTTGCAGACCATGCTAAAACTGATAGGACATTTGCCTTCAGTGGGACTCCTTCTGGGTAACTTCTGGAAGTTCATATGTTTTTAAATAGGAAAGTAAACCTTTTGTCCCCGAATCTGGAAATTTGATGTGGAAAAGCCTCATTTAGGTCATCACATCCCACCTCCTGCCAAAATAAAGGGAACTAGCAAGAGGAAAAAGTAAGATAAAACAAGTAAAATATTTTATGACAGCTTCACATGGTGTGTGTTCTCTGCTGTCCCAGAAACACTGGAATGATTTTCCATTTCAGGTCATGGGAAAGCATGATGTCTTTAGTCCCAGAAGGGCGAGACACTTAAACTGTTATCGGGCCCTTCATGAAGGTTAACAACAAACCTCTTTGTGCCTGGCTTTTACTTTCAGAGCTACCATTCTATTTTTGGCCCATAATTTACAGACTAGAGAAATGTACTCATCAAGAACAAACTCCATCTCGTAGACTCACTATGAATTGCATTCAGAAATACTATCCCAAAGTGCCGTGGTAAGAACAAAAATCTATATAGAATAAAATGGAGTAGATGGATTCCTTATAACTAACTTCAACTAAAGAAAAATAGTCATTGAGATGGTCTTTCTGAAACCCTCAGTGTTAGGGACTGTGTCAACAGATAAACTGTTTGTCCTCCCTTAGTTCCCATAAGTATAAATCAACTTTCTACCTTTCTAGAAGAAAATTTCTAGATCCAAATAGTAACTGACTTAAACTGTAGACAGACCACTCCTCAGCATATGCCCTCTGCTACCACTGGTGATATGTCTTGATCAAATGACTTAGAAGGGACGAGCTATGTCATCTTTGATGATTTTTTTTTAAATAGGCTCACGAATTTTCACCATGAGTTGACTTATTAATACACAGATATTGTTCTGCCTCATTAGTGAACCATCCTAGATTTAGAATGTCTCTAAATCTCCAAATCATAGTCTTAACTGAACCATGCTAAAGTCATTGGTCATTTCTGTCCTCATCTTAGTGACATGGAAACACTGATAACTTAAAACACTTGGTCTCTGCTTCATTGTTGGCTCTTGGTCTCTTCCTATTCCACTGGCTAGTCCTTCTTTACTCCTTTTTTGCTTCCTTCTAATTTTCCCAGTCTCTATAAAGGGATCAGTACTCAGACCTCTTCTCTTCATATTGTTGGCTAAGTGGTCTCATCTAGTCATGGCTTTAAGTAACTTTACACAATGAAAATTGCCAACTGCCTCCTGGCCTCTCTTCTTGGATGTACAATAGACATGGTAAATATAACATTAAATTCTTTATTTTCTCTTTAAATATACTTCTTTACCAGCTTTTTCCATTTCATAAATAATGATTCTCTTCAACCAGCTCCCAGGCAAAAACTCTTCTGGAGACATTCTTGATTCATCTATTTCTCTCACATCCTATATCCAGTTTCTGAGCAACAGACACCCAGAATCCGATTTTTTTTTTCATTTTTACCAACTTCAGAGCTAGAATAAGCCAACATCCCCTTTACCTGGGTTATTGGCAGTATATATGGAACACCCGACTAGTCTCCCTGCAGTCTCTTCCCATAGCAGCCAGTAACCATTTAAAAATATCAGATCGGGGCGCCTGGGTGGCTCAGTCCATTGGGCATCCAACTCTTGATTTCGGCTGAGGTCATGATCTCAGGGGCTTGGGATTGAGCCCCATGTCAGGCTCTGTGCTCAGTGTGGAGTCTACTTGAGATTCTCTCTCTCCCTCTCACTCTGCCCCTTTCCTCGCTCACGCACCTTCTCTCTCTGTCTCTCAAATAAATAAAATATTTTTTAGAAAATTACCAGGTCATGTTCCTTCTCTGCTCAAAATTCTTCTGTGGCATCCCTGCACACCCAAGTAAAAGCCAAGATCTTTACCATCTCTTATAAGGTTCTAACCATCTGCCCCCAACTCCATCTCTCTGGCTTTACCTCCTACCATGCCCTCTTTTGCCTTGTCTCTGTTCCAGCCACAGTCATGTCATCACTGTGCCTGGAACATGCTGTTCCTCTGGCTGGAATGCTCTTCCTTCAGATAACTACAGTAGTCACTCCCTTACTTTCAAGTTTCTACTCAGATTCCATGTTATCAAGGAGGTCTTCCCTGACCATCCTATGTAAAATAGCACCTTTACCTCTCTACCTGCCACACTTTTGTTTCTCTTGCTCTGATTCATTATTTTCCGTAGCACTTATCAGAACTTGGCATATTATATAATGTGTTCATTTGTTTGTTGACTGTCTTTTCTCACTAGATTACCAACACCAATAGAAGAGGGACTTAGTCTATTTTGTACTCCCCTATTATCTCCTTTGCCTAGAGTGCTGCTGTGTACACAGTAGATTGTTAATAGATTTTTCTGAGTTAATGGATTAAATTTTTGTCATGGTAACTATAAGAGCAATAAGGCATGGGAAGTTTTATTGATTAGGCTCACTGACATGGTAGTAGAACAAACCCTTTACTGAATCTAACTCGAGAGATTGGTCTAAATTATATCAGACTCTCAGAATTTATAGTGTTCACATTTTACTTTTTTTGTACAAATCATATATCCAAGACCCATCAGTGTAAGGCTAAAAATGAGATCATTAACTTTACTATTTTTCTGAGTTTTATTTATTTTTGACAAATAAAATTTGTATATATTTAAGGTGTACAATATAATATTTTGATATATGCATATACATTGTGAAATGATTACCACAGTCAAACTAATGAACTTATCTATCACCTCCCATAGTTACCATTTTGTGTGTGTGTATGGTGGGAACATTTGAGATCTACTGTCTTAGCAAATTTCAAGTATACAAAACATCGCTGACAACTATACTCACCATACTATACATTAGGTCTCTAGACCTTATCTTAAAACTGAAAGCTTGTATCCTTTGATCAATATCTCTCTTTTTCCTCCATCCCCCTGACTCTGATTACCATTATTCCACTCTATGTTACTATAACTTTGAGTTTTTTAAAAGATTAAACATTTAATTGAGATCATACAATATTTATCTTTCTGTGTCTAGCTTATTTTACTTACCATAAGGTCCTCCAGTTTCATCCATATTCTTGCAAATGACAGGATTTCCTTCTTTTTAAAGGCTGAATAATAGTCCATGTGTATATATACTACATTTTCTTTATTCTTTCATCTGTTGGTGGACACTTAGTTTATTTCTATATCTTGGATGCTGTGAATAATAATGCTCCAATGAACTAATTTTTGACAAAGGCACCAAGAATACTCAATAGGGAAAGATAGTCTCTTCAGTAAATCATCTTGGGAAAACTGGATTGACCCATGCAAAATAGGATCCTTTATCTTACACCATACATAAAAATCAACTCAAAATGACTTAAAAACCTAAATGTAAGCCCTAAAACCATAAAACTCCTAGAAGAAAACATAAGGGGTAAGTTCCTTGACGTTGGTCTTAGAAATGATTTTTTGGAACTGACACAAAGCATGAGCAACAAAAGCAAAAATAAACAAATGGGACTACACTCAAAAAGTTTTTGCACAGCTAAGGAAACCATCAACAAAATGCAAAGGCAACCTGTGAAACGGGAGAAAATATTTTCAAATCACATATCTAATCAGGAATTAATATCCAAAATGTATAAGGAATTTATATTTATTTAAACAACAAATAACCCAATTTTAAAATGGAAAAAGGACCCAATAGACATATTTTCAAAGAAGACATGTAAATACTCAACAGGGATATGAAAAGATGATCCATATCACTAATCTTCAGGGGAATAAAAATCAAAGCCACAGTGAGATATGGCCTCATACCTCTTAGAATGGCTGTCATCAAAAAGTCAAAAGATAACAGGTGTTGGTGAAGATGTGGAGAAAAAGAAACCTTTGTGCACTGTTGGTGAGAATGTACATTGGTTTAAACATTATGGAAAACATTGTGGAGGTTCCTTTAAAAATTATAAATAGGACTACCATGTGATCCAGCAAACCCACTTCTGGGTATATATCCAAAGGAAATGAAATCATTGTTTTGAAGAGATATTTGTGCTCCCATGTTTTTAAATATCCAAAATAAAGACCTGAGCCTTACCCCTATGTGACAGTTGGGTTGTTCCCTCAACAGGTGCATCCTGGTCGCCATTTTATCATTTCAGCTAACCATCTGGCTCAGAGCTTAGGTCTTTGCTCCTTCTGTGGGCCTCTGCTCACTCCTTTATCTCCCTAGAATACGTTTCCTTAAGCTGCTGCTGCTGCTGCCTCCCCACTATACTGTTTCATCCCAAAATGGGGCAGCAAGCCTTCTTTGATTCCCATAGCACAGCAGATGAAGCTTATTTACTTTAAATGAGATCTTTTCAAACTCTACAGTAGCTTCCATATTGCTAAATATGGTGGTCATTCTGCAGTCATCATTTTGTTCACACCGTTACTTGAAAACAAAGGTTGGGAATAATACAAGGAAAGTGCACCACACTGACTAATTTAATGTACTGTGGCTGGACCTATAGGGTCACCAGTTGCGTGTGACCATGTTGCAAGAACCAGCTTATCAACATGCACCATCTAGCACACATAATGCACAACCCTTAATGTGATTCTCCTCTACTATGTGTCGCCTCCACACCCAATCATCATGAGGCTCCAAAGGAAAAAGTTCCTTCTCTCCTTATCCTAAATTTTGCCTCCTGTGCCACTGCATATCCCAGGATCTGTCTCTTTCCAGAATGATTCTATAAATTCTCCAAGGAAAGCCCCACATTCTCCCTCTGAGTCAGCCTTAACCTATATAATTGAGCAGGCAAATCGTTCAATATCAGTATATTTCTCCCAAACTAGGGCTATTGGACCATTTATTACAGTAGGTATGGGGCATCTACAGTCCATTTTAAGCTGTACCAAGCCCAATCAAGAATCTTTTATAAAATGTCAAGTTCAAACATACCCAACTTTATTTTTTTGTTGTTTTTTGCTTTGTTAAGTTTTATTTTGTTATGTTAGTCACCATACAGTACATCATTAGTTTTTGATGTAGTGTTCAATGATTCATTGTTTTCCTATGACTCCCAATGCTCCATGTAATACATGCCTTCCTGATTACCCATCCCCCCACCCCTCTCCCCTCTAAAACCCTCAGTTTGTTTCTCGGAGTCCATAGTCTCTCATGGTTCGTCTCCCCCTCCGATTTCCCCCCTTCACTCTTCCCTTCCTTCTCCTAATGTCCTCCATGCTATTCCTATGTTCCACAAAGAAGTGGCATATGATAATTGACTTTCTCTGCTTGACTTATTTCTTGTAGTCTTCAGATTCCCTGAAAATAAGATCTTGACATATGGGAACAATAGCAAATGCATGCCTTTGTTTTTTGATTTTTTTTATTTATTAGAGAGAGAGAAGGAGCAAGCAGGGGGAGAGGGAGAGGGAGAGAATGTGAAGCAGAGTCACCACTGAGCATGGAGCCCGACACAGGCCAGATCCCATGACCCCAAGATAATGACCTGAGCTGAAATCAAGAGTCAGAGGCTCAAATGACTGAACCCCCCCAGCACCCCAACACTTGCATTTATTGTACACACACACACACACACACACACACACACACACACACACACACACACCATAGACCTGTGTGCTCTAAGAGGGTCCTCCTAGCAATAAACAATAATATGCTATTGTAAAGCAGCCTAAATCCATATAATGACAAAAACAAGTTTCTGCCCTGGACTCTGCTCTCCTCCACCCCAAAAACTATCTGCAGAGAAAGAGAACTCCATGAAATCATACCTGATTTATACAACTAAATGGGAGACCCATCCTCTGGGATTAAAGGGTCTGAATCCAGGTTATTATTTTGGCTTCAAGAGTAGAGATGTTTACTTTCTTTATAATTCATAACTGACAGGCATATTGGGTTGTTTTTCCCAAAATAGAAAGGCTATCTACAGCATCAAAATGGCAGATTCCTCTGCTTTGGCTGTTTGGTGTCCAAAAACTTTGAAGCGCAATCCAGTGCAGGAAATCCCTGGCAGATGATGTGCTGAGTGTTTGTGGCTAATACACATTCCTCCTCTATAATCTGGGCTTCCTTTATCTATTAGATAATAATAATACTTTGATTCCAAAAGTTTTCCATGCCATATAGTAAATTCTTGCAACCTTTTCTCTGAACTGTGAAATGATAGCTATCTCTAGAATGAAGACAGTGATATTTTCTTAACTGTAAAACAGTCATTAGGAAGAACTGTAGCCAGTCTCAGCGTGTGGTTTCTTAGAGTGGCCTGTAATAAATTAAATCTGATTAGTTGCCATTTAAATATGCAACAAATAGGCTCTCTTCTCTCTCTCTCTCTCTCTCTCTCCCCCCCTCCCCCCACGTTTCTGCTACATTTGCTTTTTCTCCATCTGTCCCACTTGATCTCTCATGATTTCTTCACTAGGTCCCCACTATTATAACTGTTTCTAGCCATCCCACTAACAAGATGTACCTGCCCATGTCTCTTGTCCTGGGATGTTCCAGCATGACAAAGCGGCTAATAAATTGATGCCAAAGATGGAGGACAGTGGACTTGTACTGGCTGCCCTTTGTCTTGTTATATGATCCCTTTAACAGACCTTCATTGATTTAACCCAGAATTACTGACATGAGATTTTAGACTTTGTGGCCAACCAGTGAGGCTTTTCTTTTAGTCAGTCACTAAAGCACATGAAGCAGGCAGTTCTGGATTCTATGTCAGGTAAGGGGCTGGTTTACTGAGAGAGCAGAGCAAACTCAGGAACTTCAAACTGTTCTTAAAATATGGCTGTGCTTTCTTATTTCAGTGAGCTCTACACTGAACCTCAGTATCTAAAGCAACAAAAGAAGATTTGGGGTAGGATCCAAGAGTTCTGTCTCCCTCATCCTTTGGGAACAAAATTTGCAAGCCATCGGTCCAGTGACTGAGAGATTCAGCTTCAAGATTCAGATTATGAGAACAGATTCAGGAGTCAAACAGTGGAGTTCAAACCTCTGTTCTGGGTGACCCTTGGGAAATGTCTTCCACTCCCTGAACTTCAGTTTTGTCATTTCTAAAATGCAGCCAATAATCTCACATCACAGGTGGATCTGAAGATAAATGAGTTCATGTGAAACAGCACTTAGCACAGTGCCTGGTGCCCAAGCAGAGCTGCGTCAAAGGTGTAGGCTTGTTACAGCTAATCCGCTGCCACTTCCAGTGCAGCCAGAACCATTAGGAAGGAGAGATGGGCACAGTATGATGCCTGATGCAACAGATCTGGTGCCCGTGACCAAACAGTCCCCTGAGAGTAGACTCAGAACAATCACTTTTTGTAAACTGAGTTAAACCACTCCCTGGTGTGGCTAATGATGACTAATAGAGCAGAAGGGAGGTGGCCACCCTTGCGCAAGGCACTGTGGTGAAGCTGACCATGCTCTGCTTACAGAAATTCAGGTCATCCACAAGGTCTCGTCCTTGGTGCTCCTGCCATAGTTCTAATCGTAGAAGAAAGGAACTCATTTGCAGGAGAAATTTCAGCTTTTAACATATACTAAAGATAATTTGCTGGGAATTCCCCACCGACTTCCTAAAGTAAAATACACTGCATTCATAGTGTACTGATAGCCTTTTGATGAGGCAAGTTGTGTTGGCATATAAAGTATTAGCATGGAGAGAGACATAGCCCTCGAGAGATAAATAATGGGAATATGAACTGGAAAACTCAGGTTGAAAACAGAAAAATGGTTCCCTTGAACCACAATATTTGAATTCTTTGATTTTTGTCCTGCTAACGGCACAGAGAGGCACAATATCTCAAGTCAGGGTGTTGGGAAGCTATTGGCATAAAACAAACATCTAGCAATTTAAGTGATTTCTTAAAAGGGACTGAAATACACATCCTCATTTTACATATATATATTCCTTTTTATGTATTGCTCCAGATAAGATTGCAAAAGCAATGATCTTGAAAGAAATGAGAGACCTCCACTGAAAGTGATATGCACCATTAAAATACAAAATAAAATGCACAAGCCAACAAACCTGAGATTTAGAAAACTGATCTTTTTCTTCCCTTATATTTCATCTATCCTCATTCCGACTTGGCCCAATTTGCTGATCCCAGACCTGGATATATTGACAGGACCTTGTCAGGATCCTGTGAAAGGACAAGAGCCCCCAGTTCGGGTTTTAGCTATTTTAGGGCTACTTCTGCCTCCCCTAAACTCCTTACCCTTTATGACCCCTGAGGCCTCTTAAAGCCTATTTCCAAAAACTTGGCAATGAAGTCATGTGTCCCTTGTCACTACATGTCTGATTCTTGTTAGAGATTCCCTGATACCCTAGTTTTCGGAACCATGGATCTGGAGCTGTGGCTTCTGTCTGTAGTGGGAAGCGTCCTCCTGCTTAGAAAAAAGGTGGATTCCATGCTAGAAACATGTTGCCCCCACACTTTACATCTTGTGTTACGGGTCACTTAGACATGCTTCCTGAGAAAGCTCCTAGGAACAGAGAAGTCCTCATTATTTCTTCACTCCTTATCTTTGAGAGAGATAGAGGAGAGCCAGTCCTCTTCAGGGTCCTCACTGCCTGTCCAAGTGTGTCTCTGCTTTTGACATATCAATAAGCTCCAACTAAACTCATAATCTCACTTCTACTTTTAACCACATGTCATTCCTGCTTGGGTGCTCTCCACGTTGGTGAAAAGCACCAGCTTTATCATAGTTGTTATTACTGACTCTTCCATCTCGTGACCAGACATTTTCTTCCATCCTGGCCCCCATCCAATCATCAAATTCTGTTGCTTCTTCTCTATAATGGCCAATTTTCTCTATCCCCACTAAGCCTACTGTCACTAACACTACCACTGTTGCCTGGATCAGTGTCACAGACTCCTAACCAGTCTTGCCCTCTAACCTTGCCCCTTTCCAGTCCTTTCTCCTGGTTCGGTCATTTTCTAGCTCCACATTCCTCATTTGCTCCCCAGTGCCTTCAGTAAAAAATTCCAGTATTCTTAAATTGTCTTATAAGACAATGATGTGATGCCGCCCTATTTTGGTGACATTTTTATTATTATCTCTTTTGTTACTGTTCCCCTGCCCAAACAAACAAGCAAAACCCTATGCATTTTATTGACACTAAGTTACTCCATATTTCCATGCTCTCTCTTCACTTCCAGGCCCTTGCATGTACTCCTCCCTTTGTCTTGGGTACCCTTTCTCGCTACACTTCCTCCATTCTTGGAGTTAATTCCTATTCATCTTTCAAGTCTTGGACTAAATGTCACTTCCTCAGAAAGCTTTTCCCTGACTTTCTAAATCCTGATTAGGCATTCCTCCTAGGTCCTGTGTTCACACCCTATTTTCCCCACCACAGCATTAGCACAGCTAGTGTACATGGCCTTTGTAACTGCATATTTGCTTCTCTGTCTCTGTCACTGTCATTCAGAAACACAAGAACCCAGTCTTTTTTTCTGTTCTATTCTTTGGGTCTTCCTGAATGAATAAATACATGAGTATAATGGAAACAAACTTAAGTAACTATTTGAAGTGTCAGCATGTCAGATGCATCTGAGAGAGCAAGTGTGCTGAGAACCAAAAAGTGACCTTTGGGCCCATGTGGAAGTGGTTTGTGACTATGACAAGGGCACTTTCCTTGGTATCACAGAGATAGAAGTTGGAGTGAAGTGGCGTGGTCCTGAAATTGTTAGTATCTGTAGACAGCAAACGTAGACAAGTTTATTGTAAGGTGTGCCATAGTAAGAGGAAGATCCTGCTGCTACAGGAGAGAGGGGATGGCTGCAGGAACATATATGTGAACCCGTTGAAGACACTGCTTGTAAGAAAGTCACAAAGGTTCTTAGCGTCACACAAAAGGCAGACCCAAAAGAAGGAATGCACATTTGGGCAAAAGTTCACGAGCACATTTTGAATCGCAAGTCCTGATAAAATGTGCTAGGACAAATGAGTTAAAATTCCAGAAAACACTCAGAAAGTAAGTTTACAGTGTTACTTCACTATGCTTTGTGCAGCAAGTAATTTTATCGGTAGAGTTTGTTGGCTTGTTAACAATGTCAAGGAAAAGAGCTGTAACTGTGCAGGAAATTCTTGTGCTTTCATTTATTATTAAATATGGGTGTCACAAAGGTATGAAGAATCACACAGCAAACATCCACATGTTCACCACCTAGCTTCAGGACTAACATATTAGTAAGTGTAGCAGAAGACCTGGTGCCTCTGGAATTTAAAATGACTTTTCTCCCAGTTGTGAAGGTCTCCAATTAAAGCACAAATTCATTTTTTAGCATGAAAAAAATGTTCCCACTGTGGAAAATCATAACCAACTTGTTGAAGTTTATACAGAAAATATTTTCAGTAAACAAAGAGGAGTACAGAGTTTCAGGAAGAAAGCGTGAGGGTCATGATGATAAAAGCAATGGAAGACCCGCAGATGTGCCCCAGGCCCTCCTCACTGTCATCAATCATAAGCCTGTCCTACCCCGTGGTTACCAACCAGTAGGTCTTGGACCCCCGGGGGTAGCAGAATTTATTGTGAGGAGTCTGTAAATCCATATGCACATTCAGTATAGGTAGACTAAATAAATAATATGTCATACACACACACCCACAGAACTATTTTTTAAATGTCTGTAGATGAGGTGATGAATAAAATATAAATTCACTTACTTGCTTTGCTGAATTAATAGAAGCCTTTGATCCTTATGTATTTTCTCAGTCTACAGACATTGAAAGTATAATGTCTAGCATGATACAGTCTTCATACTCAGAAGAGATTGGACATTTGCCATTGTTATTTGCTAGAAAACATGAATAAAGCCACTGGATGATGATTTAAACAAGAGACAAAGCATTTTCTTTAATATTTTGATAACTATTTGCATTACAAAAATCTGTTCTTTAAAACACTTGCCATATGTTTCAACAAACAAACTTGCTTTATTCGCTCTGTTTCTGCAGGATACTTGTGCTAACACCCTCCTTAGTCCATAGTTGACACAACAAACACCATCATATCATGGAAAACAAAATGGAGTGTCTAAGGTCTAATTCTTTAGGAGTCTGAGTGGGGCTTCTCTCCCTCCTTTGAACACAGATGGTGCCCCTGGGGCAGGAAAGTAAGACCAGAAATCCCATTTTTCTTTTTCTTGCCTTCTGCTCACCATGCCTTGAGCCCCACAGGACTGCTTCCATCCAGATGCTGCCAGTTGCTAATTTGTCTGTCTCTAAGGAGTGTCGTTTTGTGCTTTATTCATGCAGAGGAACCTAAAGGCTCTTCAGGTGCTCTTATCTGCCTCGCTACTTAACGTGACCCCTGAAGGGTGTTGATTTGTTTCGTAGTTATTTGTTTCAAATGTCTTTGTCTCTCCTCACCAATAAGATAATAAACTACTTGAAATAGCTGAGCAGTAAGTAATTCATATTTTGTGTTGAGTGGAGTTGACTGTGAAGGAAAAGCAACACCCATCCTGGTCTGAGTTCTCTTTCTCACTAGGGTCTAAGTGAGCAGTGCTCTTTCAGGGGCGCCTGGGTGGCTCAATCGTTTAAGCATCTGACTCTTGATCTCAGCTCAGGTCTTGATCTCAGGATTTTGAGTTCAAGTCCCACATTGGGCTCTGTGCTGGCCGTGGAGCCTCCTTAGGAAAAAAACATGCGCTTTAAAATTTAGGCATGTTTTTTACAAAAACTCTTCACTGAAATATTTCCCGAAGTGAGAGAGCACACAGATGGCACAATGACGCAGCATCATTACTCTGATTCCCGTAATAAAAAGTTGATTTTTTTATCAGTTTTCTTTCAATCTTTCTGATCACACAAAAGAAGAAATCTTAATTTAAGTGTTTTTAGTGTTTGCATATATTTAACACTTCTTACAGTGTCCCCTGCCCTCCCTCTGTTTTTCATTTACTGTTTAACAGAGAGAGTGTAGCTAGGCCTCACATTCAGAGCCTTTAGCACAAGGTATCGATATTTACATAAACTTTAAAGCACTGTTCTGTACAGATTGTATATATATTTTATAGCTACCATCTATTTAAGGCCAATAATATGTTGTTTATCCATCTACAGTAGTGATATAATCTTTTAAAATAATAGTCAATTTAAAGAAAAATATAAAGATATTGGTGGTTTCATAGTACAGCAGAAACCATGTGAGTTATTCAAGAGCGAGGTTTGTGAGATCCTGCCCTATCACAAAGCAAATAGATTATTGGGTGACATAGAATATTAACCTGTGAGCACCAAGTATTTTATCAAGGTGGAAAAGCTAGTCATCACCCAACATTCTGAAGAAGAGATTAATTTTCTGGTCGTACAGAAGTGAGTAGGCATGCGTGAGTCACAGAGTTCTGACGTGACCCTTTCCACCACACGCTATCATGCCGAGTTACCACTGGCATTGGCTTCTGCATCTTTGAATGTGAAGAAGAATAAAAGCAGTTTAAATTTTGTTGTTTTTAACCTGACAGTGTATCATTTGTGCGATGCCACAGTGTCACCAGATCCAAAATAAAAGGGGTTAAACATTACATACATACTGAATGTTAAACATTACATTCTAAACATTACAGAACAGCTCTCCAGTGCATTACTCAGCTTCAGGCCGACATCACAAGGGGAGCTGGCTGGCGTTTTAAAGCCAGTGGGTGTAAAACTTGCTGTTCTCTTCTATTTGTCTGTGAGATAATTCTGGCTCTCCCTTTCCCTCCAGGGCATGGCTGCGGAAAAGAATGAATCCCATACCTACCCCATTCTTGATGATCTCCGAAACAGGAGATGCAAATGTTTCTTACTGTTTACCAGAAACATTTCCCCAAATGACTGCAAATAGCACAAATGTCTGTTCCATTGATAGATAATTCCAGCAACACTTTTTTTTTTTCCCCCAGCAGCGTGAAGATAGTGTCACAGTGGGGTAAAGTGGGCTGGAGTCACTAACTTTGACATTCTAATCCTGGATCTCCCACTGCCTAGCTCTCTTCTCTCAAACTAGCCACTTAACCTCTCTTTGGAAGTCAGCTTCCTCACGAATGAGAACGGCTCACATGTACTTCTTGTCTAAGCACCAGATAAGGCAGATACTGTACAGAGGCAGTAGCCCCAGTGTAATACACAGTGTAAAAGTGCTTTCCGGAAGGTTGTGTCTCTCCCCTCCCCCCCCCCGCAGGATTTCTTAAATTACTCAATTTCATATGTTCCCCACCTGTGTCAAAGGCTATAGCCAGACAAAACGCCCTTCCTTGTACTGAAGACCAGCCCTTTGCCTGGTTGGGGGCTCATTATAATCATGAACCTTAATATACTTGTAAAAAAGAGTGGACTTGCTTTTCTTCATATCTCCCTGTTGGATATCATTTAATGAAGTTTTTCAGTTTTTTTTGTTTTTGTTTCTGCTTTGAGACGCTGAATTTCCAGATATGTATAGAAGACTCAAAAAATACTCCTTACTTCCCAGAGAAATAGTTTTGATAAAACAGAGATGCCATTTGTTACCCATGAAACATACTTTTTTTTTTTTTGACATCACCTGTAAAACAGAGAAGACATAGTCGTGTATTTACTTGGGCTGAGAATAGATAGCAAAACTTAATCTTGGAAATATATAAAGGTAACTCTGTTATCTTGGTTAGAATTGGTATTTGCCGAGCAATAGGGAATGCTAGGGAACAGACTTCATTTACAAGGGGTATCTTGTGTGGACAAATTAGTTTGTTTACTTGATCCAAGTAGTTAGCGTAGAGCAAGAGGGACCTGGTTTTCTGGAACCCTGTACCATACATTGTTGACCCCTGCTAGTCATTTCCTCTAGGAATACTCTGATGAACTGAAAAAGCAAATCGACATTCAAAACTTAACCTATGCATAGATAAAAGGACAACAGACAAAGAATGTTTTAGTCATACTAAATTCTTTGATGTCCCATCTTCAATAGGAGCTAATTAGATTAAATTTAAATTCCTCAGATACGAAGTAAAAAATGTATTTAGTACATTTTACAACTTTTGAGACTAGAGTGATAAATGATTATTTTGTAAAAAGATTTTTGAGCTTTACCTTGATTCTTAGGGTTCAAGGGAACAAGTTGTGACTGAGAAGACCGGTAAGAAACTATGTGTATCGAAGACTGTGGTGAAATGAAATTTAAAAAGCCCTAGGGATGTTTTTTTATGCCTGATTTGGCCCGATCTATTGACCACTTTAGCTTTTCATCCATCTCATTAGAAATAGTTTTCAATGAAGTTATCCATTAGGCAAATTACAAATGGTGTGTTAATGTGTGTGATGAGGTTTTCCATTTTTCTTTCTTTGAAACTTTGAAAAAAACTTTGGGTGGTTATGATAATTGAAGTCCACTCTTGCATGCTGGATTTCCTTCATCTTTCTTTACCGTGATTTTGAGCTGAATCCCCACCAAGGGGGAAGTAGTACTGGTGCTAATCCCAACTTGGCAGAATTATTGGGTTCCACCCCAACAGTCACCAAAACATTTGGGTTTAGTCAGAACACCAATTCATCACTTCATAAAACCAAATCTCTTCTCCATCCCACAATAACCTGTTCATGGACCATAGGGAGAGTGAGAGAGATGTGAATAGACTCACTGAATAATAGGGCCTGGCCCTCTCAGACATCCAGAGAGAGCTGAGACACTTCAATTTTTTGAGGCTCCTGGAATATTAAAACAAGAAGGAGAAGAAGAGAAATGCCAGAAGAGGATAGAAAAAAAAAATGTAGCATATTTTAAGTACTTAAAATCATGCTTCAAACACATAAAAAATAAAATAACCTTTTTGGAAGACAAGATCAAATGGCCAGATTTGAGGCTATCTGTGAATATAATGGCCCTAGCTAAATGGCTTTACTAAAGACACATATTTTCCAACCATCATAGCTCCTGTTCAGAGCTGGATGGACGTTCCAGGATCCTTTAGGCTCATTTGATAGATAAGAAAACTGAGAGCAAAGAGTGTAAATGATGTACTTTAGAGCACAATTAGTTGGTGTAAAAGCATATCTCAGTATACTCTCTATGCAAATGGAAGGCACATGGGAGGCACAGAGGAGGTCTGGAGTGAGTGGGACAACTACTAGCAGTTGATAAGGTGGTAAATATTGAGAGCAATATTACAGGGAAAATAAGTATTGGGCAAAGCCACCATAAAATGGCCTGAGTCATGGCCAGATGTGGTTAATCAAGATTCCAGATTGATATTTCCACATGATTTCAGTGAGGGCTGCAACTATGCCACTACTTCGTAAGGTGAAATCGGAGGTTCTTTATTTCCAATACTCCTGTTCTGTGTTTAGTTCTCTAGTTGGAAATCTCCGTGAGATCCTCGTGGAGACAAGTGGCGACTTTTTCCAGTGAAATTTTAAGCTAGGAAACGGGGATGTTAGGAGTTGATTTTAACTTCAGTCTTTTGTGAGATACTCTCTTCTTTGAGTCATGCTTTAATAATTTGGATCTCAGCAATGATTTTATCTGTCTTGGGGAATTTTACTTTTCTAGAGAGCCAGAATAATTCCTTCCTTTCAGATATCAGAAGCAGACACTGGAAAAGCTGCTTTCCGTGTCTTTTTCGTACTGTTGGGATTCTGGGCTCCCTAGTAACTTGGCCAACCATCTTGAATTAAATGTTAGGCAAGTGCTGTTGGCTCCATCTCCTCATAGATCATTTCCAGCTGTTAGAACAACACAAATATGAAATCTTCTGAGCCAGGAAAACTTGAAGTTTTCATTAGATCCCCATACAAAGATTGGATGCAGTGATTAAAAAGAAGCCTCAATCCCTTGTGTTTTGAGGGTGACGGGCTATCGATACCGTCACACTGTTAGTGGAAATGTAATTTGATACAAACATTCTAGTAGGCAATTTGGCAATATGCATCAAAAGCCTCAAAATGTATATATTTTCCAATTCAAGATGGCAGACTAAACACATGCATTGGCCTCTCATTTCTTCCAAGGCCTTATTGAATTAAAGGTATAGAAATGTAGAATAGAATCTCCCTTTATATCTGTATCTCCCAAGTTCAGTCAGGAAAATTGAACCAAGTAGTTCAGTAGAGAGAACTGAATATAGGCACCTATCTATGAAAGCGTGGGCACATCTACAAAGCCAGATGAATTTGCAACATCAGGCATTACTGCCACTACTATGGCTCAAGGAAGGGGTCAAGGAAGAAACTACTGTTGCTGGAGCCTAAGAAGTCTAGCCTGCATGGCAGGAGCTGAAACCATGCAGAAAGGGGCTGCTTGGCAGCAATGTCCACAATAGCCAAACTGTGGAAGGAGCCGAGATGCCCTTCAACAGACGAATGGATAAAGAAGATGTGGTCCATAGATACAATGGAATATTACTCAGCCATCAGAACGGATGAATACCCACCATTTGCATCAACATGGATGGAACTGGAGGGGATTATGCTAAGTGAAAGAAGTCAAGCAGAGAAAGATGATTATATGGTTTCGCTTATTTGTGGAACATACGGAATAGCATGGAGGACATTAGGAGAAGGAAGGGAAAATGAAGGGGGGGAATCAGAGGGGGAGACGAACCATGAGAGACTATGGACTCTGGGAAATAATCTGAAGGTTTCAGAGGGGAAGGGGGTGGGTATTAAGGAGGGTATGTGTTGTAATGAGCACTGGGTGTTATACACAAATAATGAATCATGGAACACTACATCAAAAACTAATGATGTACTGTATGGTGACTAACATAACATAATAAAAAAAAACAATAAAAAAGAAAAAAACAAAAAAGGAAAGGGGCTGCTTGGGGTCAGGAGGTGTTGGATGAGAAAGAAGAAATGCAACACTTCTAGAGTTGCTGCCCAGGGCAGAAAGAAGGGAGAAATATATTGCCTTCTTCCTTGTTCTTTCTCTCCAGTATCCTACCAGAGCTTCCCACTGGCTGAAACTCCATGGAAGCCAATTGGCATGTAAGTGTCATTTACAGGGGCTGGTCACTGCTCTGTGATGGAGAGCAGAGCAGGGGAACATTGAGTAATGACTGAAAGCAAAAAGGCAACTGCCTGGCACAACAGACAAGCGAGAATGGGAAGTATGTGTCACTAAAGGTTGAGCTCTTTAATAAATTCCTGGAATACAAAAAGGCAGACGGGAGCCATTAGACAAAAAGAGGGCAGAGAAATCGTAAGCCTGGACTATCCTCTGACAGCTCTGTAGAGGAAGAAAGCTTATCTCCCCTGTGGACCCCCTGGAATGCCTTGGGTGCAGGGTCAGTAGACACAACAGAGGGAGAGAGTCCAAGATGGAGCTAAACACAGAGAGATTACTTAAAGGTCTGAATATGTCCAGAATCCTTCCAGTCAGCACCCTATCTCCAACATATGTAAGCAGGCCACTTGCATTTTACCCCCAGGCAAAATATATAATGACTCCTTTCTAAAGAAATTGGGTATACTGGGAGAAGATACCATTTCTAAATTTGTTGATGCCTCAGAGGGAAGCCATTATCATTTGAGCATTGTGCAGGCACTCAGCCTGACAGCTAGCTCCCGCTACCGTTGGTCCTCGTGGTTTACTGGTCGACACTGCCTGGCCCAACCCAGAAAAAATTTCAAAAGGGGAGAGACCTGCTAGGAGAACAGTCTTATGCCACTACAAAAGCAGAAACATCTACTCCATCTACCCAGGCCTGCTTTCTTAATAACAGAGAGAAGTCACTAGAACGTGAGGAGAACTAGCCGTATAAAAAGAGAAGTACCAAATTCTAAAAAAGAGAAAAACAACCTCAGAGGAAGCTGAAATGATTTAGGGAACAAAAAGAACTTAAAAAATCATCCTAAGAAATATTCTCAAAAAGATCCAAGAAAATACTACATCTACAAAACAAGAAATAGGAGAATGAGAGAATGAGAAAGCACTCTTAGAGATTTAAAATATAATTTGTCAAAATAAAAAAATTAGAGATACTAGAAAAAATAATATCAAAGAAATATTCCAAAACATTAAATAGAAAGCAAAAGATGGAAAATATGAAGAACAAATAAGGAGGACCTATATTCAACTAATGAAAACATCAGAAAGAGAAGGAGGCAAAGAAGAGTTCAAATTATTCAACTGGGTAATAAAAAAGATACTAAAAAAGATACGTGCTAGAGCTAAAGAACAATTAGACTCTGGTTTGAAATGGCTCACTGAGCGTCCAACCCAATGAATGGAAACAGACCCCCCAACTAGATACATTGTGGTGAAATTTCAGAACAATGTAATTAAAAAGAAAACCTTGCAAGCCTCTAGGAAGAAAAAAGTCACGATTCACAAAGGAAAGGGATTCAGACTGATACCTTTAAAGTTCTGAAGTAAAACTTTTTACCTGGAATTCTCTAAAAATACAGTTTCAAAGATAAAAGCCCTAAGTACATTTATCACCTTGGTGTTATCTCTTCTGAAGCTCCTTGAGTGTCTTTAGCAGAAAAGATCAGTAACCAAGGCAGGTGGGAACAGTGGCTCTGACCCAGGAAAGGAATAAAGGAATGTTCCAGGTAGCCACAAGCCTGGGAGCCCCCAGTCCTGAAGAGAATGGGACAGTAAGCCCCAGGGTTAGGCTTCAGGGACAGTCTGTGGCTTACCGAATAGCTAATATGGCTTAGACTGTGGAAAATAACTAAAGGGCAAGTAACAAAAGGGGTGGGAGTAGCAAGTAATAGAAATTCCAGGGGAAAGACTGTACTACAAAATCTTGATCAAAATGAGATGAAAACTAAACGCTATGCTTTTAAGGAATCCATGGACCTTCATGCTACAAACAATATTCTTTGGGTGGCCGATTCCTATACAAGGGCCTATGGGAAAGGCACTGGAATCCTAGTGCATCAATTGGCATGGTATATATCTGTTTTTGTATTAAAGCATAACAATGGCAAATCACTTTGTTGGTTTTCTACTTAAGAGACAACCTAATGACATAACATGGAAGATTTATTTGTATTTGCAGCAGAGAACAGAAATAATTAACTACTCGGATTACATGCCAAAGCAAAAGCTAACAAAAGGTGGACCAAAAGTTTTCTGAGAGGAAAGATGGAAAAAATAGAAGACTATCTCTTCTTTTAAGGAGTGGTCAAGATCAAGAAGTACTGTGAAAAGTGGAAAATGAAATGATAATTTAGTTTTATTGCCAAAAAGTAACCTAAAGCTAAAAGTAGTATGACAAATATTGAGATGGAAATAAAAATGAAAATGAGCAAACCCCTGTCTTCATCTCAGGAAGTCACCGCATATTGTCTAAAGGAGTTGAGTAGAAGAATACATGTATCATCTAACATCTTCATACAGCAAAATGAAGTGTTGACATCACTTCAGGAAAAGCCCAATCTTGTTTCCCTTGCCTTCATTGACATGTCTTGAAAGAAATTGCTGTGGCCAGTGTCGAAGAGTTTACTGCCTATGTTCTCCTCTAGGATTTTGATGGATTCCTGTCTCACATTGAGGTCTTTCATCCATTTTGAGTTTATCTTTGTATATGGTGCAAGAGAGTGGTCTAGTTTCATTCTTCTGCATGTGGTTGTCCAGTTTTCCCAGCATCATTTATTGAAGAGACATCTTTTTTCCATTGGATGTTCTTTCCTGCTTTGTCAAAGATTAGTTGACCATAGAGTTGAGGGTCCATTTCTGGGGTCTGTGTTCTGTTCCATTGATCTAGGTGCCTGTTTTTGTGCCAATACCGTTACTGTCTTGATGACTGCAGCTTTGTAATAGAGCTTGAAGTCAGGCATTGTGATGTCCCCAGTTTTGATTTTCTTTTTCAACATTCCCCTGGAGATTCGGGGTCTTTTCTGGTTCCATACAAATTTTAGGATTGTTTGTTCCAGCTTTGTGAAAAATGTCAGTGGTATTTTGATAGGGATTGCATTGAAAGTGTAAATTGCTCTGGGCAGCATAGACATTTTAATGATTTTTATTCTTCCAATCCATGAGCATGGAATATTTTTCCATCTCTTTGTGTCTTCCTTAATTTCTTTCATAAGTGTTCTGTAGTTTCTAGAGTATAGATCCTTTACCTCTTTGGTTAGGTTTATTCCTAGGTATCTTATGGTTTTTGGAGCTATTATAAATGGGATTGATTCCTTAATTTCTCTTTCTTTGGTTACATTGTTAGTGTATAGAAATGCAACTGATTTCTGTGCATTGATTTTATTTCCTGCCACATTGCTGAATTACTTTGAGTTCTAATAATTTGGGGGTGGAGTCTTTTGGGTCTTCCACATAGAGTATCATGTCAAAAATGAACTTTTGGGACTTCATCAACATAAAAAGCTTTTGCACAGCAAAGGAAACAGTCAGCAAAACTAAGGCAATCCATGGAATGGAAAGAAGTTATTTGCAAATGACATTTCAGATAAAGGGCTGGTATCCAAGATCTATAAAGAACTTGTCAAACTCAACACCCAAAAAACAAATAATCCAGTCAGGAAATGGGCAGAAGACATGAACAGACATTTTTCCAAAAAAAAAAAACATACAAATAGTTAACAGACACATGAAAAAGTGTTCAACATCACTAGCCATCAGGGAAATACAAATCAAAACCACAATGAGTTTACCACATTACACCAGTTAGAATGGCAAAAATTAACAAGACAGGAAACAACAAGTGTTGGTGAGGATATGGAGAAAGGGGAACCCTCTTACACTGTTGGTGGGAATGCAGGCTGGTACAGCCACTCTGGAAAAAAGTATGGAGATTCCTCAAGACGTTAAAAGTAGAGCTACCCTATGACCCAACAAGTGCACTATTAGGTATTTTTCCCAAAGATACAGATGTAGTGAAAAGAAGGGGCACATGCACCCCAATGTTCATAGCAGCTATGTCCACAATAGCCAAACTGTGGAAGGAGCTGAGATGCCCTTCAACAGATGAATGGATAAAGATGTGGTCCATATATACAATGGAATATTACTCAGTCATCAGAAAGGATGAATACCCACCATTTGCATCGACATGGGTGGAATCGGAGGGGATTATGCTAAGTGAAATAAGTCAAGCAGAGAAAGACAATTATATGGAGTAGCACGGAGGACCACAGGGGAAGGGAAGGAAAACTGAATAGGAAGAAATCAGAGAGGGAGACAAACCCTGAGAGACTCCGGACTCCAGGAAACAAACTGAGGGTTACAGAAGGGAGGGGGCTGGGGGGATGGGGTAACCAGGTGATGGGTATTAAGGAGGGCATGTGTTGTGATGAGCACTGGGTGTTATATGCAACTAATGGATCGTTGAACACTACATCAGAAACTAATGATGTATTATATGCTGGCTAACTGAACATGAAAGAAGAAAAAGGAAGGGAGGGAGGGAGGGAGGGAGGAAGGAAGGAAGGAAAAGCCCAATCTCAGCCCCTCTCCCCACCAGAGAATTATTGAAATGGGATCTGCATTTTAACAAGATCCATCAGTGTCTTACCTGCACATTAAAGTTTGAATAGCACTCCTCTAAAAGAGTAATTCTCAGCTTTGGTTATGGGTTATTGGAATCACCTGGGAAGGTTTTAAAAAATATTATTTAGAAAGGGGCCAAGCCCAGGCCCCACTTTAAGAGATGATGCTTTAAATAGGATAGAGTACAGAAATCAGTATTTTTTTAACAGCTTCTGAAGTGGTTCCAATGTGTAGTCATGTTTGAGAACCAGTAATCTAGAATAACTGTGGTAAGTGACAGATAATGAAACCAAAAACAATTAAAAAAAAATTGCTTCTGGATCTATTGGGGCATTGGGCTGAGGATGGAGAGGCTTGGGAAAGAAGACTTTTTTTTTTAAATGAATAAACAAGCAAAAAGCAGAATCAGACCTATAAATACAGAGAACAAACTGATGGTTGCTAGAGGGGAGGGGATGGGAGCTGGGCAAAATGGGTGAAGAGGAGAGAAGGGGAGACAGGCGTCCTGTCATGGGATGAATAAATCATGGGAATACAAGCACAGCATAAGGAATATAGTCAATGACATTGTAATAGTGATGCATGGGGACAGAGGGTAGCTACGCATATTGTGAGCATAGCATAATGTATTAACTTACCTGAATCACTGTCTTGTACAATTGAAACTAATGTTAACATTGTGTGTCAACTATACTCAAATAAAAAGAAAAGAATAAAAAGACTTGTTTTAATAAGATATGTTGTAATGTTTGATCTGTACCTTGCACATGTATTACTTGAAATATAGATTCCTTTTTATGCATATAACCTTTGACTCAGAAATTCTACTTTTATAGGAACTTTTTGTTTTGTTTTTTTAATTTTATTTTATTATGTTATGTTAATCACCATACAGTACATCATTAGTTTTTGATGTAGTGTTCCATGATTCATTGTTTGCGTATAACACCCAGTGCTCCATGCAGTATATGCCCTCCTTAATACCCATCACCAGGCTAACCCATCCCCCCACCCCCCTCCCCTCTAGAACCCTCAGTTTGTTTCTCAGAGTCCATCGTCTCTCATGGTTTGTCTCCCCCTCCGATTCCCCCCCCTTCATTTTTCCCTTCCTACTATTTTTTTTTAACATATAATGTATTATTTGTTTCAGAGGTACAGGTTTGTGATTCATCAGTCTTACACATGGTGAGCGCTGTGAATTATAGGAACTTTTAAAAAAATAATTGATCAGTTATACAAATACTTATGTTCATAATTTTGAGAATTATAAAATGTATAAATGTTCACTTAAAATTCTGCACACCCATGTTCTTTGCAGCATTATTCACAATAGCCAAGAGGGAGAAGCAACCCAAATGTCCACTGATGGATGAACAGGTAAATATAATACAGTCGAATATTATCTAGCCTTAAAGGGGAAGGAAATTGTCCCATGTTATAACACAGATGAATCTTGGAGACACTGTGCTAAGTGAAATGAGCCATTCACAAAATGATTCACTTACATAAGGTATCTAAAATATGTCAACTCCTAGAGTAGACTGGTAGTTACCAGGGGCTGGGGGAGAGCTTTTATTTAAATGGACGCAGAGTTTCAGTTCTGCAAGGTGTAAAAGTGCTGGAGATCTGTTCCAGAGCAACGTGAGTAAACTTAACAGTGCTGAACTGTACACTTAAGATGGTAAATTTTATTTGATGTGTTTTTTACTACAATAATTTTAGAAAGTATGTATTTTGTGAAGCAACTCTTTGTATATTTGCATAATAAAAATTGTAGAAGAGTATGCAACAAAATGGTCGCACAGCTTACAAAGCTACAGTTGAGACCTTTTCTCTTACCTCTCTAGATTCTTGGATATTTTTTTTTAAAGATTTTATTTATTTATTCATGAAAGACAGAGAGAGGCAGAGGGAGAAGCAGGCTCCCAAGGAGCAGGGAGCCCGACGCGGGACTCGATCCCAGGACTCTGGGATCATGACCTGAGCCGAAGGCAGACGCTTAACCATCTGAGCCACCCAGGCACCCAATTCTTGGATATTTTAAGAGTAAGCACAGAATATTGTTATAATTATGGGTGGAAAAAGGAAGAAGCTGTTTCCACTCTGAAAAATATAAAACAAAACTTCCATTGGAGCTTACTATGAGTGAATGACTCACACACTGCCCTCCCTTATTTGCCAAAGAAGCAGTTACATTCTCCTGAGAAATTGAAGGCTTCACATCCCTGTAGGGATTGTTGTGTAGTGTCTGGATCTTCTGAGACTTCTTAGTCTTCTTTCTAGTCTTGGGAAAAAGAAGCAAAAGCTAGGTAGCCATTTTACTCATGAAGTAGAGAAACTAGTTAACGTCATGGAACAGATTTTCTTTCATCATTTCCTTTAACTTCCAGGAGTGGTAAAGCAGAGTAGACCCTGGGGAAAATGAGAGGAGGAAGGGGAAGGGAGGAATGAATTGCTCTAGACAGAATTGCCCAGTCCAAGTGTATGTTGACATTTTATCTTCTGTCTGGGTATCCTGAATCACAGTGACAAAAATGTGGGTTATTACATCACAGTTGTTTTACAACTATTTGTGTTTACCCTTTTGGCACTTGAGGCTGTGGTCCTTTGCTACACTATGTTGTGCTAAGAGGGGATCATTAACCATTTTTCTTTTATTTTGAAAGACTGGCTTAAGGAAGTGTCTATAAAAGTGAAAGAAAGTTAAACTAGGTCTTCAAGATCATTAAAACCAAATGCTCAGAAAAGAGTTTCACTATAAATGTCAAAATATCTCTATGGCTCTGTAAAGCTTTTAGAGTCTTTCAGATGTTAAAGACCATCAATAAGCTCATATACATTGTGATCAAGTCCATGGATTATGTTTGCGTGGGACTTCTTTTATGTTGTTTAACCATTCTAATACGAATGGCTCCATACACCAGGCTGAGGGCTTTTTAACCTTACAAAAATTGGATGGCATCGCAATAATCTTGGCATCAAGAATTTAAAAAAATTATTAAAGGTATTATAGAATGAATAGAGCAGTTAGTTACATTTCCACTAAAAAATTTAACAAATCTTTTATCTTCAGTCTAATATTGGAATTGTGATCCTAGCCCATTTCTAGTCTTGTTATTAGGCCTGAATGTACAGCTTTGATTTGTCATCTTTTTTTATGGAATAATCCAGAAATATAACATTTCTGGTTCCTCTTTTCCTTTCTGTAATCAATCCATTACCCAATTTAGAATACATCTTCAATCCTGTGAAGAGAATGAATATACTTGGTGAAGATAAAGTAGTTTAACAATTCAGTAATTTTGAATTTTTTGCACTATAAGTGACCCAGGTTTTTATCTATCTACCTAATCTTTTATGATATTGATTGTTAATATTTAGAGTCATGAGAAAGAAAGAAGGGGTGGGAGATGAAAGTAAATGAGAGAAAGGAGAAGGAAATAAGGAGGGAATTAAAAAGGAAGGAAGAAGAGATGAAGGCAAACAATCATAAAGCTGACTTTTCAGATAAGTGTTTCTTCCAATATTGGCAGTAGTCCAGAAAAATGAATTGAGTTTCCACCCCAAAACCATTTTGAACAAATGTTCAAATCTATAGAATAAAAATAAAATACAGATAAAAATAGCCCCAAGTTGTTTTATTGAATCTGTAAGGATGTTCTCCCTAAATCAAAGAAGTAAAATGTTGCTACAGTTTTTTCAAAACAATATTATAATTTTTAAATAATATCATGCAAAGGGAAAATAAACAGATTTTCTTATTGCCTCCAGGACAATTTGGGTAGCAAGCCACACAAAATTTTTGAGTGGATTTGTGCTGACTTAGAAAACAGTCTCAATATCTGGGTCTTAAAAAATTGTGCTAAGCTTGCAAGTCCGTAGCAGATCAAGAATAAGAACTGTCTTAGGACATTTGTTGGTTTTTCTTTAGTTTATATGTAGCCAGCTGGTTTCTGACCTCTTTGTGTAAATATCCAGCTTTGCACATAATCAGATTCCATATTACCTTGTTATGACATCATTCTGGGCAGACTTTGATCCCTTACTAACTTTTCCAGACCATACATGTAGACTTAAATAACAATAAGAAGATTGCTACTTATCCACCAAATACCACTGCTGGTGGTGTAAAAAAAAAAAAAAAGTATACATGTATACTTTTTACATTTATTTTTGTATATTTGTAGATGTGTAATATATATGCATAATAATGGGTAGGCCTAGAGAAGGGTTAGAAATACACTAAAAGGAAAACTATATTCTATTTGATACTAAATTATTGAATTTTCAAAAATGTATATCTCTGGTGAAATATACATCTAAGTTCCCTCTTTCTGCAGTTGTTACCAATTGATATTTTTGTTCAACTGGTATTTTAAAAGCAGATGAATTGAAATATAGAATATGAGACCTTGTTACATGTTATTTTTCTCCATGGATAGATGAAAGTAAAGGTTAAGCTGTATTCTTTGGTGATCCAGAAGCCTGGGTGTAAAAGACACAATGATCTTGTAAATTACTCAGAAATGGCTTCTTTAGTGTCTGATCAAGATAAATGACACAAGGCAGCTGTAAAAAGAATTCCCACTAGCCGTTGACCCATAAACAGTGGTGTCATTTTTCATTTTTAGAAAAGTATCAAAATCAATTTAAAATAACACCAAATCTTTAAAGTTATCATTAAATGTCCTAAATTCTGCTTCAGAGGATATTATTTTAACTAATGTTATTTTTTAAGTTAAAATACATTAAAACATTCTGGTTGCTACAGAACTTTGATGGCTGTTAAATATGAATCATTTTTCTATGGGTCCACTGTATCCCCAACACCTAGAACAGTGCCTGATACATAGTAAGTGGTCAATAAATATGGTTGAATGAATGAGTGGGTGAAATAATAACATATTAAGGTAATAATAATATATTAACTCATGGAGATTTGGATACTAAAAGTGATGTCATACATACAAAAGACAAAGGTACAGAACTAACAGATACATTGGTAATGAATATTTATCAAGAACTTTTTATGTGTCAGGCATTCTACTAACTGCTTTGCATGCATTTTCTTATATAATGATCAAAATAGCCCTATAGAAAATATGGACGAGAGTATCCCACGTGAGAAACTGTGGCCTAGAAAATAGTAATAATGTTTTCAAGGTTACACAGCTAATAAATGGTGGGGTGCCTAAGTTAAAATTCACATCACCCTGGCCTACAGTATACATATTCGAACAACTATGTACCACTCTCTTGATGTACTGTGTTTTCATGCCAACTTTATGGTCTCTAGGATCATTGATACACTCTGTCTACAAAAAAATGAAAAACTATGTTTTACTAATTCTAGAAGAATTAAGGCTCTCATGGTATATTGAATTTTCTATCAATGGATTAGATGTTTTTATTATTGCGGTATGTAGCAGTTTAAATATTGGTCAATTATATGTCTTTTCTCCATAGTAGATAGGATAGCTGAAGCTGATATACAGATTCAGCCTATATTTTTCTGTCTTGGTGTCACAGTTATTTTAAGTGGATTCACATCAGTAGGCAATTACCAATGACAATGGTAATGAAATTTGGCCAGATTGCTGACCACAGTTACAACATTTTCAGATTCCTTTTTTAAAAGAGTGTTTCAGATAGAAATTTTAAATGTCACAAACTGTATCCTTTTATTGACCAGTCTAATTCCTACTTTAAATGGCATATACGGTGGATCTCCAATCAGATTCTTTTATTGAATGAGGAAAATGTTCTTCAAATTTCTTTTTCAGGGCAGAAGGAGATGATTGACAATGCTTTTCCCTTTGAAATCATTAATATGTTGCTTACATGTCAGTAAGTAAAGAAAGAAAGACAAACATTTCAGGCACAAGATCAACTCTCTGCATCCAATACTTAAACTCCATTCTCGGTGGAGCTTTCTTCTGTCAACATATAGTGAAAACAATCATAGCTTGGCCAATAGAACTGGCTTCAGGAAAACAAAACAAAACAAAACACGCTAAATAGGCCAGCTCTCTGAGCCGATCTTTATTATCGGAAGCATAATGAACTCATTAATTTTATTCAGAGTTTTATCTTTGTCCTCATTCTTTTGTTCATTTTTCTTCAGGAAGAAAAACATGTTTTTATCTATTTTATTTTTTTATTTTATTTTTTTTTCTGAGTATGGTTGACACACAATGTTGCATTAGTTTCAGGTGTACAACCTAGTGATTCGACAAGTTTATATACACTATGCTATGCTCACCAGTGTAGCTACCATCTGTCCCCATACAGTGCTATTTACAATATCATTGGTGATGGGGGTGCTTGCCTGGCTTCATCAGTAGAGCATGCAACTCTTGATTTCGGTGGTATAAGTTCGAGCTCCATGTTGGTGTAGACATTACTTAAAAATAACATCTTTAAAAAAAAACACAATATCTTTGGCTATATTCCTTATACTCTGCCTTTTATTCCCATGACCTATTCATTCCATAACTAGAAGCCTGTATCTTCTACTTCCCTTCACCCATTTTTCCCATTCCCATACTGCTGTCCCCTCTGGCAACCATCAGTTCCCTGTATTTATAGGTGTGAGTCTGCTATTTATTTATTCTTTTTTAAATTCCACTTATGAGTAAAATCATATGGTATTTGTCTTTTTCAGTCTTATTTCACTTAATATAATACCCTTCAGATCCATTCGTGTTGTCTCCAACGGTACACCATCTCATGACTGCATAACAAACAGTACGTTACTACTGTGCTCTAGTTGGTCAAGCTATTCTTCATGCGGGACATTTTGCAATTCTTAGTACATGTATATTATTAGGGGTGAACAAAAAAGTAAATACATTGTGATACTGAGAGCCAGGGTTCTTACCATCAGAGAGGTTGCAGATATAGGAGTGAAGGCTAGAGTGAAAACTGCCATGCTGGATTAGCATCTGAGAGATCAGAATGAACCATGTTTGTTTAAGAGTAGGTGGCTAGATAGAATGAGCAGAGATATTTAAATACGTATTTGCATATATACAGATAAAGAGAGACGGAAATAAATATGTATAATTTGTATTTATATATGTGTGTATGTGTTTCTGATTTGTCAAGGGGAGGGCAGCGGGGCCCTCAGCAGGTTCCAGCAAGTTTAGTGGAGAGAGAACCGACCTGACTACATGTTCTGCTGTGCCAGGGTGGGTGCTGGGAGCAGTCATGGCTCCAAACAAGAGCAGACCAGGCCACATGTGTGAACAATATCCGTGTTCCTAATTTACAACACTAAATGCCAATCATCTTTTATTTAAAATATAGCATTTAGACCAGTGTTCATACTCTGGCACTGCTTTAGTTAAGGTAAGTAATGTTAGCTGCTATAAAAATCTCAAATCTCTCTTAATACAATACAAGTTTATTTCTCGCTCTTATCATTCTCTAGTGAAGGTTGTGAGGGTGGATCTGCCCCATCCAGTCATTCGAGGACCTGATTTGCTTTCTTCTTTATCACAAGATTGTCTGGTGTCATCTAGCATGTGGATAAGGAAGGGGAGAATGGAGGATCTCAAGAGAGGTTGTTAGAGACCAGGCACATTGCTTCTGCCCACATTTCATTGGTCAGAATGTCAAGAGGCTAGGAAATGTGATGTAGTGCTGGCCTTGGGTAGAAAAGGAAAATCATGTGTATCTCTGGGCACTGGCCTTCTCTACTTAAAAGCTCTAACCAGTTTTGTCTACTGTATTTATGTGGTAGGGCTTACAGGCTTCCACAAATGTAGGGGATAACCTGTGGCCAAAGGGAGAAAGTCTCTTTACAAATTAGTTTGTAAAGGGGTGCCTGCGTGGCTCAGTTGGTTAAGGGATTGCCTTCGCTCAGGTCATGATCCTGGAGTCCCGGGATCGAGTCCCGCATCGGGCTCCCTGCTCAGCAGGGAGTCTGCTTCTCCCTCTGACCCTCCCCCCTTTCATGCTCTCTCTCTCTCTCTCATTCTCTCTCTCAAATAGATAAATAAAATCTTTAAAAAAAATTAGTTTGTAGGATTCTGCATTATTCATCTGACTTCTCGCCAACCTTCTTTGCTATGTTCTTTTGCTTCCTCATGGGATCTGCAGGTAAACCTGTCACCTCACTTTAAATTGGCTTCCTCGGGCACCTGGGTGACTCAGTCGGTTAAGTGTCTGCCGTCGGCTCAGGTCATGATCCTGGAGTCCTGGGATTGAGTCCCGCATCAGGCTCCTTGCTCTGTGGGGAGCCTGCTTCTCCCTCTCCTTTCACTATCTCTGTCTCTCTCTTTCTCAAATAAATAAAATCAAAAAAGAAAATTTTTTTAAATTGGCTTCCTCTTCAAGCTCTGCTGTTAATCCCTTAATTTCTGTCAAGGAAAATGTCCCCACCACAGTTCTCCCCAGTCCTTAGGTATTCATGATTATACCTGAGAATGAATTTCTTTGTCTCCCCAACATTCTGTCTAGCAGAATGAATTGCTATTAACTATGCAAATAGTTCTTAATTTGATTTTATTTAAAAAATCATGACTAATTTCTTAAAAGGTATGTTTTAACTCTAACTTTATAAAATACTGAGGCATGAAAATGCAAGATAGTCTGAAATCATAATCTTCAATATTTGTGTTGGGTAATATAAGCTCAGAAAAATGCTCTAAAGTTAGGAACTGAGGAGCATGTTAGGAGAGCTAAATGGCTTATCCTGAATGGCTCACTCCAGCAAAGCCTTTCGCATTTTTTTACTGTGCATTCTTTGGAAGCAGTCAACCTTGCTTTAGTGATACAAGAAGAATTTGGCTGATTTCTAATGATTACAGTCAGGAGTAAAGGTTACGAGTTTAGGCTCTGAGGCAGATGTCTTGGGTTTTATTAGTTGTGTGTCCTTAGGCAAGTCACTTAACCTTTTTGTGCTGCAGTCTCCTCAACTATAAACAGATAATAACAGTAACTGTTCCATAGGGTTGATGAAAGAATTAAATGAATTTAATCCTCATAACAATCTTTTTGGGCTGGCTACTATTATTTTATATTGGTACATGTAAAAAAAAAAACTTAGAGTAGTCTTGGCACATGCTAAGTCATCAATAAGTATTAGCCACAATCATTATGATTATTATTATTACTGTCACCCTTCCCAATAAAGAAAGGACTTTTGCATTTTCAGATAAAAACTCTTATTTTTGTTTTGAGATAGTTGAAAACCATAGTGTTAGGCTGTGGTCCAGAAAGGAATGCTACAATGAAAATTAGTTGTCAATACATCCAATAATCTAAGGTCACCTCCTTCTCAACCATCACCCATCCATCCACCCACCCACCCATCCATCCATCCACCCATCCACCCATCCATCCATCCATCCACCCA